>NC_092875.1:459060395-459376900 GCF_028372415.1 Notamacropus eugenii | reverse complement strand
TATGCCTATTTGAAAACTCAGAGCACTGGCTGCTTTCAGTCACAAAATGGAACCAAACATACAGCCAGAATAAACACTAGCATGGCTTTTAAAAGGATAAACTTAGCTTTCCTCCTTTTTGACTTAGTCAGCCTGAAGCCCCGTCTCCTTGGTTCTGATTGCATAAGTATTTTCACTTTCCTCAGGCAGATGACCCTCCTCTGAAGCTGGGACTGAGAAAATAGCTGCATTGTACTGCAGCCTCCTATCCTGCCACAGTTATAAGCTTGAGGATGCGAAGGAAGTCACCGAGATCATGCAGGGGCAATAGCATGGCATATGTGAACTCAAGCTTTAGAGAGGGGCCCATTTATACTGGGTAAGCTACTTCTTCTGTTACCTAAACTTACCTGCTTTTTATTGTTGTTTGCAACTGTTCCTTTTGAAGTAGCTAATCAGCCAGCACTAAGTATAGTTCTTTGAGTGCAGTCTCTCCTGAGCTTAATTCCTGCATCATATCTATTCCACAATAAAATGCACTGAAGTAAACTCCCTGTACTTTTCTCTACCTGGAAAATGAGTTTACACTAAGAGGTCCAGCAGTATAGCACCAACTTAGTGTAGTTTGGATATAATTAAGTTGCACAGCTTTGACTATCTTGGTATTTCTTATCAGGACTAAAACAATCAAATGGGGAAAGGCTGGGGTACAAGAAGGTGGCATTTCGTCACATATATACTAAATATTGGGGGGCAGGGGGAGGGGAGAGGAGTTAATGCAGCAGAAATGAAAATCAAGCCACACCAAGCCAGCATCTCAACTCTTTCCAAGTGATTCAAAATGATGTGTCTCTTACCTTGGATGTGAATAATTCTGTCATGCTCCAGAGTGTAGTTGTCAGTGAGATGATCAGCCCAGGAGAGAGAAATCAGCACCAGAAAAAGTAGACACTTCATCTTAACAGCCACAAGAATCTTCTTCACTGTGAGGGCATCACATACAAACAGGCTGGTGAAATTGGGAAACCTTTATAGGGTTGCACTGCACAACTTATCATCCTATAATGGCTCTATAAAAACAGTTAACCCAATCTGCTCAGAAAGTTACAGGAGCTGTCCTGGGAGATCTGAAGACTGCAGCTTTCACAACTTCAGCAACCATCCCCCCACCCCCCCATTCCCAGTGGGTGAAGCCAGAGAACAAATGGTGTTTAACTCTATCTTTGCAGAAGTATACATCTGGGAATGCAGAATGCTGTGTTTTCCACACAGAGAGTTGCAGGGAGTTAAGCAAACAGGATGGGTCTGTAATGAGAGAGGGCTGTTTTAAATCCAGTGTTGTTTTGTCTTTGGGGTTTTATTTAATCACTCTAGATCTGGTATGTATGGAATTGAAAAAAAAAAACAACTTGGTCAGTCTATACTTGCTCATTTAGCACCTAGTCTGATGGAGAAACAAACAGAAAGCCAGGCCAAGTGAATAATATTTGCATGACATTTCCCATGTACCTTGACAGCTGATTAAGCTGACTCCCTAAGCAGGATGTTAAGTTAGCTGGAGCTAAACAGGAAAGAGGACAAAAGGTGTTTACCTGAGGAGAAGCAGCCCATTTTTATCACAAATCCACTCACCATCTTAAAGACTGAGTCTATGGCAAATGGTTGAAAAATCATGCACAAATGAGGCTGGCGCTGCGCGTGCTGCCACTGCAGCTGCACCGATTGAGTTTTCATTCATTTCTACCTAAAATGCTGACGCACCAGCTTGGTGTGTGCGCCAGGTAGGGTCTCTGCAGTGAGCAGAGCTGTGACTGCAGGGAAAATCTCTGCCAGGATGGCAGGAGTCATTAGGCAAATGAGGACCTGGAAGAGATCAAGGAGGGAAACGCCTGAGGTGGGACAGAAGGGGCAGACTTTTTATAGCTGTTCTTTTTTTATGATACCGACAGTCATGTAGAAAGGGGACTTCTACCCCTCCGCCACCCACTTGGAGGTAAAAGGCTATACCAAAAAGCTCTGAGAATGAGCAAAATGCTGAGATTTGCCTTTTTATTTTGTCCTTTGTAGCATGGTGAAATCTCAGTTCACTTGTGCTGTAATGTAAAAGTTGAAACACACTTAAGAAGAGGTATTTTCTTTCTCCCTTCCTCCTGCTTTCTCTCACATTGCAATACAGTCCTAAGAAAATGGTATCTATTGTTCAAACAGAATTCATCCAGAACTAAATTGTAGCTGCACTTTTTTTTCTGCTCAAGAAGTCTCAAATCTAAGGGAAACACAATAAGTTCAAAGAGCTGATTCCTGGAGTTCCAACCAGGTATACCTCTAGAGTCGAGTGATGTGGCAATTAACTTTCCCACAAGATTCTTCAAGTTTCTCCTTAGGCTAAATGAAGTTCCAGGATTTTCTTCTATCATGCAAGTCAATCTGCCTACTGTGTGCAGAAGATTGCTTGAGAGATTGTCCTCTACTTAAAGACCCCAGAATGGTCATCCTCTCTGCTACACAGAAATAAAAGTTAAATAATGAAGTCAAAGACAGACTTTCTCAGAGGACTAAATGTGTTGACTTCAGAATATTACCTGTTTTGATTTTTCATAGATTCAATTAGTTTCATTTTCAAATGTTTAATTTTCATGCTGCTTTTAGAAAGTTTTATTATTTGTTGTAATTTAATTCATTTCAAAATTTATTGAATGTTTACTATGAGTAGAGCATGGTGGTAGGTCTCGCCTTTGCCCACATGAAGGTTCCTCTCTAGCAGGGGATATCAGATACAGACAATCAGAATACATAGCACAAAATAAGTAATGGTAACTGATATTTACATTATACATTTAAAAGCTTACGAAATACTTTATGCACATTTCCTCATTTGAACCTCACAACAGCCTTGTCAGATTAGGGGAGCTGGACTTGCAGGTTTAGTGAACTCCCTGTGTGAAATCTCCCTTCAGTGATACAGATCTAGCAACTCATCAGTAACTTATAAAACAGGGTCCCTTCCAAGATGTCTGTGGATTTCAGAGGGTCCATTTACTTGGATGGGGAAATAAAATGACATTTTAAATTTTCACTAACTTTTAATTGACATTTAGTATTTCCTTCAATTAGGAATGCCATACACATTATTTTGAGAAGGGGTCCACAGGCTTCACCAGATTCTCAAAAGGTCTATGGCATGCATGTGCTCCCAACACACACACACACACACACACACACACACACACTGAATTACCCAACAATTAAAGAGTTTCTTGGGAGCAAAGAGAGATTGTGACTTGACTGATGAATCACAGGCAGGAAAGCCATCCTATCTCTCTCATTAGTATCTCCATTTTAAAAGTGAGTGGACTAAGGCATTGAGAAGTTGACTTGACAAAGAGATCAAGAGCATAAAAAAGTCACTGATTTTCATGTTGAGGTATGCTACTATAAAATCAACACGGATTTACTGATTTACCACGTGCTGACTTTCTCTATCTATTCTATAGTGTGCTCTGGACTGGGCTTGGTGCTATCTGGCTAGGCTTCCTAAAATTTAAAGTATGTCTACTTTACATCTGCTTCTCACCCCACCCCCAACTCTTTTCTGCTTATACCCTAAAACAAACTCCAAAGATAATGACACACTAAGAAATGAAATTTGGATTGGAAATATAGAATTTAGAAATATTTGAGATTGGAAATATAAAATTTAGATGGTTGAACAGGAGCAAGGATTTTCTGAGAAAGGGCAATGACATGAGAAAAACCAGAGAGATGAGAGGAGGCATGGCTTGCAGATCCAGATGGGTACGGTATGATCTACATAGTATCATTCAATAGCTACCTTGTTCCCCAATATTAATGTCTGAAATAATACCATCAGGGATTCATTCTAGTTTTTAATACTTGTAATTTAAAATCAAAACACATCAAAGAAGAAATAACACAATATGCTAGTATAATGCATTCACAGCTTAGTATGATTTAATTTATAAGTTGCTTCCCTCCTCCAGGTAGCTAAGAGCAGTGCAGTGAGAGATGGGACATTTTAATGGTGGAGAATAATACAGTATACTTTTGAAATACACTGTTTTGCCCAGGGAGGCAGGACCATTTAGGCAGCTTAAGTGGGGGAGGGAGTTTTGCTCACTGAGCAGCAAATGAGCAGCCTGAGGTCAGAGAGAAGAAAGAAAAGGAAAGAGGGAGTGTGATAAAGACAAACTTTGCCCTCTTTAGAACTTAGCTTAGAGCCAGCCCTGATCACTTGGGAGAAGAATGGATGGAGATGGTGGAAAGAAACCCCATCCTGATTAGAAGGAACATGGAAGCTGGGATAGCCTGGTAACTAAAGTTAGAACTGAATGTTTATTAGGGCTATAATGGATATATTTGGTCACTGTGGGGATGATTCTGAAGTCCACATTAATCCATAAGATGAAGGAATAAGAGCTGTCATTGAGCGTTCACCAATAGGTAGAGGAAAGGCAGCATGACAAAACAAGAATATAATAATAATAGCAATAGATGATATTTACAGAGTTTCTATGCACCTTACCTACCTCATCACCTTTCATCCAGGCTACAATCCTGTGAAATAGATACAAGTGTCATTGTCCTCATTTTACAGATGGAATAACTGAGATTCAAAAAGGTTAAGTGATTTGCCTGTAGTCACACAAGTAATAAATGGAAGAACTAGATCTTCCTGAATCCAAATATACGAGCTTTCCTCTTGGCTCTGCCTCTAACTAGCTCTGTGAATGGGACTCTATCTTGGCTTCCTTATCTGCAAAATGGCAGCAGTGTCTAGTCTATCTCACCAGGATTTAGTGGGGTCAAAATAAGATCGCACATGAAAGACTTTGATCTTTTTTACAACGCTTTACGCATATTGAGCACTTAATAAGTGTCTGTTGAATTCCATTGACAGAGAGAGATGCTATATTAGAGCTTCTCTCTGTATACTGTGACAGAGTGATTTTATATTCCTTATCTTATTAGATCCTTACAACAACCCTGGGAGAGAAGCAGCCTGACATGGTAGATAGAGAACTGCTCTTGGAATCCTGACTGACTCACTGGCCCTAGGTAAGTCTAAGTTGTTGAGCAGGTGCTGTTCTGCATTAAGAAGAAATTTCTTCATAGAAAATCTCTATACTAGTGAAATCACAGATCCAGTGAAATACACACACACACACACACACACACACACACACACACACGCACAAAACACCCTGAGTTAGGCTTTATATTCTTTGACTCTTTTTAAATTTTTTATTCCCTGTTCAGTCACACACACACACACACATACATATATACACACACACACACACACATATACCACATGTATATAGATATATACATACACATACATATGTACATAATAGATCACTAAATAAGCTTCTGAGACCTGTTAAAGACTTTAGTTTGAAAAGGCCAAGATCCCCAGTGCATCCAGGGCCATCTCTAGTCATCATGATCTACATCTGGCCACTAGACCTAGATGGCTCTGGAGGAAAAAGTGAGGCTGGTGACTTTGCACAGCCCTCCCTCACTTAAATCCAATTCATTGGCTTGTCATGGTATCACTTCCCTGATGTCATGGTCCTTTTCGAAAGGACAAAAAGTAAGCAAATAAGTTTTTATTAAAGGTTTTCCTACATAACAAACACCTAGGTGCTAGGATTACAAAGACAAAGGTGAAGAAATCTAAAACACGTTCATTGAATTGAAACAAGAGAGATGAGGTGTGTGACTCAAGGTCCCATATTTTGGGAAGTTCTAGGTTTGAGTCTGGGAATGCAGGGCTTCCAACTCCAAACTTTTCCCACTGTGCTACACTCTAGGCCTAATCATTATCCAATTCTTTTTCCAAGTTCACAATACAGTAAGGTACCATGCAGATCTAAATCCTAAGTCCTCCTGCCTACTGTTACCATTAGAAATTATTCATGTTCTTTTTTCCCTGGAGGAAGAATTTAATCCTTTAATTTTTCAGTTATATATAATATATAGGTATATGTTACAAACCCATATGTTATATATGTGTATGCATTTACTGAGAAAGAGAGAAGAGGGGAGGGGAAGGTAGCAATGGGAAGAAAAGGAGAGGAGAAGAAAAGAGAAAGAAGAAGAGAAAGAGAGAGGAGACATTATGACATGGAGAGAGCATTAGTGTCAAAGCCTGGAAAGCCCTGGATTCAAGACCCTCCTTTGACATAAACTCTCTGTGTGATCCAGGGCAAATCACTCAATCCCTGTGCTTTAGGAAATTCTTTGCAACTATCCATGTCAGAGAAGGTGACACCCCGCATTGGTGGAGGGAGTTCTCCCACCTGCAGTTTTCTGTGTTAATGAAATCAGAAGTCCAGTCCCTATTCCTACACATACACACATTTGTTATTGATGTATAAGCTGCCCCCCTGGGGGACCCAACAAACCAGTACCAGTTGGGCAATGCTGATATTTTTCTTCTTCCTTCCTCTCTTTCCTCTGTTCATGCGGGGAGTGACACCCTCACATGTGGACCTTCTGTTCAAAGGCATATAAATTTTGATTGCCTATACTTTGCAAGGTATCTTGGGGCTTGGGGGGCTAGATTTTTTTTCTTCCCTACTTATTTATCCCATCATCATTTTTCAAACTGGGACAATTAACTCTATTGTCTCATGTAGTTTTAATTTATGATTTCTTGAAAAACCAAGCAGGCTTTCATAAAACCCATTGGGATTCCAATGGAGCTACTTGACTCTGCCTTTAAACCCAAATCGCTGTGCTTCTCACTGACAGAGCAATACTAGTCCCCAGCCCAAGCCTCATTTGCTCAATGTTTGAGTTTTGATGGCTTAGAGTGAGTGTAAATATCAATTGTTTCTGTTCTGGCCAGATGCTCTGAGGGTCTTCTCCTGCCTGATTTATTCTTTGTGAAGGCAAAGTGGACCATCTTTTACCTCAGTTCTTATCTAGCCTTTGACTACTGAATGCGTGTTGCTTCAGACAAACTGAGACCTGGGAAAGATCTTAGGTTAAAAAGGACAAAGTCTCCCAATGAATCTGGGGCCATCATTAGTCATCCTGACCTATGGTTCGCCACTAGACTCTGATGACTCTGGAAAAGAAAGTGAAACTGATGACTTTGCTTAGCTCTGTCTCACTTAAATCCAATTCACTTGCAAGTCAAGACATTACCCTCCTGATGTCATCAGTCTTTTTGGGGAACCAAGCAAGGATGAACAGCCACAACAATGTTGTTCAGTTATTTTAGTTGAGTCTGACACTTCATGACCCCAACTGGAGTTTTCTTTGCAAAGATACTGGAATGGTTTTCCACTGCCCTCTACAGATCATTTGACAGATGAGGAAACTGAGGCAAACAGGGTGAAGTGATTTGCCCAGGGTCACACAGCTAGTAAATGTCTGGGGCCAGATTAGAACTCAGGTCTTCCCGACTCCAAGCTTAGAACTCTATCCACTGCATATGCACACACACACACACACACACACACACAGATTTATATCATTTTGGCACAATTTTTCAGTAAGATTAATGTGTTTGTCACCTTAACATGTGAGCATTCACACACATCACCCACAGAATAAATGCTTCTTTTTTACGTATGCAAAGTTAGTCTGACACCTGCTATTTTCACTGAAGAGCTGTTTTTTTGACTCACTTATAATACCATGCTTGTCTCAGAACAGGTGATGATAGCATTGTCTTGGACAAAGAACACACAGAAGAGAAAATCCTCGATAGATTTTTAAGAGCCAAATGAAATTTATAAATCAAATAAATGGTTTGTACTAAGAGTGAAATCATTTATCATTCAACACTTGTAAGTGTTCCATACAGCCAACAATCTGCCTTAGTAAGACAGATGTGAAATGGACTCCGCTAGCTTGGCAGGACACCATCAACTGGCCCACCTAAAGTCGAGAAATCAAAAAACACCCAGAAGCAAGGCTTTAGTCAACTATCAGTCAAACATTTGTAAAACATCAACCTTCAGAGTAAGTTCAGTATCGTGAAAGCAATGATGCTATCCATTCTGAAGGGTTGTAGGTGAGGCCAGGAAGTGCTTTTATCTAGGGAATGTTTTCACCTGAGATTCTGGTCCCTTTTATAACCCTCACTTGTGATAAGAAGAGCCAGGCAGAAATGCTAGGTGATTTTTACATAAGCTAATGGGAATACTTGAATTGGTCATTAGTCATTAGTCACTGGAATATCTTATAGCCTGCACTATTTGTTGTTATAATATGCTTTAAAACAAGGCCAAAAGAGAGGTTTCCTTCCATCCTAAAAGTCAAATAGCAAGAGTTGTACTGAAAAAAAAAACCCAAACACCATTCTTCATCCCAATATCCGTTTGGAAGTAAGCTCTAATCAAGTCACATCATATAAAATTATATTTATTTACACCATAGCATGGTGGAAAGAACATTCTATTTGTAAACAAAGGACCTTGATTTTGAACACTGAGTCTGCTGCTTGAGTAAGCCATTTACCTTCTCTTACGCCTGGTGGCACAGAGCATAGGTGTTGGGCTTTGTATCAGTAAGATCTGATTTTGAATCTTGCCTTGGACATCGAATTAGCTAAAGTGATCCTGACCAAGTCACTGAACCTGTTGTTCCTCAGTGTCCTCATCTGTTGAATGGGAATAAGAAATAGCACCTACCTCTGAGGGTGGTTGTGAGGATCAAATGAGATAACACATACAAAGTGTTTTGCAAACATACATAAAGTTAGTTATTATTATTAATTATCCAGTAAAGAAGTCTATTTTTTCATAAGTAAATGAGGGAGTTAGATTGGATGCTAAGGTTGGTTGTCTCTCTTAATTCTGATAATTTTATGATCCTTTTAATGACAGGCAGCCAGACACAGTGGGAAAAACCATGGGCAGAGAGTCTTCAGACCTTTCACTTCTGACTTTTCCACTAAGGAGCTATGTCAACTTTAGCAAGTTACTGTTAGTCATCAGTTTCCTCATCTATAAAATGAGGGGGTTGGACAAGGTGACCTCTAACTTGCTTTCTAGCTCTAAAAGACAACATCTTTGAAGCTCTTGATATGTGTAAAGAACTATTGTAAATTAGACAGAGCAGGGACTGAACCTGTGATTTCATTTCATGTGTATAGAGGAATCCTAGGTGGGGAAATTCCCTCTACCAGTGCAGCTTCACACCTTGTCTGAAATTTATTATGCTTGAGAGTAGCCTGGGCATTGAAAGATGAAATGACTTTACCCAGGGTCACACAGCCACTCTGGGACAGGGGCATAACTTGAACTCAGGTATTCCTGATTTTGAGGCTGGCTCTCCAGTCAGGATAACACACTGCCTCTGTATAGATGATATGGTGGATGAGTACAAAAGAAAAGGAAAACAGTCCCTATCTATGAGGAACATAAAATACAAACAGTGAGAGTCCTCTAAAATACCTTGAGAACATTTAACAAGCTATAATTCAACAAAGGGCAAACACACTAATTGAATGACAAATGCCAGGAGGCGGGAGAACCAGCAGTGATCCTAGCTCAGAGATGTTACTGAGAGGCTGCTGAAGAAGCATCTGGAGCCTGTTGAGGAAGCTACTAGCTCTGCTTTGGAGAGAAGGGAAAAGGAGGGGAGACAAAAGAACAGAAAGTAAGGATTAATGTTTCATGTAGACTGGGAAAGCAAATTCTCTTGGTGGAAGTAGGGGTGCTGAGTTAGAGACTATGGCTGTGTCTGATTCTATTTGGGGTTTCCTTGGCAAAGGTACTGGAGTACTTTGCCATTTCCTACTCCAACTTATTTTACATATGAGGAAACTGAGGCAAACAGGGTTAAGGGACCTGCACAGGGTCACATAGCTGAGGCCAAATTTGAACTCAGGTTCTCCTGACTTCAGGCACAACACTATACACTGCACCATCTAGCTGTCATAACTAGCTATTACTAACTGTGTTTTAAGGTTTGCAGTTTTGCAAATATTATCTCACTTGATCCTCACAAAAAACCCTAGGAGGTAGGTACTATTATTATTTCCATTTTACAGATGAGGAAACAGAAAAGGAGAGAGATTAAATGATTTGCCCAAGGTCAAACAGCTAGTTAGCATCAGAGGCAGGATGCAGACTCGAGTCACTGTGTGATAGAAGCCTTTGAATGCCTACCCTAATGCCTCATTGTGCCACTGAGGTGAACCTATGTTCTCACAAGCTCTGCTGGCTGAGCATAAGCTATGGCCGTTCCTACCAAGCTAGAAGCCCTCTGGGACAGCCAGAACTGCATCCCTCAGTAGCACCTAAAGGCATAAGCATAGAAAAGCCCTTGACAATAACTGAAAGCTATAATGATCACCCCCCAAAATGTAAATTATGATCTGTATACTGTATAAGAAGATACAGAAGTCTATAATGCGTTTTGGAAAAGTGTCCTCTTAAAATGAGTAAAATAAGAAAAGTTTTGATGTTTAAAGGAATAAACTTCCAGATGTCTGGGAGGTTTAATTTCCTAGGATCCAAGTAGTAATTGTTAACATTTTTTTTAGCTCATAATGATAATAAATCTTTAAAAAATCCTGCTCCAATGTATCACCATTACACGAACATGATGAACAAAAAAGTCCACCCAACAAAAAGAACAGTTAATAAGTTATGACACTGTTCAAGATGGAAACTTCTTTGATGATGATGATACTAATATATATTTTCAAACACTACTTAATAGTTCCAATGAGATATTCAAAGTGGCAAAAGATATGCCTCAGATCCATGAAAGTACAGCATACGTTAGGGAGAAGTCAACATGTTTGAAGAACTTTAGGACAGACACAGAGGCTGCATCTACTATCTAGGACTGCACTAGTGAAGTAAGGGAAGGCATATCCTGAACAGACTAGCTAGGAGGTGAGGAAGAGTTTTGGCTGCAGATTCAGTATGAGAAAAAAAGAACAAGGCAAAATGACCTCCCACCTTTTCTTTATCTAGAGCTAAGGTGGCGGTTTGGGTGAACAGAGAGGAAAGTGACGTCGCGAATTACAGCTTATCGATCAGAGATTCTGAATCTGGGGTTTATGAGCTTATAGATGTGGAAAGATATGGATACAGATACAGATGATATAGATAGATGATAGATATAAACATAGGTATAGATATATAGCATAAAGATGTACAGATATAGGTTACAACCCACAGTTTAAGAACTGCTGAAGTGGTTGCGAATTTAAGAAGCCCTGCTATAGATGATTGGGAGAGATATATAGGTATAGATATTTATGTCTATCTAGATATAGATGCTAACATATGTATGTGAGAGGTATTGATGATATAAATATAGGTATAGATGATAAAGATGTAAGTATAGATGATAGAGATGGAGATAGAGTTAAAGATAGGCATGGATATAGATCTATATCTATATATAGCCCTTTATGAAGGCACGCTATGGATAGATGATCCTACCATGAAGTCTGAGGACTGATCAGGAGATCAATAAAGGAGAAAACAGAATTAGAAAAGCCGAGGTCAGGGGGTATCTAGAACGAAGCGGGTCTAATACTGCAGAGAGATCCCTCCCCTCCCCCTGTCTTCTCTATATAAATTCCTTTTTTTCCCTTCTTGCTTCATTTCCTATTCTCTTTTCTCTTTGTTCTCTTTCTTCTCATGTATACCTCTCTTGTGTTGTTTCTCCCCCCATCTTTCTTTTATTGTAAATTCCTCCTCATTTTTTTTTCTTTCTTATCATGGTTCCCATCCATCTTTCCTGCCTTATTATGCATTTGTGATCTTGCAAGTTATGTCACAAGTTTTTTTTTAAAAGAAACTGTAGCAATCATACCTGTTTTAACAACATGATAAATAGTTCGTGATTCTTTGCTAGATGGTGAAAGAAACTAGTCTTCTAGGAAAATAGGCCAATGTTTGGAATAAGTTCTTCATCCTTTCAATAGATTCCCTGAAGCTTCCTCAAACTACCCTTTCATTGGCCAGTCAGTCCACATCATTTCTGATTAAATTATAATGTTAATGTTAGTCTTGTTCCATAGTAATGTTATGTAACACTTGTTTGGAAAACTGAAAAAACACACGTCAATAAACATCGAAATCAAAGACAAATTTATTATTCAACAAATTAAGGTTGTGATATACAGAAATTATAAACCTATAAGAACTCTTAACTTTCTTTTTCTAATTGCTTCTTGAAAGAGATGAACTCTTCCATCAATACTCCATCTATCCCCTTAGTTGGATTTCTATTTATTATAATTTTCACCGTGTGGAGTAGTGAATAGAATATGTGCTCAAGGTTAAGCAAAGGTTAAAATAAATTATCTGGTTCTTACTGGTTTTTTTGGCCTGATCATCCACTTCACAAGCAGATGGTAGCTAATATATATACCATCCGAAAAATAGTGGGGTGCCTAGCTCTTGTCATGCTGAATCAGCCATAGATTTGGATCAAAGGAAAATGGTCACATTCCCTACTTACATAATTGGAATGAAAGGGTTGTTCTTGCATTGAGACAGAATTTCTCCTTATTCTGTTATCTTTTCTTACTCTTTCTCTTCCTTCTTTCCTTCCTTCTTTGATTTCTTTATCTCCCCATCTCACCCAGTGAAAGTGCCATAGCCCCTAAGTGGCCCAATCTCATTGTTGGTATGCATGGAAACTTTCACCTGTTCCATTTTTCTGACCTCAGCTAGTTCACCCCTTCTTAGGCAGCCTGCTGACTCTCCACTCCAAGGGGTTCACCATATTGATGCCATTTATGTTGCTTCTTCCCACTGATACTGTGCTGGAATCTTAGTATGATAGTTGACAGAAGAATTCTACAGTTTCCAAATTCATGGCTATACCGATGATGTCAGTAGCTTAGCAATACTTCTGTGTGTTTCAGACTTCACTGTGCTCTGTCCATGCATGAGTCACAGAGGAGTTTTCCAAGGAAACACAGCACTTTACAGGGCTTATTCTGGAAATCTGCTCTCTACCAAATAGATGGAAATGCTGCAGCATCATATTCAATAAACATGTGTTGATAGTATTTCAAGTGGGATGAATTACCTTTGGGAAATTAGGAAGTGTTTTTAATGAACCCAAACATTTCCATAAATCAAAGGTCTATATTTTTATTGCCAACATTCTTAGAGTAATGCTGAATGGCTGTGGATCATGGAATGACATTGTTTCTGAAGAACTGAAGTTGAGGAACACCCAAAGGGCAATGGGAAGGCTTGTGGTAGGCAGGCTGCAATATGTTACAAATGACAAATCATGCAGAAGAAGTAGAATGATGTCATTAGAGAAATGTATAACAGGAAAAATGTCAAATCAGTCATATATTGAGAACAAGGGACAATCAATAAATAGCCTTTTGTTATCCCTGCAATGTCAAGAGAATTTGAGGAAGACCCCCCCCACTCCCCACCTCTCAGAACATTGGTTGTACACCTTATGACCAATTTATGGAAGGGGGCAATGGCCAAGGTTTGCACAGAGTGAGCAAGAATGGATGGGTTGTAGTCTGTATTACTGGAAGGAATACTTATCAAAATGAGATTATAAATCCACTGGACTCATGGAGAAACCATTACAAACCTGCCTGACCTGCCCAACACAGGACCACCTTTCATGTCAATGTATTTTACTAACATGGAAAAGCAAAAACAAAATAAAATGGCTGTTGAGGTCCAAATTCCAACTTCATCACCTCTAGTTGTATGCCTTTGAGCAAGTAACAAATTCTCAGAGCCCCAGATTTCTATATGTAAAATAAGAGTTATAATAAAAGTGCTTCCTACATTACAGGGTTATTAGGAGGATCACATGATATAATGCATGTAAGTGCTCCTTAAATGGAAGATGTTCTTTGAATGGAAACTATTGTTATTATTAACCAAATATTATCAACCACTGCTTGAACCACAGAAACTTAAAATATAGATAGCAACCAATCTGAAGAGCACATTTTAATACCATTAGTATGTATTCCTGGCAAGTGTAAAAACAGCATTCATTTTTATCTATGGCATGGAAAAAATTCACTAAAACAAAATTTCTTCTTGAACAATTCTTAAAATATGACTAACCCTTTAAGAATACAAATGAACAATTCTATTTCTCAGCTTAACCTATGATTTCTTTGTAGTTCCATATGCTAAATGCTCACATAGCATATTGGCAGTATATGAACAACCAAATTATATATTGCTTGTTGCTAAGGAAACTCGTGATAGGAAAGTTAATAAATCCACGTGCCTCAGATAATTTAGTCTAAAACAATTCATTACTGTCAACTCTTCTTTGTTCCTGGTCTCAATTCATTTCCTTTACAAAAAGAGATGGTTAAGGGTTGTTCCACAAAATATTCTTTCTTCTAAAATGAATGATGAATATGTTTCCCATATAGAACTTCACATGAAAGATATTTACTTTCAGAGACTGACTTTGATCTGACTCCATAGGC
This sequence comes from Notamacropus eugenii, assembly GCF_028372415.1. Lineage (NCBI taxonomy): Eukaryota > Metazoa > Chordata > Mammalia > Diprotodontia > Macropodidae > Notamacropus > Notamacropus eugenii. The sequence continues at coordinate 459,362,475 of NC_092875.1, read as the reverse complement.
TAGGATCTTAACAGTGTCTACAATAAAGGCCTGTACTCAACAACAATAAAATTAGACCTAAAATGTTTTTTTTTCCCCAGAATGCATAAAATGAAGTGACTGCTTGTCATTATCTGTAATAATAAATGTTTCATGAAGACTGATAGAGAATGTGGCAGGCTATTAATGGCTCTATAAAGGTCGACAGGATTTTTTCCCAAGTGACTTCCAATTTAAGTCAAGCTTAAACTCATGCATGTTAAAGAGCTTGGTACATTTACAGACGTGATTTTCAACAACATGGTGAGACAGCTTCGTCGAAAACATCAAGAGAGAGGGCAGGAGAAGGCACAAAGAACCACTTCCAAGGACTCTTAGGTTGTTATTGGATGGCTTCAAAAATGTGAAAAAATACTAATGCAAAATAGGACAAAGGCAAATAAAACAAAACTACTCTTTCCAAATTTATTGATTTCACCTAGTGAAAGCCAAAGCCTGGGAGGCTAGGAGGAGGGAGAGCTGCCATTTGACTCGTGCTCTGAAATTTAGACATGCAGGAAACTATTATAACTACCTTCATCATATTTGAAGTGTGAGTTTTTCCTTTTCTAAAGATTTTTTTTCAGATTTAGCTTTTATATAAACATATATATATAATTTTATATAATCCCCCAATGCTATTTTATATTAAATACAATCAATTTTTTCTAGCATGAACATTTTTGAGGAGTGATTTTTCTGGACACACAGCCCAGAAAGTTAATCACACTATTGTGAAATTAAATAATCTCAATGTTTCAAGCTCAAGTTAATAGAATGTTGTTTTAATAATCAATTCAACCAAAGAAAAACATGAAAATTGTGATAAATTTCAAATTTTTGCCATCTAATACTCAAACATGACATTAGCACAGGGTATTATAATGCAAATGGAAAAAACAGCCCAAAATGCAGCCTCTGGTGACATCATGGTTCTGACACTAAAATAATTCAGTCCGATAAAACAAGATTTAATCTGAATCACCATGCAAGCAATTCCAAGTTAGCTTACAAGTAATAAGAATCAGGCAACTCACCCAGATTCCGACCAGTGAATAGTTTCTGCAAAGGCATAGAAAGAATATACATCTATCCCCAGCTCTGGATTCTGACTGAACACTGCAGACATACAAAGTGCTATTGCCAGTGGTCTGCGAAGTTATTTAATTGTGCCAAGTTAAGATTGAAAGTAAAAATAACTGCAATTAGAATAATGCTTCACAAAAGCAGAAACTTCCCCTCTCTTTTCTCTGCCGTATGCTGTCTCAAAACTCTTTTGGCTGCCACTTTTAAGATATTTTCCAAGATCCCAAATCAAGTTTACTATTGGTCCATATTCCTATTTCAAAATATGATCTCATGCAGGATTCAGCTCATTGGCTTACAAATAACAATGCTTGCTGCCAGTCATTAAAACTGGGTCTACACAGTACCAAAAGTAGAACTAAAATTATTATCTAGTTATTGAGTCAAATAAAAAATGAAATCAGACAGCATGTTGTCATGGAGAAATCATGACTTTGAAATAAAAAGAACTGTATTCTAATCCTGGCTCTGTTACTTACCACCTGTGTTGACTTGGGAAGATCACATCTCAGGTCTTAAGTTTCTTCAATTAAAGGATGAAGAGATTGGAATATGGGATATTGAAAGTCCCTTCCAACTAGTAAATATGTGATTCCTAGGACTCTGTGCTCTAAGAATACAACTTTTAAATAGGTTTTCCATTTTAAGCAATCTCTCTGTCCATTGTTATTTGAAACCCTTCATATTTAAATCACTCAGTAATTTTAAATAACCATGTAACTGATTTCTAAAACTTGAATCAAATGATCATGTTTGTACAAGGTATGAAGAATTCCAGGTTAGCCTAAGACAGTTCAGTTAATGGCATTTAATAAGTATTTCTGGTAGAATATTAACTCAACTAACCAATCAACATCCACTTATTAAGTGTCCATTATAGGTTTATTGCCTGTATGAGCTAGGGAGACATGCACAAAATTACGACCATATCTATGGAGCTCTGATGTTCTCAAAGCAATTTTCTTACAATACTATGAAGTAAGGAGTGTAAATATTGGCTACATTTTACAGATGAAGAAACTGAAGCTGAGGGAAATAGGTGTCAGGGCAGAGTTTCTTGACTCCAAATCCAACCCCCTTTCATGACATAACAATCAATTTCATAAAAATTGACATAATATTGAAAATATTTTTCTTCTAGAGTTGTCAAACCTTTTGGTTTCTATTATATAGACATTGAGATTCTAGTGTTTTCAAAATAAATTCATTAGTTATATGAGGAATCCAGAGCAATACAAACAAATCTAGTAGTCAGAGTGGATTGCTTTAATGCATTGAAGCAAGGATGCACATGTTCAAAAATGTTATCCTCACTGATCTGCCATGTCATCGCCCTTCTTTCATGACCTTAATTCCTACTATTAGCATCATCAATCAATCTGTTGTTAGACAACAAAAACAGTAACAATATTTTCAGAAGGTCACTGTTTACAAGATCATTTTCATCAGAAGGCATCTAGTCCATTCTATCCGCAGTTTTACAATGAGAGAACTGAGACCAGGAAAGTGTGGTGACATCCAAAGTCTTATAGTCAATCAGTGGCAGAATCAGAACTGGAATCCAAGTTTCCCAATTTCTAACCTAACCTAATGCTTTTTCCATTACAATACATGGGGAAGGGCAAGAGGGGCCTAATCACAACTACTGATATATTAACACAAATTAAGGAACTTGATTGTCACCCTGAAAAAATAAATCTGATACTGCCAGGACAGGACACAAAAGATTAACTTTTAAAATGGCTGAGTGAAAAGTGGCAACAACCACACTATCTTGGGGAACATCATAAGAAACCAATAAGAGAGTGGACCTAGGTATCACATGGTAGCCTGAGGATGGAGACTAAGGAGACAGAGGTGAGGGGGCTTCTCAGGTTGAATTACTAGGGGATATGAAAAAAAGATAGAGCAAAGAAGGAAGAAATATATTAGTGACAGAGCACTTATTTCACAATTTGGCAAAGATTGTTCATGAATTTCAAGATTCCAATTCTTCTTAACAATGTACTGATTAATAATGACCTTGCCATATGTGTGTGTGTGTGTGTATAGTGTGTATGTGTGTGTGTATATATGTATGTGTGTGTATATGTATACATTATATATATAGGTATGTGGATATATATATACATACATACATTTATGTGGTTAGAATATATATATGCTAGAATTTAGAGCCTTACATACACATATGTACATAAACGTATATATGTATATATATATACACACATACATGTATATGTAAGGCTTGAAATTCTAGTATATCTTCAAAGAACTTTAGCCTTGCAAGAAATTATTGATAGGGCAAAAGAAAAGGATTTTTAAAATAAATGGAGGCAGGAGAAGTCAAGGATTTGGAACATGTATACTATTTTCAAGTTAAAAAAGACAGCTTCACATAGGGCATAGAGGACCAGCCAAGGAGTCACTAACACCTGGAGTTAAGTGTTGTGCCTCTGAGACATTCTAACTATGTGAACAAGGACAAATAAATTAGCTTCTCAGGGCACCAGGCATATCCACAAGACTATACAGCTATAGACAAATTTCCTATGTGCATCAGTGGAGGGAGTTTTCATGTCAGGAGTTCCATAGACTGAGAAGTTCACAAGGTGTTCTTATTGTCCAGAAATAGTTATAAAGCCTACCCTCCACAGCTAAATATAAGAAGTAGTAGGAAGAGAGAATGAAAAAACAAAAATGGAAGAAAAAGGGAGAGTGCAATGATAAAGATCAGAAGTGATAATGAATATAGAAAGAAGCCAACCCACTGAAAATGGACAGAAGTGACGGAGGAGAACTGAAAAAGCCATAAAGGGCGGAGGGATGGAGAGAGTGAATAAGCATTTATTAAGCACCTTCTATGTGTCAGGCATGCTACTCATGTCACCAATATCTCATATGATCTTCATGACAACCCTGGGAAGTAAGTGCTTTTATTGTCCCCATATTACAATTGGGGAAACTGAGGCAGGCAGCGGCAATGTAACTTGTCTAGGGTCACACAGATAATAAGTGTCTGAGACTTGAAGAGAGAGAGAGAGAGAGAGAGAGAGAGAGAGAGAGAGAGAGAGAGAGAGAGAGAGAGAGAGAGAGAGAGAGAGAGAGGGAGGGAGAGAGAGATTGCACATTGATGCTTGGAGAAGGGCAGGACAGTGAAATTTAGTGGACCATGTGAGTGATAGGCTTGGCTTCCCTACCTAGGCTCTTACCTTCACCTGCTTGACAATTTGGGGGTATGTAGGAGTTCACCTCATCTTTACACAGACACTGGAGATTTTCTAGTAGAGTCCTTGAAATGGAATTTAGAGACAGACAGATGTAAAGAGAAGTTAAATGAGGATATAACAGAAGTTGAAAGGAATTTGTAAACACCAGGACTTCTAATCAGTAGAAGCACATGTGGTGAAAAGAACAAGTTGAACCTTAACCTGGAAGCACCCTGGCTAGTTTTCGACTTTATTAGTCTCTATCTCTTTAATTTTTAGTTAGCTAAGCCGTATTGTAAGGTCCTTACTGTTTTCATCTTGGTATTCAGAACTCAGCACAGTACAGGTGTTTTATATGGTATTAAACATCTACTAAGGTGTTGGCTGTTTGACTGTGTATAACAGTTAGAGTTCTATCAGTTTTCTACTTGTGCTTAATGAAGCTTCAGGAGTTAGATTCTAGCTAGACCTTCCCATTTCCTTACTGCATTTTGAAACATGGAGAGTTCCTTGATGTGGATGTTCTAGTTGGAATCAAAACAGAGAAATGAGAGCTGTAAAGTGTAGATCCCAATGGAAAGAAAGAATGAGGATGCATGTTGAGCCTAAAGAAGGAGAATTCAGATTTGGGGGGGGGGTCCCTTTGGGAGGGCAAAAGACCATCCGGATGGTTTTTCTCACCTATTCCCACTAGACACTAAAAACGCTCCTTATAAGCTTGCTCCAATTCAGCACCTATGATATGGGACAGGGTAGAGAAGGCAAGTTGAAAGATGTGGAGGATACAATGGTTGGTAGGAGGAATGAGACCATGGGTCGAATCTGGCCTCTCTCAGTGAGATTGAATGTATCTCTCTTCTCCTACTATTCCTTTCTAATACTTATAAGAACCTCTCTCGCCCAAAGTGGGAGAACAACTTTGCTTAGTGCTACAAAGATGTCATGGATGAAGTAATTCAGTCAGTAGTGCTCTCCCTTTTTATGCCTCTCTCTCTGACAGTCATCTAGACATCAGCACATTTGACCCTTGTGTTTTGGTGAAAGCCTGCATAAGATCACCTGGGGCTCTCTCTCTCAGATTTTTTGATGGGGGAAGGCAAGGCAATTGGGGATAAGTGACTTGTTCAAGGTCACACAAGGTTAGTAAGTGTGGCAAGTGTCAGAGACTCAATTTGAACTCAGGTCCTCCTGACTCCAGACCCAGTGCCCGACTCTGGGATTCTCTCTTATAACAATGTATTTGCCGCTGCCAGAATTCTGGGGCTAAGGGATAATAGTGGAATGGGTGACACTGTAGACATGTCAAATATACCTTCCCCGGTCATATTCCATTCATAACACTCGAGTGTAGTCAAACCAGCTTAAAATGTAATTGGGAAATCTTTAACAAAATAAATAAAAATACAATAAAACATACATCACATCACATTTTAAAACAAAGTCTATTTGTAGCCTGCAAGGATTCTTATGTATGGATTAATTTCCCCATTTCTATTTGAGTTTGATGCCATAGTTGAAATGCTAGAAGATGTAAGCAGCCATTTAATTTTAGGAGTTTAGGAGCTGAGGAAGATGAAGTTTTTTAACAGAGACAATTCGATACGAAAACAACAAGAACAAACAAAAACAAAAACGAAAATGAAAGCACTATGAGGAAATGAAATTAACTTGACAATTATTTATTAAACGCCTACTATGTAGGGACACTGTGCTGCACCCTATGAGTATGAAGACAAAACCAAGAGCAGACCTTGCCCTTAGGAATCTTACAACACAGCTTAGCTAACTAAGAATTAAAGCAGAGGGTGGGTGTGATAAATTTGGGGAAACAAAGAAGGATAGTGAATAATTGTGAGCTGTAGTACAAAGAATTTCACTAAAGCCATGATTTTTTTTATAGGGAAAGGCTTGTAGAATCTAAGAATTAGAAGTTAAAAGAAAAAGACTAACTCATATAAAGTAGTCTCAATAATGATCTTTTTTTTTTCTGGGGAAGAGCTAATTTCCCAAGGCAAACACATTTAACTTATGGGCTTGCCCTTTGTATAAACAGACCATTCATTCATTCAACAAATATTTAAAGAGCATATGAAATGCCTTCCTGCTCCTAAATTTCTCCTCCATCAGCCAGAAAATGCCACTCCTCAAGATATAAAAGGTCCCCTTTAAAATTGTTATCTGGGAAAAGAAATTCATGAAGTCATTGCTTTCCTTCAGCACCTCTGACTGAATTAGTTCATCAGAGAGCAAAGTCCTAAAGTGGTAGGACAAAGAAGGGATAAGTTACGGTGGTAAGGCAACGATCTAGAGCTTAGCAGTAGGTTTTTAGAGGCTATACCATAATGGAGTTTCTGGTGATTTAGTGAGAGAACTCAGTATCTGGGCACAGGAAAGAAACATTGACTATTTTCTAAGTTTGTCCCTGCTTCTCCTTGGTTTACATGCCAAAATGCAACAAGGGAGACCATCCTTTACTTGGATGGTCCTTTGATTTCTTCCACCAATGCAATTATCCATGTCTCCCAATGGGGTTCTGCTGGTAAAAATTTAACAACTGACTCTTTGGGAAAAAAAGTACCAACACACTTTTAAATGTAATTTGCATTATTAACATTTTCTTCATCACTTTCTTAAGTCCAAAGAATCAACAAAACAATAAATCAAGCCTTGGTTTATAGTGTTTGCTGATTTCTGTTGTGTAAATGCTAACACTGATAATTTAACAACTGACTCTAACAACTGCAAGTTCCAGCTCCAGTCTATCTCCTGTGGGTCCCATGACACCTTCTCATCTGATTCTTTTCTGTCTTTCCATGAATCATTCATAGGAGATTTACTGAAAAAGCTAGAAAATTTCATTTCTATTTTCTGGGTTCTTAGAGCACTAACACAGTACTTGTCTTAGTATTTCACTCTTAATATAATAGCAGTTATTTCTGTCTTCCCCAATGACTCTGACTTTACTTCTAAAACACAAGTCGTTGTTGGTTGTATGCTAAAGCTTACCTCTCTTCATCATGAATCTTTTTCCTTGCCCATGTAATTTCATTACTTGCCATTACAATTACCTAAGGATGATGTTGTTCCATGATTTGTAGCCATGTGACGTCACTGAGAGAATACTGACATGAAAGACACTGGATTTTGCTATAAGGACTAACCTGAGACCATTGAAAACATTTTGCCTTTTTCCAAATGCATACCAGTCTAACCTCTTAGTATATTCAATTCTGTACCAGACATGGTCCCAACTGCAGTTTCTTCCGAAGATAAATATATTGCCATTTGTTTTAATATAACTCATAAATACATTGAGATAATGAAGATAAATACCTAAGTAACATAGATCTTAATATCACTAATATATAATATAATATATTATATAATAAATATATAATAATATAATAATATATTAATATGTATAATAAATATAATATATACATTGATATAATAAATATAATAAATACATTGATATAATGAATTTGATGGTCTATTTATTCATCTGCATATCATAGTTTGGTCAATATGCATGCTTCATTCATCTTCCTCCAATGTGTATAGAGCTTCTGTAGCACTGGGAATTTCACTGAAAAGTTTCTAGGGATTGATACAGTTGGAAACCTTGCTGTCAATCAAGACTTCCATCTTTGGTTCGAACTCTGAGCAGAATATCTTCCATAATAAGGACCACCATAGTTAAGCACAATCAACAAGTATTTATCAGGTACTTACTGTAACTTTTCCAGTTTTTCATCTTGTTTGCTGTCCATACATAGCATATTGCTAATCAATTATCTGCATAATTGCATGTGTCATGGACTCATATTATTTTGATATGCATGAAAGACATATTGACTGAGGGGGGCTTCATCTTTTCTAATTGTCAAACATTAAAAAAAATGAAAATAAAGTCTCCATTCATTTATTCAGCAAGAATCTTTGAGCCTCTACTATGTTCCAGAAACTGTGTTTGATAATGGAGACATACAGACCTTATGAAGCAGACTCTGCAAAGAAGGAACTTAACATTGTATTGGGAGGAAGAGAGAAGGGAACATGTGTGCAGATAAAAAACATATATTCAAAGCAAATATAAAGTAATATTTGCATTTACTTATCTGCATACTTGTTGACCATTCCACCCCCACTGGAGTGTAAGCTCCATGAGGGGAGAGATTTTTATTTTTGTCTTTGTAGCCTCATTGTCTAACACAGTGTTTGGCACATGTTAACTGGTGATAACAGCAAGGAAAATCAGGATATGCTTCTTACTGGAAGTAGCACTGGCACTGGCACTGACATAAGGAGCAAGTGGATTCCAGACATGGTGAGAAGAAAGGAGGAGCAGTGTGTAATGTGTAAAGGGTCCAGTAATGGGCGATGGGATGCCATGTATGGGGAGTCAGTGGGGCTGGAGAGTGTGTGAGGTGAGTGATGTATAATAAACCTGGAAAGACAGACTGGAGACAGATTGTGAGGGGCTTTAAACTCTACACAGAGGACTTTGTATTTTATCTTAGAGGCAAGAGGGAACCACTGGACCTTCCTGAGCAGGAAAATGACATGATTAGATCTCTGTATTTATTTAGTCAAGTTCAGTCCCTGTTTCTAGATTCATCTTATAAGTCGATACATTGACAAGCACGTGTTAAGTGTATCGGATATCCCCAATGCCAGGTATCACGAATACGATCAAAAGTGAAACAGATCTCTAGACTGTCTTGCATTCTAAATGGAATCTACATTTAAATAAAACAAAATATTAATCTGTCCACATTAAAATCTATGGAAAATATAAAATATAAATTCAAGATCAGCTGAAGGGAGGAGGCACTGGCAATAGAAAATATCAGGAAAAATCATATGAAGAAGGTGATATTTGTGCTGAGCTTAGAACAAAAGGAGTGAATCTAAGAGGAAGAGGTGAAGAGGCAGTTCATTCTCCATGGAGGACAATCTTATGTAATTTCCTAACATAATACATTTCCTGAAGATTACTGGACTCGCTTATTTTAAATTAAAATTTGCTTTTATTAAAAGTTTGCTTTTTTTACTATTAAAGAAATTGCTTATTTGTACCTTCAGACTTTGAGTGGTACGTTGCATCAGATGAAGGACCACAGAGAAATCAGGTCCTGAGAGGATAAACCCCAGATGTAATGGTTCCATTGCCATCACTGCAGATTTTTTCTTTCTTTAATTTTCTTTTCTTCTTTTTTTCTTTTGTTTCTTTTCTTTTCTCTTTTTTTATTAAGCACCTTCTATGTGTCAGGCATGCTACTCATGTCACCAATATCTCATATGATCTTCATGACAACCCTGGGAAGTAAGTGCTTTTATTGTCCCCATATTACAATTGGGGAAACTGAGGCAGGCAGCGGCAATGTAACTTGTCTAGGGTCACACAGATAATAAGTGTCTGAGACTTGAAGAGAGAGAGAGAGAGAGAGAGAGAGAGAGAGAGAGAGAGAGAGAGAGAGAGAGAGAGAGAGAGGGAGGGAGAGAGAGATTGCACATTGATGCTTGGAGAAGGGCAGGACAGTGAAATTTAGTGGACCATGTGAGTGATAGGCTTGGCTTCCCTACCTAGGCTCTTACCTTCACCTGCTTGACAATTTGGGGGTATGTAGGAGTTCACCTCATCTTTACACAGACACTGGAGATTTTCTAGTAGAGTCCTTGAAATGGAATTTAGAGACAGACAGATGTAAAGAGAAGTTAAATGAGGATATAACAGAAGTTGAAAGGAATTTGTAAACACCAGGACTTCTAATCAGTAGAAGCACATGTGGTGAAAAGAACAAGTTGAACCTTAACCTGGAAGCACCCTGGCTAGTTTTCGACTTTATTAGTCTCTATCTCTTTAATTTTTAGTTAGCTAAGCCGTATTGTAAGGTCCTTACTGTTTTCATCTTGGTATTCAGAACTCAGCACAGTACAGGTGTTTTATATGGTATTAAACATCTACTAAGGTGTTGGCTGTTTGACTGTGTATAACAGTTAGAGTTCTATCAGTTTTCTACTTGTGCTTAATGAAGCTTCAGGAGTTAGATTCTAGCTAGACCTTCCCATTTCCTTACTGCATTTTGAAACATGGAGAGTTCCTTGATGTGGATGTTCTAGTTGGAATCAAAACAGAGAAATGAGAGCTGTAAAGTGTAGATCCCAATGGAAAGAAAGAATGAGGATGCATGTTGAGCCTAAAGAAGGAGAATTCAGATTTGGGGGGGGGGTCCCTTTGGGAGGGCAAAAGACCATCCGGATGGTTTTTCTCACCTATTCCCACTAGACACTAAAAACGCTCCTTATAAGCTTGCTCCAATTCAGCACCTATGATATGGGACAGGGTAGAGAAGGCAAGTTGAAAGATGTGGAGGATACAATGGTTGGTAGGAGGAATGAGACCATGGGTCGAATCTGGCCTCTCTCAGTGAGATTGAATGTATCTCTCTTCTCCTACTATTCCTTTCTAATACTTATAAGAACCTCTCTCGCCCAAAGTGGGAGAACAACTTTGCTTAGTGCTACAAAGATGTCATGGATGAAGTAATTCAGTCAGTAGTGCTCTCCCTTTTTATGCCTCTCTCTCTGACAGTCATCTAGACATCAGCACATTTGACCCTTGTGTTTTGGTGAAAGCCTGCATAAGATCACCTGGGGCTCTCTCTCTCAGATTTTTTGATGGGGGAAGGCAAGGCAATTGGGGATAAGTGACTTGTTCAAGGTCACACAAGGTTAGTAAGTGTGGCAAGTGTCAGAGACTCAATTTGAACTCAGGTCCTCCTGACTCCAGACCCAGTGCCCGACTCTGGGATTCTCTCTTATAACAATGTATTTGCCGCTGCCAGAATTCTGGGGCTAAGGGATAATAGTGGAATGGGTGACACTGTAGACATGTCAAATATACCTTCCCCGGTCATATTCCATTCATAACACTCGAGTGTAGTCAAACCAGCTTAAAATGTAATTGGGAAATCTTTAACAAAATAAATAAAAATACAATAAAACATACATCACATCACATTTTAAAACAAAGTCTATTTGTAGCCTGCAAGGATTCTTATGTATGGATTAATTTCCCCATTTCTATTTGAGTTTGATGCCATAGTTGAAATGCTAGAAGATGTAAGCAGCCATTTAATTTTAGGAGTTTAGGAGCTGAGGAAGATGAAGTTTTTTAACAGAGACAATTCGATACGAAAACAACAAGAACAAACAAAAACAAAAACGAAAATGAAAGCACTATGAGGAAATGAAATTAACTTGACAATTATTTATTAAACGCCTACTATGTAGGGACACTGTGCTGCACCCTATGAGTATGAAGACAAAACCAAGAGCAGACCTTGCCCTTAGGAATCTTACAACACAGCTTAGCTAACTAAGAATTAAAGCAGAGGGTGGGTGTGATAAATTTGGGGAAACAAAGAAGGATAGTGAATAATTGTGAGCTGTAGTACAAAGAATTTCACTAAAGCCATGATTTTTTTTATAGGGAAAGGCTTGTAGAATCTAAGAATTAGAAGTTAAAAGAAAAAGACTAACTCATATAAAGTAGTCTCAATAATGATCTTTTTTTTTTCTGGGGAAGAGCTAATTTCCCAAGGCAAACACATTTAACTTATGGGCTTGCCCTTTGTATAAACAGACCATTCATTCATTCAACAAATATTTAAAGAGCATATGAAATGCCTTCCTGCTCCTAAATTTCTCCTCCATCAGCCAGAAAATGCCACTCCTCAAGATATAAAAGGTCCCCTTTAAAATTGTTATCTGGGAAAAGAAATTCATGAAGTCATTGCTTTCCTTCAGCACCTCTGACTGAATTAGTTCATCAGAGAGCAAAGTCCTAAAGTGGTAGGACAAAGAAGGGATAAGTTACGGTGGTAAGGCAACGATCTAGAGCTTAGCAGTAGGTTTTTAGAGGCTATACCATAATGGAGTTTCTGGTGATTTAGTGAGAGAACTCAGTATCTGGGCACAGGAAAGAAACATTGACTATTTTCTAAGTTTGTCCCTGCTTCTCCTTGGTTTACATGCCAAAATGCAACAAGGGAGACCATCCTTTACTTGGATGGTCCTTTGATTTCTTCCACCAATGCAATTATCCATGTCTCCCAATGGGGTTCTGCTGGTAAAAATTTAACAACTGACTCTTTGGGAAAAAAAGTACCAACACACTTTTAAATGTAATTTGCATTATTAACATTTTCTTCATCACTTTCTTAAGTCCAAAGAATCAACAAAACAATAAATCAAGCCTTGGTTTATAGTGTTTGCTGATTTCTGTTGTGTAAATGCTAACACTGATAATTTAACAACTGACTCTAACAACTGCAAGTTCCAGCTCCAGTCTATCTCCTGTGGGTCCCATGACACCTTCTCATCTGATTCTTTTCTGTCTTTCCATGAATCATTCATAGGAGATTTACTGAAAAAGCTAGAAAATTTCATTTCTATTTTCTGGGTTCTTAGAGCACTAACACAGTACTTGTCTTAGTATTTCACTCTTAATATAATAGCAGTTATTTCTGTCTTCCCCAATGACTCTGACTTTACTTCTAAAACACAAGTCGTTGTTGGTTGTATGCTAAAGCTTACCTCTCTTCATCATGAATCTTTTTCCTTGCCCATGTAATTTCATTACTTGCCATTACAATTACCTAAGGATGATGTTGTTCCATGATTTGTAGCCATGTGACGTCACTGAGAGAATACTGACATGAAAGACACTGGATTTTGCTATAAGGACTAACCTGAGACCATTGAAAACATTTTGCCTTTTTCCAAATGCATACCAGTCTAACCTCTTAGTATATTCAATTCTGTACCAGACATGGTCCCAACTGCAGTTTCTTCCGAAGATAAATATATTGCCATTTGTTTTAATATAACTCATAAATACATTGAGATAATGAAGATAAATACCTAAGTAACATAGATCTTAATATCACTAATATATAATATAATATATTATATAATAAATATATAATAATATAATAATATATTAATATGTATAATAAATATAATATATACATTGATATAATAAATATAATAAATACATTGATATAATGAATTTGATGGTCTATTTATTCATCTGCATATCATAGTTTGGTCAATATGCATGCTTCATTCATCTTCCTCCAATGTGTATAGAGCTTCTGTAGCACTGGGAATTTCACTGAAAAGTTTCTAGGGATTGATACAGTTGGAAACCTTGCTGTCAATCAAGACTTCCATCTTTGGTTCGAACTCTGAGCAGAATATCTTCCATAATAAGGACCACCATAGTTAAGCACAATCAACAAGTATTTATCAGGTACTTACTGTAACTTTTCCAGTTTTTCATCTTGTTTGCTGTCCATACATAGCATATTGCTAATCAATTATCTGCATAATTGCATGTGTCATGGACTCATATTATTTTGATATGCATGAAAGACATATTGACTGAGGGGGGCTTCATCTTTTCTAATTGTCAAACATTAAAAAAAATGAAAATAAAGTCTCCATTCATTTATTCAGCAAGAATCTTTGAGCCTCTACTATGTTCCAGAAACTGTGTTTGATAATGGAGACATACAGACCTTATGAAGCAGACTCTGCAAAGAAGGAACTTAACATTGTATTGGGAGGAAGAGAGAAGGGAACATGTGTGCAGATAAAAAACATATATTCAAAGCAAATATAAAGTAATATTTGCATTTACTTATCTGCATACTTGTTGACCATTCCACCCCCACTGGAGTGTAAGCTCCATGAGGGGAGAGATTTTTATTTTTGTCTTTGTAGCCTCATTGTCTAACACAGTGTTTGGCACATGTTAACTGGTGATAACAGCAAGGAAAATCAGGATATGCTTCTTACTGGAAGTAGCACTGGCACTGGCACTGACATAAGGAGCAAGTGGATTCCAGACATGGTGAGAAGAAAGGAGGAGCAGTGTGTAATGTGTAAAGGGTCCAGTAATGGGCGATGGGATGCCATGTATGGGGAGTCAGTGGGGCTGGAGAGTGTGTGAGGTGAGTGATGTATAATAAACCTGGAAAGACAGACTGGAGACAGATTGTGAGGGGCTTTAAACTCTACACAGAGGACTTTGTATTTTATCTTAGAGGCAAGAGGGAACCACTGGACCTTCCTGAGCAGGAAAATGACATGATTAGATCTCTGTATTTATTTAGTCAAGTTCAGTCCCTGTTTCTAGATTCATCTTATAAGTCGATACATTGACAAGCACGTGTTAAGTGTATCGGATATCCCCAATGCCAGGTATCACGAATACGATCAAAAGTGAAACAGATCTCTAGACTGTCTTGCATTCTAAATGGAATCTACATTTAAATAAAACAAAATATTAATCTGTCCACATTAAAATCTATGGAAAATATAAAATATAAATTCAAGATCAGCTGAAGGGAGGAGGCACTGGCAATAGAAAATATCAGGAAAAATCATATGAAGAAGGTGATATTTGTGCTGAGCTTAGAACAAAAGGAGTGAATCTAAGAGGAAGAGGTGAAGAGGCAGTTCATTCTCCATGGAGGACAATCTTATGTAATTTCCTAACATAATACATTTCCTGAAGATTACTGGACTCGCTTATTTTAAATTAAAATTTGCTTTTATTAAAAGTTTGCTTTTTTTACTATTAAAGAAATTGCTTATTTGTACCTTCAGACTTTGAGTGGTACGTTGCATCAGATGAAGGACCACAGAGAAATCAGGTCCTGAGAGGATAAACCCCAGATGTAATGGTTCCATTGCCATCACTGCAGATTTTTTCTTTCTTTAATTTTCTTTTCTTCTTTTTTTCTTTTGTTTCTTTTCTTTTCTCTTTTCTTTTCTTTCCTTTCCTTTTCTTTTTTTGTGTTTCTTGTTCTCCAGTTTCCTCTAAATGTTCTTAACTGCATCTACCATCAAATTTTCCAAAGGCTCATTTTCTAAATTGCTTTTCACTATTTTGAAGGAAAGTTATGTTTGAAGTTCCATTATCTGCTTACATAATGTTTTACAAATGAGTGGTTTCCCTAAACCGGTGTTGTCTTTGACTGAAACAGATCTCTCTGATTTGTAAGGAGATTAAATATTTGAGGAGTTTCTGGGTTCTTTTGGTTTCCTTATTGTGATGACTGCTTTTGGTCATGTGACCTATGAAACAGAGTCAATCTTAACTGGTAAATTATTAAGTTTTATTAAGGAAATCCAAGTTAAAGCATCAGCAGCATGCACCACAACTTCAAAACTCAGTTCTGGGTAATTTCTTACCTACCTCATATTACTAACATTAATGTAAAAGAGATTAACACAGAAGCCTGGTAAATTATACAAGATCTTTTATAATGTGTTTTCAGTGTTAGAGAATCATCTGATCAGACTGCATTGAGATGTGATGGGGAACCCGGGAGTGGAAACTGCGTTTTCAGTCAGAGGTGCTCATTTCACATCCCTGCTCTGTCATGATCTTAGATGTCATTTAACCTCAGCCTTTATTTCTCCATTAAAAAAGTAAAGGTTTAATTAGGTGACCTCAAAATTATTTTCCCATTCTTTTTCTATGAGCCTGTGATATCCTGATACAACTGTATAAAAATCAAGTGCCCAAAGAATAATTTTGCAATAATAGATTGCAAGAAGCCACAGAAAAAGCTATTGAGAAGCAATATCTATAAGACATTCCTGTTTGAAAGCTGCAGAATCAGAATATCTGGTGAGTACTACTCTTATTTTTTTTCAATTATTCTCATTTCCCAGATCTAACTGGGAATCACTCAATTATTACAATGTAGTTAGAAATATTCCCATTTCCCAGATTCCTAGTTGTTACTGCCAATTTCATTTGTATAGACTAAATCCATCAATCTCTATATGATATGGTGCCTTGTAATATCCTTGACTGAAATTAAGAGTTAACTAGGAAGATTAACTTAATTTTATTTTCCTTTTCAAACTCACCACCTTTCTCACTCATAAAACACCCCTTCTCTAGTTCTTTAATCATTTTTGCAATCTTATTTGATTCTCCCTTTTTTTGTCATCTCCTGTAACCTATGGGCCCAGTTTCGCAATTTGCCCTGTTTTCTCCATGACATCTACTACCATCCTATTCTATCATATCATCAATTTATGCCTACATTACTGGAAATGACCTTCTTGCCTCCAGTCTCTTGTCACTAATCTGCCTTATATGCTGCCACCAGGCTATTATTAAATGTAGCTTTGACTATTTCATTCCCCTTCTCAAAATCATGTAATGAATGCTGTGGTAGAAGATATGTCCTAAATCTATTTCCACTCCCATCTGAAAGCTAGGATAGGGATTTTTTTTTCTGAAAAGGCATTAAGATGATCCTGAAGACTGTTAGCTCAAGGAATTAATGGCTCAATGTGTTGACATTATTTCCTGGTTTCCTAAACAGCCCTGAAAAGCTCCAGGTATGCTCTGACACTAGTGGATCTTGACAGGTAATGCAGCCAAAGGACCTTCACTCAGCTCAATCAACTCAGAGCATCCTCAATGCCTATCCTTGACATGGCTAAGTAAATCTCCTTTTGTTAACTGATGAATGACCTCTGGGTATCTAATTTGGTTCCAGTATCAAAACTAAACCAAGAGGGAACTGAACTGAGTTAGGCCCAGTTAAGAAAATTTTACCCAGAGCAGTGAATCCTCAGTCTCTTTCTATGTTTTCAAAGCCCTCCAGTCTGGTTCCCTTTTAGCTATTCATCTTCACTGTCCACTATTCCCAAGCATCACCTTCTGCTATCTTCGCAAAATGCCCCAGAATATATGATGCTGTTTGTCATCTCTGTACTTTTGTTAAGCCACATCTCTTCTAGTTCCTGTTGGGGTCCCTGAAGATAAATGTGTACTCTTGCCATCTTCACCTAGCCAAATTTAACCCATATCCTCTTTACCTAAATAAAACTTTCTTCCCAATTCTTGCCCCCACTAGCATGGTAGGATTGCTAGAGCACTGGACTTGGAATCAGGAAGACCTGAGTTCAAATCTTACCTCAGGTACTTGCTAGCTGTATGAGCTTGGGAAGATCTTTGATCTTTCTGGGCCTTTGTTTCTGTAAAGTAAGAGAGTTGAACTTGATGAATTCCAATTTCCTTTACAGCTCTTAATTTATGACCCTTCTCTGAGTTACCATAGTTAATATTAGGTAATTAAGCACTTAACTACTTTTGGTCTCCTCCTCTTCTCTAGTTGCTTCATTCTGGTTGGTCTCCTTTCTAACTATAGTGTAAGCCCCTTGAGTGTAAGGGACATATCTAAGAGTTCTGATGAATTTTTTTAAAATCCCCCTGGCACTTTTGCTGGGTACTAGTATATATTAGTATGTATAAATGTATGTATAAACAGCAGCTAGCTGGTGTAGTGGATAGAGTGCTGAGCATGGAGTCATGAAGACTCATCTTTCTGAATTGAAATCTACCCTCAGACACTTACTAGCTGTGTAACCCTGGGCAAGTCACTTAACCCTGTTTCCTCAGTTTTCTCATCTGTAAAATGAGTTGAAGAAGGAAATGGCAAACCACTCCAGTATGTTTGCCAAGAAAATCCCACATGGGGACACAGAGATGGATATGCTTGAACAAAGTATGTACAAATTAAATGCTTTCTTGTTGGCTTATTTTCCTAGTCTTTTAAATATAAAGTTTAGTGGATAGATAATGTTAATTATTTAGCAAAGACCTGCAGCCATGACTGCCATCAGTCAGCCTCAGACATGACCTTTTATTTCAATAGAGTATTTGAAAGAGAAGACTTTATGATGTACTCATGAATTCATCCCACTCTTGGGCTCAGATGAGAATGAGTATAATGGAGTGGGAAGTGTCCAAGTCAGGAGGCATGCATTTGAATTTAGGATCTAAGATACATCAGCTGTTATAAGTGATCTTCAGTATTCTCATCTGAAAAATGGTGCTAATGATGTTGCAGTACTTATGGTACCTCACAGAGTTGTTATAAGAAAGCCACTTTGTAAACCTTAAAGTGGGGCAGAGAAATGGCAAAATGGCGACAACCCTAGGCTTAGAATCAGGAAGACTCATCTTCATGAGTTCAAATCTGACCTCAGATACTTCCTAGCTATGTGACTCAAGGTAAGTCATTTAACTCTGTTTGCCTCAGTTTCCTCATCTCTAAAATGAACTGAAGAAGGAAATGGTCAAAAAAACCCCAAATGGAGTCACAGAGAGTCAGATACAGTTTAACAACAACAAAAACCTTGAAGTGTTTAGAAGTATGAGTTAACAAATAACAGAATCCCAGAATTTGGTGTTGGAGGTCTACCCGGTACCTGCACTCTTGTCCTACCTCATATACGTACTAGCCATTTGATCTTGGGTAAGTCTCCTAACCTCTACCTCTCTCAGTGTCCTCAAATGTGCCTCCCAGAACTGTTGCAAAGATAAAATGAGATCGTCGTAAAGTGCTTAGTATACTGCCTGACACATAGTGGGCATTTATTAAATGTTTGTTTAAAACATCTGGATGTGCCATAAATTGACCTCTGCTTAAAATTCTCTAATAAGGTGGAACCTATAGTTTCTCAAGGCAGACTATTTAGTTTGGAACTGCTCTGATTGGTAATTTTGTGTTTGTTTTTTCTTCTATCTGACATCAAGCTTAAATGTGTCTCTTTGTAACTTTTACCCATTGATTCTGGTTCTACCAAATCCATCCTCTCCCCATGATAGCCCTTTATATATTTGAGGACAGCTAGCATCTATCATCCCCTTCCCCTTTCTCTTCTCTCAGCTAAACATCTCCATTTCCTTCAACCCATCCTCTTGTGACATTGACCCAAGGCTCTTTGATTCCCGGTTGCTTTCTGGGCACTCTCTACCTTTCTTTCTTAAACTTTGGCACCCAGAAAAGAACAATACTTTAGATGCTGTCTGGTCAGGGCAGAGGATGGAGGAACTCTTTGCTATTCTTGAAAGCAACCCAAGATCACATTAATTTTCTGGCTGGCACAGTGCACTATTGCTGATGTAGACTGAGCTTGAGTTCTTTCTCAGACAAATCACCATCTAACCATTCCTGCCCCAGCCTGTACTTAGGAAAATCATTAAAACAAACAAAAAACCCCAACAACTCATAGATAAGACTTTCCATTGACCCTTCTTGAGTATCATCTTATTAGATGCTGTCAAGCCAACCTTTGCAATCTATTTTGGGTCCTGATACTGTAATTTAGGGTGCTAGTCATCCTCAGTTTTGAGTTTTCTGAAAATCAGATAAGCATGTAATCTATGATATCACAAATATCACTGATAAAAATGTTAAATAGTACAGGGCAGATCTCTGGGCACTCTATTAGAAACCACATCTATCAAGCTGACACTGAAGCATTACCAATTAATCTTTGAGTTTAGCCAATCAAGCAGTTGTGAATCCACAAAACTGCACTGGATAGTCCACACTTGTGTTTTCTACAAGAATAATAGGATATACTTTATCAAATCCTTTGCTAAAACCTGAGTAATATGTATGTATAATATGTGCCTGATTAGAGTTTAACAAGCCTGTCAAGAATGGAAGTAAGGTAAGTCTGCCATGTTCTGTTCTAGATGAATCCACTCTAGCTCTGGATGTTTCACTAACCATATCTTTAATGATTAATTCTAGAATTTTCGCAGAAATCAGTCAAGTTCATTGGTTTGTTCACTTTTTTCTCCTCCCTTTTTGAAAACTGGGATCCTGTAGGTTTCGTTTAGTTTGCTAAACATAGGCAATATTAACCCTTTCTCTCCTTAGCTCCCTCTCCCCATCAAATCTAGTCTTCTGCTCCCTAACTAATCTGTCAAACTAACCTATACTCATGTTATGGGGACAGGTACTAATAGGCCCATAGGTTACAATAGAGGCTTCCTAGAGAAAATACTTTAAATCAAAAAAATGACAACATGGAGGAATGAAGAGGAATACAGTGGAAAGGACAGGAATTTGTAATCAGGGGAATTGATTTTAACTCCAAGTCCTGCCCCTTATTACTTGCATGATCCTAGATAAATCATCCAGTTTTTCAAGGCCTTCATGTGTGAAATGAGGTTGTTTGACTAGTCAACTTCTAGAGTACCTTCACACCTCGAAATCTGAGATATTAAGGACCCTAGTGATGGGAATTTATCAGCAGGAGATTCACTGGGGGAAACTCTTTGGAATAAGGTAAATTTTCCCATACACCTCAAAGAATCTTCTGTGGGTTACTCCATTGGTACAGAAAAACAGTCTTGCACACAACATTCCATGAGTAGAGAAGAACTGTTTTGAGCACCAAAACTCTCTAGTTCTTTTCATGAATTGATATCTTTTAAATATCCACAATACATTTGGCATGAATTTGTTGGCAAAATGCACCGCAACACTTCGTTGGTATAGATGGTGCTCCAAGAAATTCTAATTCCCAGTGGTGAATAGGAGTTGCTTAAAAATCTCAGTTTGACTGCCAGATGAAATTCAGGCTAACAATTAAATGCACATGGATGGTGAATGGATGCTTCCCTCTCTTGGGGGGGGGTACCCACTATTTTGTATGTATGTGTATAAGTGTGTACATATATATATATATTTATTTTTCTATGCCATTGGGGTTAAAGCATTGCCAAAGGCAAGCATTGAACAGGCTAGTAATTCTATTCAGTCTGTATTTTAATTTGGAAGCATGAATATTCATAGGAAAATTTTAAAATGTGAGTCAAAAATGTAAAGAGAAGAGGTATGGTTGCTATAGTACAAGAGATGATGCTCTGGGCTAAGGTAAGAAGCAGAAACCTCTGCATGATGCATGGTGGGAAAAAGCTACTTTTATGTCAGTCTAGAGATCCTAGAGTCCAGAGTTGCAAGCCAAGGGAAGAGCTCATCAAATTAGGATGTCATTATAATATCCCCTGTTAACCAGGGAACTTATGAAAAGAGAATCAGGGAAATAACAAGGGAAGAGGAGGAGACCCAATCTCTCCATGGCTCACTGTCCTTAGATAATTGGGGATTATAATATGAGAGCCAAGAATTAACAATAAATTATCATGCTGAAGTGCCTTGGTAGACTCTAAAATTGGACAGCACCTAAATACCCAGTCCATAGTAGTGATACCATTACTGAGGTCAGTAACACTAGACCAAAAAACCAATCAGCCAATAGTTTTATAGCTAAGGAATCACTGAACATTTAACTTTTTTTTTTTTGTAGTTTTGGACCAAAGCTTCACTGTTAGAATGGTGAAATATAAATTGGCATATATTATATTTGAAAGCATAAGACATTTTTTTCTGCATACACATAACTAGATTCCATGTTTTCATGGCTGACTTTTTTTTCATCACTTCTGAGTTGCTGAGGATTGTCACTTTCCCTAACTCCTTTGGGTCCTAAGGGTCCTTCTATCACTATTAGGTCTGCTTGACTTCTCTGACCTCTTCCTACACACAACATGTGCCCAGGACAAAGTGAGAGTTACCAGGGGATCCTTTAGGTTACTCTAGAATTGGGGAGCAGATGTGGAAACTTGAGAGTTGGAGAAGTTCTGGAGTCAGATAACCTGTGAAAGTGATCTATTTAGTATCTCAAGCCAGTACAAGATGGAAGGCTATATGGTTGTAGTCAGTTTTCTAATATATCTATTTAGAGCATTTCTTACTATCTGAGCTCAATAACTGAGACTATCTCCTAGTTCTTTTGTACCATGTCCCTTCCATTCTACTCCCCTCATCATAATCAGGACTACTTTGCACACACAGGAAATGAAATCCAAGCTATTGTTAATAATTGTGATGACTGAACTATGCCTTCAGGGAACACCATGGCCACCATGATGTTTTGATGTGGAAAAGGAAATTCTTCTGCAGGAAAGATCTCTACATAACCAGTTTCAAGTGCAGAGGGGAAATCCAAGTTTCTAGCATTAGGAGAGTCCAGGAAAGAATATCTGAGTCTCTTTAAGTGTCCTAGACCAAGAGCTGAGAGGTACTCAGACTACAGTTTCTAGGAGTCTGCTAATGTCACAAAATCCTGTTGTTTTCAGTCATTTCAGCCATGTGCAATCTTTCATAACACCTTTAGGGGTTTTCTTGGCAAAGATACTGGAGTGGCTTGCCATTTTCTTCTCCAGGTCATTTTATATATGAGGAAACTGAGGCAAACAAGGTTAAATGGCACAGCTAGTTTCTGAGGTTGGCTTTGAACTCAGGTCTTTTTGACTCCAGGATTGGTGCCCTATTCAAAGCTCCATCTAGCTGTCCCATAAAAGACTTTGTCCCACAAAGTCCTGTACCCTGCATCATTAACAAGGTGGTCTAAAGGGGCTCAGGACAGACAATAAGAGGGGTTCACGATCATGCTCACTCAGTACTTTCTGGGGTTCATTCATGCATCACAGAAATTGCTTGTGCTCAATCAAAAACACCACTATACAATTCTGCTGTTGGTGAGACTGGAACATTTTCCTTTTTGATCTCCAGGATTTAGGAGAATGATGAAGAAAGACTGGGTTGTTCTTCCTGAGCCTAAGAAAGTTTAGTATATTAGAACATATAATTTAAGTATGCAGTTCTCCTGTTGATGAGGATTATACAAGCAGACATTACAATTTTCAGTCATTTCAGTTCTTAACCTGTTTTCCTCTTCAGTAAAATGGGGGTCATAATTCTTGAACTACATACCTCATAAGAATGTTGGGAGGGGGAAATTCTATGTAATTGAAATCTGAACTGAAAGTTGAAAATTCTATGTAAAATTCTAGGTAATTATGAGACAAGTTATAGACTACAGAACAGTGATACCAGATGCACCGATTCTGGTTAATAGGCCACATATTTAGCTCTCAGTAAACTTTGAAGGATTATAATATCATAGAGTTAGAACTGGAAGGGATCTTAGAGGTCATGATGTTCAACTTCCTAATTTTACAGATGAGGATATGAAGGAACAGAAAAGTTAAGATGCTTATCTAGGGTCATATAGGTCATAAGAATCTGGAGGCAGATTTTGAACTCAGATCTTCCTAACTCCAAGTCCAAAGCCCTATCCATTATGCTATGTGACTTCTCTACCTTTCCAAAAAGTTGAATGTATGAAAAGTGGTACTAATCAAATGTTTTGGTCAATAACTTCCCCCCTCCCCCTTTCTGGCATCCATATATATGGAATCAGCAAGAAAAAACGGTGTCTAGAGAGAAATGATATTGTGGCCCCAGCTATGTGCCCTTTAGTTAAGCTTTGGAGAAGCAGGGGTGTGTTGAAACTGAGAAGTCCCATGCTGAAGTATGTTATTGACCAAAGATGCCACATTTACACAGCCATTTGTGCCGTTTACACAGGGATGCTCTGGGGTGTCTGAATGCCCCATTTTGTCTGAATAGTTTATTTATCTTATTTAAAGCTATATAGCCATATTCATTATTGGCCATCGGGTAGAATACTAGCCCGAAGGCTTTTCCAAAATGGTACGAATCTAGGTATTTGGCTAGCTTTCCTGCTTTTTTTTTTCCAGAATGGAAGGGAATGGGATAGTAGAATCAGATCATGAAAGTCAGGTTGAAACTGAATATTTTGAGTGTCTTTTAATATATCAAATTGCAGATTTTACCTTTTTTCCTGCATTGTAGACACTGAAAGTACCTTAAGGGGGACTGCTCACATGAGTTTCCATAATCTCAAGGCCAGGCCTATGAATCCACAGACTTGGTAACTGCCTATATGATGAGATTTGAGGGAAACCTAAAGGCTTTCCTGCCCTCATATATTTCCTTTTCTCTCTGGCTAAATTATCTGAAGGGGAAGAAGGAGGCTATGGGAAGGAATAATTTTGCTTAAAGCAACGATTCTTAATCTGCGGTCTGCCAAATTCAAATAAATTTTGATAACTGTATTTCAATATAATTAGTTTCCTTTTTAGGCCTATGTATTTTATTTTATGGGCAGCTATGTGGTTCAGGGGATAGAATCCTAGACTTTATCTTCCTGAGTTCAAATCTGTCCTCAGACATTTTATTAGGTGTGTCTCCGTGGGCAAGTCACTTAACTCTGTTTGCCTTAGTTTCCTCATCTGTAAAATGAGTTGGAGAAGGAAATGGCAAATCACTCCAAGAAAAGTCCAAATGGGGTCATGAAGGATCAGGCATGACTGAGTAACAATTTTATTTTATATTTTTAAAAACTTTTATTTTGAGGAGTTCATAGAGTTGATGAGACTGCCAAAGGATTCCATGAGGCAAAAATGGTTAAGAACCCTTAGCCTAAACCTGACTAAGTAAAAATTTTGCTGAGCCATAACCAGTGAAGACATGCCCTCATGATGGAATGGTTCTGGGAAACGATAGAAACCTGGATATGGATGCTTATCAGATGACAGTTCTAATCTCATAATCTGGGAGGTTTTTTTTTCTCCTTAAGTATTATTAGACTTGCAAGGATCTCCAGAGAACATTATACTCCCACAATGCTTTTGGGATCTGAAAGATTTACTCACTGGGACAGAGTTGTGACCTGCCTGCCCCACAAAGCCAGGCAAGGCACACAAGGCTTGAGGATGTCTCTGAGAATGGGTGGGAGGGCGGGTTGAAAAGGAGCTCTAGGGATATCAGGAAGCAAAAGGAGGAAGCCAGGAAGGGCAGCAGCTAGCCAAGTTTAAAAATTCCCCCTCTAGGGTATATATATTCAGATTTCCCCTCCCTGCCTACTGATGATGGATTCTGAGCATCCATGGGGCAGCACTCAAGGTGCTTCATGACTTTTGTAGCTGCATGATCTGGGACTCTCCCTGCCAGTCACTGCAGGCTCTGCCCTACTAGGTCAGCAGCAGCTGATAGGCAGCATCTTCCCTGGTCATCCAAGGGGACAAGTTAGGAGGCCACCATGTCTTGCTCTTCTAGTATGGGCACCACACCAGGTCAGATATGGCATCCAGATCTGGCTACCTTTTAGTCTGTGAAATGGAGAAGTGTGTGCTGGGAGGTCAATCTTTTCTTCTTCCTGCTTTTCTATTTCAAGCAAATTGTCCTTTCCCCCCACCCTAACATTAACTTTGTGCTAATTATTGGCTAGTGATGGGCAAATTAACATTCAGAAAGAAAAAAAACCTAAACTAAAAACAAATGTTGAAAAATCGTTTTTACACGTACCTCAGGAAAAATTAAATACTGAATGAATACAAAAAGAGAAAAAAAGGAGAAAAAGCAAAACGAGAGTTAAGAGCAGTGCTTGAATAGAGATGAACCCAAACCTGGGTACAAATTCCTGAGAGTAACAGACCTGGTACACCCATTCATTTCAGAAGGAGAGACTTCTGGATGTGGGGTAGTTCCTCCCCACTACGATTATCTCCATATTATCCTATGTCTTTTTTTATGCATCAGTTGGCATATTCTTCCTTTTCCATTAAACTGTGAGTTGATTAAGAGCTGAGATTGTCTTTGTCCTTTCTTTGAATTCCCAACACTGAGCACAGCAGTGGACACATAGTAGGTGCAGAATAAATGCCTGTTGACTTGGATATCCTATCCCAGAACATAGTATTTTGTAAAAAAAAAAAATAGACCATATGTATTTGGATACTGTCTATGCTGTTGTGGGCATTTTTAAACCAAAGTTAGATGACAAATAAAAATAAAATAATATTCTTACTCTGGCTTCACATCAAAGCATTCTTTCTACAAGGTTAAATATATGAACTTATTGTATTAATCAGAGAAATCAGGTTGCCATTCATTCCATCTTAACCTCAGAGTTAAAGAGCTGATATTACTTTACATCTAAGGTATTATTAGTGCCTCGCTTTCTTGTCAGGGCTATTTTCTAAGACCACCCAGAAGCTTCAGTTAATGGAGACTACATTGGTCAACTTTCCTTAAAAACAGAGGTTGCATGCAACACATGATTTCTGTTCCCAGCACTCAGTAAATCTCCTGTTGGATGTAATGCATAGTGTTTATTTTAATCTACAAAATGCCATTGGCTTTACATTTACAATCCTAGAATAAAAAAAAGCGTATGTTTAGAAGACTCCCTGCCTTTATCTTGGAGACTGCTTCTTAAACCATGGTTGCTTAAACCCCCTAATGGAGGGTTGCCGGAAAGCTCTAAGCCGATCCTTGCAACCAAATCGCCAGAGCTCCAAACAGCAGGATGTGCAGAATCACTCATATCCAAGGGGAATACAGGGTTCTCATGGCAGCACTAACAAGAGAACTGTAGCATTTTATGTTTTTTTAAGGGGTAAACTGAAGCTGAGGGAAAGAAAATATTTGAAGTTTTATCTTACTTTGGTCCTCCATAACTTGACCCTTTCCTACCTTTTCAGCCTTCTTACACCTTGCTCCCTTCCATATAATCTGTGATCCAGTGACACTAGTTTCCTTGTTGCCTCTAGAACGTGATCCTCTATCTCCTGACCCCATGCATTTTCACTAACTGTCCTTTATGCATTCTTTGTTTTCAAAGAAAACAAATAACTTTGCAGACATTGGGGTAAAGCAGTGGATGCGAGTGAGGTCTTCACTTGCACATGAATTGGATTTAAGTGAGGCAGACCTGTGCAAAATCGTCAGACCCACTTTCTCTTCCAGAGTCATTAAAGTCCAGTGGCAAGAAAAAAGCTTAAAAAAACTGTGATAAAACTTTTGGGATGCTCTATATATTGGTGTCCCTTCAAACAGCTGGATTTTTTCATCCAAGGCTTCTTAAACTTTTTCCACTCTTGACCCCTTCAGCGCTACCTACAGTTTAGGAAGCACTGTCTAATCTTTCAACCTTCTTAACTCCTGTAACATACATCTTTACTTACTCTCAACTCACCCACTGGGACGGTCACTTCATAGACCTTAGTATCACCCCAAAATCATGATGGCTCCATGATTTTGAATATTGAAATTGCTCTTTTGAATTATAACAATCCTAATCTCCTGTATTTCTCTCTAACTCTACCCAAACCTAGTCATCCAAACTCCCTGCCCAATTCACAAAGATATGGTGAAAGATTTTGACAAATTCTTTGCTGAAATCCAAGTATGCTAAATCTATGGTATACCCCTAATTTACCAAAGGAATAACCTCATCATAAAAAGGAAGAAAATGGTAGCATGGTATAATGAATCATTAGTTGGAATTTGGAGTCAGGAAAACTTCCAATCGTGCTTGAGACACATTACCTTTGTATCCTGGGCACATTACTTAACTTTTCTAGTCTTAGCTTCCTTATCTGCAAAATGAGGGAGAAGGATTCAATGTCCCTTCCAAAAGAAGGGAGTAGAACTCTAAGGTCACTTTGAACTCTAAATCTATGAACCTACAAGAAAAAACATTTTTTTGACATGATTTCCTCATGGTGAACCCATGTTGGGTCATA
Organism: Notamacropus eugenii; assembly: GCF_028372415.1. Classification (NCBI taxonomy): domain Eukaryota; kingdom Metazoa; phylum Chordata; class Mammalia; order Diprotodontia; family Macropodidae; genus Notamacropus; species Notamacropus eugenii. Next base: position 459,334,800 of record NC_092875.1, on the reverse strand, counting down.
GTACTTATTGGTTCTCCTTCTTGATGTTCAAAAACCACCTTTTTGACCATGGATTCTAGAATTTTCTAAGCAACTTAGTTCAAATTCATTACATTATAGTTTCAAAATTTTTCTTTCTTCCCCTTTTAAAAAATCAAAATGGTGCATTTACCCTTCGTAAGTCTTGCTGTTTGTTCTTCATAAGTTTTTAAAACATCACCAAAAATTGCTTGGCAATTAAATCCACTGGTTATTTCAGGGCTCCTATATTTGAAGGTTTTTACTTTGAAGGTTAACCAATAGATTTGACTATGTGGCCCCAGAAGACGAAACATGGACCAAAGAATGGAAATTACATGATGACAGATTTATGCTCAATTTAAGGAAGAATTTCCTGACAATTGGGGTTGTAACAAATTATAATGAATTGCCTTTGTGAATAGTAAGTTCTATAACTATGAGCCTTCAAGTAAAGGATCTATCACTGCTTGTTGAGAATCCTGTAAGGGGAATTAACGCTTCAGATAAGGACTAAATGTTAAGATGCCTAAAGTACTTTTGAATTGTAAAATCTTATTACTCAATTAGTCATATAATATTGTGAGTTCCATATGGTATGTGTCTTCCCTTTCTTTTTTTTTTAATCATATGTAACTTTAGAACAGTGAAATGGAAGGACTTGAGAAATCTTTCACCAGACAATTCCCATTGTTGTTGAGAGTCCTGAGAAGGGATTTCACAGAACAACTCCTTACAGGCTGTGACTTTCAAGTGTCTACCAAGTGGTCAACAGAGCATTATCCTGTTATCCCTCAAAACATGGAACCTCCACCAGTCTGTCATAGGTAGTGTAATTATTTAGGATTTATAAGATCATGGAGCTTTAGGGAAACTTATGGTTCAATATAAATATGTAAATCAATATAAAATGACTTCTACAAAATTGAAAATATACTTCTAATAAACCTAAAAGTTCAGGCATGTAAGCATCCATAGAAATAGGAGAAACTTTTAATGTAAATCAATAGCTCTCCTAAAATCCTATTAGACTGAGTCATTTAACATGAGGTTACCTAGCTTGCCAGATTCATACCAAGCAAAGAGAAGAAAAGAGGCACACACACACACACACACACACACACACACATTCCCCCACACAGAGAAACAGAGACACACACAGACAGAGAGAAGAAGGGAAGAAGACAGACAGCAGCTGCTGCTGGAATATTATTATATCTACCAAAATGAAAGTACAATCTTTTGAGGAGTGGAGGCAAATTCAAACCTTTTAATTCCAGGCTATATTATAGATCTGAGGGTCATTGAAAGTTCTGCCCCTTTTCAAGGGACAGGTCAAATTTGAACCAAGAAGGTCCAGTCCTATTATCAATAGAAAATCACTTTTTCGGTCCAATTACCTCATTGCCAAAATGCTGCAGAATTGCCAGGGATAACTAAGCAGTTATGGGTTTAATGATAAGAACTCTATGGAATATCGCCCCACACTGCCACATCCCATATACTTCTCTAGTTTACAGTATGAATCAGAAAACCAAGACTGAAGGGGTATTGTGGACAAATGCATTTTGGGGTCATTTTTATCAGGTTCTGTCAATTCATCATTGTGGCCCTGAGGAAAGAAGATGATTTATTAATGCATCTATTCATCCAACAATCAGAAACAAAACCCTGTACTAAGTGCATATTTTGCTATTGTCTTAGTATTTGCAGGTCATGTATTTGGGATTTCATCCATAAGACAATGACCAGCATCAGTGAATTATATAAGTATTTTTTTTAATGAAGAGAACTGCTTTCTGATAGCATTAAAGGAGAGGCTGGCTTTATTTCTTACTCCAAAATAACAGGTCTTAGTAAATAATAAGGCAGCAATACTGGCATGCATAATATCTTAATTTTCACCAACAACACAGCTGAAACGACATTCATTTTGCCTACAACATTAAAAAGAGAGTACTGCAACTCCTCCTTGTGGCAAATTAGATCCAACCTTTATCCCATTTATCTAATTCCCATTTCCCAGAGGCAGGAAGGAGTTCTTCAAGAGGATGCCAGGACAAGCCAGGGTGGGTCGGGAACTTGGAACACTGGGGCTCCTTCATTTTCATCCAGTTAGACAAGGTGAAGATAATTGCCTCTGTCTCCTCTGGTCGTACCACACCCATCCCACTTCTGAATTCGAAGCACTGATTTGAAGTAAGACAACCACTGCCAAACCAAAACAAACAAACAATGACAAAAAATCCCCACCTTTTCATTCTCCAGAGGCCACTGGAAAAGAAGAAATAATAACAGCTGGAGGAAGGAGAGGAAAAGGTGTCTAGAACCAAAGGAACACAATCACTCTCATCAAGGCTCAGATATTCTTCATTTCAGTTTGATTGAAGTTTTTCCTTCTCTAAATGCCTCCAAATGTATTCTTGCTTCCTCCCCTTTCCCCCAAAGTACCATATTTGGGCAGTAGGTGCATTTCCTTTGAGAACAGCCAAGCTGCAGCAGAGCTGTTATATCAAAGTGTGATAGATTTAAGAAACCTCTACCTTTCAATGTCATGGAGGGCTTTCTCAAGAAGCCAGCTACTTAATGAAGACCCAAGGCTTCCCTCCTTCTACCCTCTGACGATTCATTTCAAGCAATAGTGCTTTACAGCAAAATGAAGTCCCCATAAAAGATGATCCATGATCCTTGTGTCTGATCCTCAAAATAAGTTTTAATTTTCCTTTGGCATTTATTTTTTATTCCTGTGGTCCAAGGAAAAAGACTTTTATTCTATGTCAAGAGCATTATTATCAGATACTCCCCTTGAACATTCTGTTAATGCCATCAAACTGAGAGGTTGCAGAGCTAAAGAGATACAATATGACATTGGGAGCAACCTACAAATCCAATGAGAACCAGGGAATAAGGAAGTACTTCCATGATGACAGATGGCATTGTGACAATTATCTTTTCAGTCTGGAACTATGAGATTAAATTTAACAGAAAAATATTTCAAGTCTTGTGCTTGAGCTCAAAATAATACTTATAACATGGATGATATTGGATATCTGAACACCATGCCTCTTGAAGAGGAAATTTCTGTTTTCTCCTCTTTCTTTTGTTGTCCTACCACAAATATGCAAACTTCTGTATGGATTGTGAACTTTTTGCTCTGGCTTAGGGTTCCACATGCACATTCATTTCTCTTGTGATAAACCTAGTTTTCACATACGTTTTATAACTTGTTGCCTGTTGATACAGCCTAAGCAAAGGCTTAGAGGTGGGAAAGTGTGGGGTATCTACAGAGGATAACGAATAGTCCAATCTGGCTGCAGGTAAAGTCATGTAGATTCACTTAATGTATTTAAGAAGAAACTGGATAATTACTTATAAGAGACAACCTGTCATTCCTTTCTCATCTTCAGCTATCATCTCTCATCTCTACATGGATAATTCCTAAGCCCTTGACTGTAGCAGCAGTTTTCTCTTGAGTCGCTGTTCTCTATCTTCAGCTGCTTCTTAGACACATGCCAATTTTACTATTCTTCCTCTATAACATCTCCCATTCCTGTTCTGTTTTTTCCTACTTTCATTTCCATCTTCCTAATTCAGGCCTTCCCATCCACTTGTCTGACATACTGCAATAAATTTCCTTTTAATTGATTTTTGCCTCCAACTTCTCCCTCTCTCCAGTTCATCCTATAGATTGTTGTCAAAGTAATATTGCTAAACAGCCCTGATCAAGCTCAAAAATCTTAAGTAACTTCCCACTCTCTTCTTGAACAAAGTCCAAATTTCTTAACTTGGAATTTAAGGTTATCTGTGATATGACTCCCACTCACTCATGCCCTTGGAGTAGCTATGTGACCCAATGGATACAGTGCTGGGTCTGGAGTCAGGAAGATGAATTCTAAGCCAGCCTCAGATACATGCTATCTGTGTGACCCTGGGTAAGTCACTTAACCTTGTTTGCCTGAGTTCCCTCATCTATACAATGAGCTAGAGAAGGAAATGGCAAACGACTGCAGCTTCTTTGCCAAGAAAACCCCCAAAGGGGTCACGAAGAGTAAGACACAACTGAAAATGTCTGAACAACACAGCAATGATCTGACTCCAGCCTTACGTATCCACTTCAAGCATCCCATGCTCCAACTAAATTAGATTTCTTTTCATTCCCTGAATGTGCCCTGTGCTTTCCTGACCCTGTGCCTTTGTAACAAGCTTGCAAACACTCCCCTACAAGCATGGAGCCTTTATAGAATGCTGCCAGAAATGGAATTGAATTGCTTTTTAGGTCCATATTTGACCTTCAGGTAAACATGCCCCTTACTGAGGGGCTGGGATAGCCCATGATACACAAGTGATATGGGGAAAATGGGGAGGAAAGTAAAGTGATAAATGGTCTCTCACTGCAACCTTTTCTTTGGGTCAGCACATCCCACAGAATACACAGAATAATCCACAAAAGGGAAGACTTCTTAGGATATTCACATAGAACAGCTGTGCCTTCCCCCATTTCCTGAAGACTTCCTGGGGTCAGTTATTTTTTTGCTTATCTCCTACAATACCTAATACAGTGCCTAGCACATAGTAGGTACTAATATTTGCAGAATGAAGGAATTAATGAATAAATGAATGCTTTAAAGGTTTCTACATTGGATTGAAAAATGAACTGTGAGCTCTAATATATCTTTCAACTCTATGATTCTGTAATTCTAAACTCTAAATCACAAAATCACAAATTCTAAATCATAAAAGTCATTTTTTGGAGGGAAGGACTTTAATTACTAGAATAATTATGCTAATTTTTATTTTAGTTTGACTATGTAGATTGATCTGCTTCCTGGTACTTTTCTTTGGTAAAGACACCATCAACTGCTCTAAAGAAATTTAATAGATGAGTCTTGTCATATTACCCCTCTGCTCAAAAACCTTACCTGGCTCCCTAATACCAATAGGATAAAGACTTAACCTGGCACTTAAGGTCTTCCATAACCTGGTAACCACCTACCTTTTTCAACCTTATTTCACCCCTTCATGAACTCTGTTCTAACCAAAATGGACTACTGACTTCTCCATTGTCATCCTGCTCCCTCCTGTCTCCAGCCTTCTGTACAGGTCACCCCTCATAGCCAGAACATTCATTCACATCTTTGTCTAACGACATTTTTTCTTTTCAGATTCAGATCAAGTGCTACTTTTTCCCAGATGGTGTAGTTGAGTCATCTCTCTCCTTTCAAGTTTTCTTAGAACACCTTTTCTGGATACCCCATAGTTTTTTATTTACAAAGGATTGTAGGAGCAAAACTTTGTAAAGACAGGACAGCTAAGTGGTGCTGTGGATAGAGCACCAGGAAGAACGTAAGGCTAACCACCTTTAATTCCAATCTGACCTCAGACACTTACCAGCTCCGTGACGCTGAATAAGTCATGTAACACTGCTTCAATTTCCTCATCTGTAACTTGAACTGGAGAAGGAATTGGCAAAGCTACTCTAATACCTTTGACAAGAAAATCCCAGATGGGTCACAAAGGGTCAGATATGATGGAAAAATTACTTAACAGCAAATAGGAACAAAGCTCTAGAGCTAAAGAGATCTCAGAGGTCATATAAGCTAATGCCCTCATCTTACAGATAAGGTAACTATGGACCCCGTCAAACTGAGAGACTGAGAGGCCCAAGGTTACACAGGTAACTAAAGTGAAACCAAGAATAAGGCGAATGCAATCCAAGTTCCCTCATGATTTTACCTTTTGGCTAATGGGTCAATGGAAGAAGGGACTTCTTACTATTGGATCAACCATCAAAATTGGCCCAATCCCTGATCCTTCCAGACAGAACAACCCCAACAGTTCTGATTTCAACCCTTGCTGCCTCAGAGAAAGCTGGGGCATTGGGGTGAAAGCCAACAAAAACAATAGGACATTGTTTCCTAGCATTTTAAGACCATGGACAGAAAAATCTAAATGAATTAATGAATCAAAAGCATTTAATACATTATGTGTGGAGAACTGCGCTAAATACTAGGAATATAATACAAAAGCAAAGATAGTTCCTGCCTTCAAGGAGCTTACATTTGAATAAGAAAGCAAACACCTAGAGGCAACTGGTAATGATGATGGATATTTGATTTGGATATTATAGTAATAGTGAATATAGACATAAGGGGAATAACCTGATATACTTTGCAGTAGCAACAACAATATTGATTTGATTGTGTTTTCTCTGGGAATGAGAGAAATTGAAATAAATGACTAAAATTATAGTCTTGAAATATATGTGGATTACAATTATTCTGCTAACCTTGTAGTTCACAGGAAATAAAAAATTATAAAAATAAAACTAACACAAAAAGGAAAGGAGAAAAGAGAAGGAATAAAAAAGAAATTCTAAAAGGAATCAGAGGCAAGTTGAGTTTGATGAAGTTATCATTGGAAGGGAGAAAAGTAACAATATGGACAATACTACAGACCACAGAGGTATGCAGAGACTGATGAAGAGTCCATTCTGACGAGGGTATAGAGCGAATGGACTATATGGGATGACATCATATTGTGAAGGGCTTTGAATGCCAGACCAAGGAGCTAATCATAGGTAATAGGAATTCCATTTCAATCAGAGGAATGACAACTAGATGTACGTACCAGGAAGAATAATCCGGCATCATTATGAAAAATCATTTGGAAGGGGCAAAGGGAAGAGTCAAGGTGCTATAATCATAATGCCAGCAAGTAGTCACGAGTGCTTGCTCTTAGAATTGGTGAATTATAAGGAGAATTATAAGAGGCAATGGAAAAAAAAAGTGACCCAATGCGCAAGATATGTGGTGCAAGATGTGTTACAGTAGAACTGACAAGGGTTAGCAACTTTTTGGTTTCAATAAATGAGGGAAGAAGAAGAAGAAAGGTCACACCAAAATGTCAGTCACTGGAGCCACATGATGCTCCTATGAGACATGGTCAGTAATATTAGTGTTTAACATCAGCTTCTAAGCAGGCAGGTTGGTGACCCGGTGGATAGAGTCCTGGGCTCGAAGTCAGCAATATTTGAGTTAAAATTTGTTCTCAGACACTTACTAGCTGTGTGACCCTGGGCAAGTCACTTCACCTCTGCCTCAGTTTCCTCATCTCATAGTACTTACCTCCCAAAGTCATTGTGAAAATCAAATGAGATAATATTTGAAAGCAGCTTGAAATGTAGTGCACACTATATACATGATCGCTCTGCTATCTCAAACCCAGCCTCAGAATCTTACTAACTGTGCGACCTTGGGCAAGTCACTTAATCTCTGCCTCAGTTTCCTCATCTGTAAAATGGGGATATTAGTTATCTCCCAAGATTCTAGTGAGGATCAAGTGAGATAAAAATTGTAAACTACTTAGCATAGCGCTTGGCACATAGTAAGAACTATATACATGTTTGCTACTATTATTCTGAATCTTTATTCTCTTTGGAAATTCAAAATTGTAGGGTACTGGCAGTCAGCAGCTATGACATTCTGGCGCTGAGTAGCAGTGAGGACTCAGCAAGTTATTTCCTGACTTGAACTATTTTGACAGTCATGATTGGTAACTAAATGTTTGCCTGACTAAGTAGCCAGTTGGTTAGTAACTGGTCCATTTAATCAAATTGGCTAAATTGTTTCTGTAAGTTAATACAGCCCAGTTTCACCCAGAAGTGTCATTTTGAGTAATTGTTAATGAACTCAATGCAGTATGTAATAAGGAATGCATCAGGCATTTGCTGAAAACGAAATATGCCTCCTCTTCTGATACATTTGCATTGTACACTTTTGAAAGAAGTCTATGTTCTTAAAAATATAGGTAATTCATTCTCAGCGCTAATAACAATTTACAGAACATTTAACGAAATATGTTAAACGTGAATTTATTATCTATTTAGTGTTCAGACAAGTCATTAGGGATTCTGTGTTTTGTGTATAAAATAATTGATGAATTCAATTGGCCAATATCATTATGTGTCACTAGGTGGCAGCATAGCAGCGCTACATGATTGCACTGTAGCTGTAGAGGTATTTTCAGATACTTTGTACTTAAAATATAAATTTAGTTACCACACTATGTATATGATGTTCTGTTATCTAATGTCTTTTTATATAAAGTGCTTTTATTTCCATACTGCCAGTGAGGCATAACTTCATTTCTTTGTAATGTTAAAAAGTGTTAAAATATTGTAGATGGGATTCATTTTTACCTGATAGATTTTTATAAAGCTTACTGGCATTCTCCCTATCTTTTAGAGTGAACAGACTACGTGGCAATATAGATATGTATATGCTCTATCTGTAAAAATTGAAGGCAGACAATTTTTCATTTGATTTTTAATACAAATCTATATTTTTTGAAATGCATGGTCATTATAGCCTGTTAGTCTCTTTACTACACTAAAACCTTGTACTTATTTCCAACTGATAGGATCTTGGATGAAAAATAATTCATCGTAGGATTTATTTTGTGCAAATTTACTCTTACCTTTGCTGATGGAATTTTGCTACCGCTTATTCTCTCCCTCTCTCCCTTTCTCTCCCTTTCCCTCCCTCCCTCCCTCCCTCCCTCCCTCCCTCCCTCCCTCCCTCCCTCCCTCCCTCTCTCCTCTCTCCTCTCTCTCTCTCTCTCTCTCTCTCTCTCTCTCTCTCTCTCTCTCTCTCTCTCTCTCTCTCTCTCTCTCTCTCTCTCTCTCTCTCTCTCTCTCCCCCTCCCCCCCTCTCTCTCTGTCTGTCTCAAGGTAGTGTCTTTTTGCCAACAGGGAAGGAGGACAAAGGAGCCAAGGAAGGAAATTCTAAAACCTGCTTCTCCCTTCTCCTCCCCACTGCTGCCCTTAGCTTCTTCATTAGCATCTTGAGCTCCAGACTCATTTTTTCTTGAACTCTGTTCTGTTTTTATTCTTTGGACTTGCTCTTCTACCCAAAGCCTTGACTGCCAGCCCCACAGACCATAAGAAATGTCTTATTCCTCCTGAAATGCAGACAAAACCAATTATGGTTCTTTGTGTATCTAAAAACAATATTAGCATTTTTCTCATAACTTTCCTTACTGGATCTAAGGGAAAAATTGATGAGAAGGGGCTTGAAAGAAAGGTCTTTAGCCCCTGGAAAAGTAAAAGATCTATTTCTAGGGCCTGAGGAGGAGGAAGAGGAAGAGGAGGAGGAAGAAGAGAAGGAAAAGAAGGGGAACGAGAAGAAAGTAAAGAGGAAAAGGCAGAAGAGGAAATAGAAAGGTCTGGGGAGTCACCCAGTGATGGAGAGGAATGAGGGGAGAAAGCATAAGTGTAGGGAGTATTGCCCTCCTTTGTTCCCCAAACCTTGATCCCCTGATTCTTACTGTTGCCCCATCTATTTAGGATCTTCAGCCAAAAGTGCCCACCCTAAGACCAAAGCTCCCATCCCACCCTTCATAACTCCCTAGTCTATGCACCGGAAGGCCCTGCCAGGTCATTGGAGTCACCAATAATGGCTTGGAGCTGGACTAGTGACTTCTGTTTCCCTGATTCTGACCAGAAATCAGTGGATATGTGTTCTTGGCATCTGAGTCTTGAACTCTGGATACATTTCCACCCAGAAACGTTGTTTCAGAGTATGTAGACTGTCCTAAACACTAAAAATTATTCTTGCCATGTAAGAAGGGGGTTACATTTTCCTCATAATGCACAAGAATTGAAGGGGATAAGGGAGAAAGACTTTACCTTTTAATTTTTATTTATTTTATGATAGGGAACTTGTTTCACCAAAGCAGGTGGGCACTTTCTCTAAAATTTATAACCTTAGAGAGTTTTATTGAACACTTAGAAGTTAACTGATCTGCCCATCTCAAGGCAGTATATGTGAGGAGTGGGACTTGAACCCAGGACTTCAGGCTTTAAGGCCAGCTATCTCTGTATTATACTCTAGCTGCACAAGTATAAAAGCAAACAAACAAAATGTTCATTTCTTATTTATCCTCTTTCTTGAGAGGACTGATTCTTCCTATTTTGCAAATTTTCTTTTTGAAAATTAAAAAGAAAAAATATGAGAACCCTGTCAGTTGTAATACATTGGACTTGAAAAGTAGCTTGAACAGAAAAGTTGTAGTTCACAAACTAGACCACCAGGTGTCTTTGCTGAGTAAAGTGTGACTTTTTTGAAAATTCAAGCCTTTTGAGACCCCAGCAGTCTAACTGAGATTTATGTAACTATATTATAACTACTTCTGTGGTAGTAACAAACAAACAACAAACATATATGTGTGTGTATACATACATATACACACATATGTATGTGTATACACAGATAGATAAATAGATGAGATAGATGATAGACAGATAGATAGACAGATGGACTTTTCATATATAAAATGAGGAAGATGAACTGAGGTCTCTTCCATTGCAGCATTCTCTGAACTGAGTAAATGTTTCAGCCCTTTGACCATCCAGATGCTGATTGGATAGATAGATACCAGGGCACTAACAATAAATCTCCTGAGAAGTGGCAGTAAAGCCTATACCAATGAAGGAATTAGGGAACCTGACCACCTTTGCTGCTCTATTTAAGAAAAAGAAGCTGTGTTGATGATAGTAGGTCTATGTCACAGAAGACACAGAAGTCTGGTCCACAGAGGGAGAAGCATCTTCAATAGGAGGAAGTGTTAGCCTCTGTTTCCACCCTGCTCTCCTTTTTTAAACAAGGATAAGCAATGGTGACTGACAGGATGAGATCAGATGTGGTAAAGCAGAGAGACTGAATAAAGCAGTGATATGAAGAGAAGACTGGATTGCACTTCTCCTTTTAAAGCATTATGGAGTGGCCAGGTGTTTGAAAGAGTCACCTCTGATGGGCAATTAGGAGAGGACAGGAAAGGAGTGATGACTGGTGATCCCCAAAGGACATATGTTTCTAATGTCAAAGGCTTGCTTTGCATGCCAGTGAGAGGCTTGGGACTAAGAAGGGAAATTCAGTCTATCATCTGTCTGTCTGTCTGTCTCTCTCTATCTCTACCTATTTGTCTATCTGTGTTATGTATCTATGTTTCTCTCTATGTATCTGTGTATTTATGTATATATACATATGCATTATGACTGTATGTATCTATCTTACTTATTGATTTACCTGTTCATTGACTCATTCAACAAGCTTTTATCAGATAGTTTCATCAGATCATGGCCAACTTAAATCGCTAATTGATTTAAGCTGTGAGAAGATGATGCAGCTCCATGAGCAGCAAGCCGTGAAGGCCAGGCACTCCTGAACAGAGCTGTGTTGTGATCAAGTAAAACTTACACAAGTTAATATGATGCATTTAACTGGATACCTGACTGTTATTGTGCTGAATGGCAATGAGGCATGGAGAGGAGGCAGTTTGCAGAAATGTTCCTAATTAGCAGGACTCGTATGTGGCCAAAGTAAAGTTTTACAGTTTTTCTGGTCTTTGTTAGGTCACCAATATGCACAATGAGTATCAGTGTCAACAGTTTTCCTTGGTACCATAAACGGTTGAATCCTTATTATACATACACAAATAACACAGTAATAACAATAAATTGTATACTCCTTTCACATACATCATTGGCCTTTACAGCTTTCCTTACACCACTCCCCATTGCCTGTTTTATGTTCTGGTCAGCTTAGGCTACTCACCATACCCTGAAGGGATTCCCCTTTTTCTTGCCTTACTACTTTTCTTCCCGTGAGTAGATTGCGTCCCCACTGATCCTTCCACCAGGAAAGCTTCTCTGACTCGATCCCTACCCCTGCCACGCGCTGGAAATGGTTGCTCATTCCAGCAGCTCACTGTGTTTATAGTTTCCATGTTTGATTTGGTATCCTAGTGTTTCAAGAGGACATGTGCAAAGCTCCTCTTTCTGGTCATAGTTGACTAGCTTGGTAAGTGGGCACTTCAATGTTGACACTCAGTCATGCTTTCTGGTTCAGTATTTGAACACAGTGGTGATGAGCAGGCATCTGACCATGTGTGACTCAGTGCTGAATCTTTAAGATGGTGAAGCAACCCTTTATTGTCCCCCAAACAGGAAGAACCAATGACTCAATGGAGCTTTAAAAGGAAACAACTCTATTTCTGGCGCTCTCTCTTGCTTGGATTCTCCTGTGTACTAAGTACTTTTCTTCCGCTAGCTTTCTCTTAAGGATTTGAGGTAGGATCATCAGCCCCTTTACTGGCCTTATGATGACCACCTCTGTGTGATAATTGGAGAAGGTGACTCAATGAGTCTTAGGAGGGGCATTGTAGAGTTCAAGTGAAAAGTAACTTCTTATTTATCAATCTGGCAAATTAATTTATGTTCTGAACAAAAATATAGGATGAAAATCCTCCATCTCTTGGGAGAGTATAACAGTAGATATAAATGAAGCTACAGAATCCTATTTGAAGACTTTCTATCAAGGTGCACTTCTAAGTATTTTATATTTAGCATTTCTTCTGTGTATAGGGAGTAAAACCTGATTCATAGTGGACACTGAGTACCTTCCCACTTCCCTCATTAAGGAGACCACTGACATGAGCCAAACCTAAGCTTTAAATAGGAGCCAGAGTGAGTACCTGTGTATAATGTACCAAAGGTTATCAGAATAGGCACTCTAACTCTTTTCAGTAGAGGTCAAATTTCCCAAGGACTGAAGCCCATCTGTACTGCAGCCTGAGTCCAGAATAAAGGGTGCCGTTAGTGGAGAAGGAACCAGGGAGAGTATCTAACTCCACTAGATCTGATAGTAGTTTTTAATGTTATAATAATTAATAAATAAATGTGTAACATCTCCCTTTTGTTCTGAGCTCTATGAGGATAGGGCCAACATCTTGTTTATCTTTGTACCTCTTCTAACGTTCTTTACAGAATGATTGCTTAGCATATTAGTTGAATTAAATGTATTCATCTCATTTGACTCCCTCAACAAGGCTGTCAGGCAAATATTGTATTATTCTCTCCATTTCACAGATAATGAAAATGAGTGTCACAGGGAACTGATTGAGTTGGCCAAGGTGGAACAGCCAATAAATAAAACTTTCTTAATCTGACGGCTCAACGTTTGCTGTGGCCCCATCTCGCTCACATTATCAGAATGCCCTATGTTTCTGCCCCACCCCTCAATATTTCTGAGGAACTCCTCATCCAGCCACACCTGAGGAATTCTGAATAATTTATGTAGATACTCACTGATATCTGGTCTCAGGGATTAAAAGGGATTAAAGTGGCAAAAATTGTGGGGCAAGAAGATGAAATTGTCTTCCTAAGAAGACAACATGATCACCATGTTGCAAGATGGCATGGGAAAAACCAGTGGGCTCTTTATGTATTTGATCTGGGGTATCTGAGATACAAAGGGGACTCAGGTTTGAAATTCACCAATGAGATACAGGACCACATCTGTGCTCATACAAAGAAGAAAGCAGAGAGAAGACAAGCAAGTCAAGGATGAGAGGGAGAGGTCGGTCATAGAGACAGGAGTGCTGTGATTCGATCACAGATGGAGAAAGCTACCCTGGTTCTCTGATATGCAAATATGTCTTCCCAATCAGAAACTGGGAAATGGGATCTTAAGATGTACTGACAGAACTATAATATCTAATACGAAGAAGGTGATAGTTTACTTCTACAGTACTGCATTCAGTTAAGGGCATCATATTTTTAAAAAAACTTTATATCATTTGTTCTTACAACATCTTAATTTCTGAACATATCAGTATTTTTCCTTCCTCAATGAGCCAATTCTCATAGCAAGGAATGAGAAAAAAGGATGAAATGGAGAAAGAAAAGAAGGAAGGAAGAAGTTTAGTAAAGCACATTAACTATCTGACGATAAATGCAATATTCCATATCACTTCATCTGTTGAAGAAATGCATTTTCTCCAGAGCAAGGCATTACATTTAAAGGGAGATACTGACGAAGCTGGAGCATGTCCAGATAAGAGTGACCAGGATTTTGATAGGATTTGAAATATTGGCATATTGGGGTTCATTGAAGGGACTGGATGTATTTAATCTAAAGAGAATCACTTGGTGGGACAAGAGGCATGATAGCTGCCTTTAAGTATCTGAAGGGATATCACATGAAAGGTAGATTAGACTTCACCTCCCTGGCTCCAGAGAGGAGATTTAATGGATGGAGGTTGTAACAAGACAACTTTTGGCACACTTCTTAACAATTAGGGCTATCCCAAAGTAGACTGCCTCAGAATTCAATAAGTTCTTCAGAATGAAGATATTTGATTAGATTTGTTTTAATTTGATAGATGTTTGATTTGATCATTGATAAATGAATAAAAAATGTAGTCCTTCAGGTGAGAACATTAGAATGGGAGTCAGGAGATCTGCATATTCCAACTAGCTATTTAGAAAACTTAGCTAAAATTTGTTGTTGTGGTTCAGTCACTCCAGTCGTGTCAACTCTTCATGAGTTTAGGGTTCTCTTGGCAAAGATAATGGAGTGGTTTGCCATTTTCTTCTCCAGCTTATTTTACGGAGGCAAATGGAGTCACACAGCTACTAAAACTGAGGTGTCCCTGACTCCAGGCACCGCATTCTATCCACTTTGCCACATATCTGCTCTTAGCTAAATTATTAAACCTCAGTTTCCTCATGTGTAAAAAGAAGGAGTTGGGCAGAGCTATCTCTAAAGTCCCTTTCCGTTTGAAACTTCTAATCCTATGAAAGCCCCTATATTCTGAAGAACAATTAATTTGGAAAATAACTTTCCCATAGTTACACAGGAAATTAGTTCCAAAACAGATTATGTAGCTATGAACGGGAAGCATAAATGATGGATATACCATGTAATTTACTGACCATATGTGACGAATCTCAGTTAGAAACCTAGGTGCCAGAGTGGATCAAGTACACAGTTAGGAAGTTCTTAGTTCAAATCTGGCCTCAAACAGTTACTGGCTATGTGATTCTGGGCAAGCCAGTGAACCCTTGTCTGCCTTAGTTTTCTTAACTGTAAAATGGGTATACTAATAGCAACTATCTCCCAGGGTTGTTGTGAGGGTCAAATAAGATGATATTTGTAAAGCATTCTATTGTAAAAATATTATAAAGCACAGTGGGCAGCCAGGTGGCACAATAGATAAAATAGTAGGTCTAGAGTCAGGAAGATCCATTTTTCTGAATTCAAATCTGATCTCAGACACTTACTAGCTGTATGACCCTGGGCAAGTTACTTGACCCTGTGTACCTTGGATTCCTCATCTGTAAAATGAGCTGGAGAAAGAAATAGCAAATTACTCCAGTATCTTTGTCAGTGGGGTCATGAAGAGTCAGGTATGACTGGGCAACAACTTAGCACAGTACCTGGCACTTGATCCCTTTCCCCTTCCCTATACAGAATAGTGACTTTCAAAGAATTAGAATGCAACAGAGATACACAACAGTAAATCTTTGGGGAATATAAATTAATCTTTTATAAAATATTTCAGAGGATACTTTAGTGACTTATAGGGAATCCTTGCATTTCAGGCTCATTACTGGGAATGTCACTCATCACCATATTTCAGTATGACAGTTTGGACTTTGAATAAAAGGAAATTTATGACGTAAGTAAAATTGTACAATTTGTAAAAAGAGTAAAATTTTTGAAAATTGGTTAGCAACTTAAGTACTCTAAATGCAGACTCTACTTGATGCAATTTTCTAGAACTCTTCACCAATACCATCTTCTTGCCAAGATCCTTGGAGGGACAATTAGCCTCCTAAGAATGAGTATCTCTCCCACCATTCACATGCATCCGAATCTCCACAGGAAGGACGTACTCTGATGTCATGGCCAGCAGGGTCCATGTACATAAGCCTGCTCAGGGATTTTGGCAGTTTCCTTCCATAAGTTTAGGGCAATTGACATTTTATTTTCTTTGTTTTGCTTCTCTTAGATTTAAGCTTTTGGTTTGAAACAGCTAACAATGTCTTGTGGATGCTATGCCAATGACTATTCTTCAACTGAATCTCTATTTTAAATTTCTTTTGAAGTTTAAGCTGTCTTTCTCTAGCTAGCAGTTGAATCTTTCATCTTAACTAACAAATATCATCATATTTGTTCATATAATGGCATATTACTGGTGGAGGTAGAGCTCTTGAAAGTAAATATTAAGATAATAAGTCCTATTTTTAGCCTGTGGCTATGTACAGAACTGAAGTTTCCCTGGATGGAAATTTCTATTGCAGGCCAGCAAACAAAATCATATTTTCTGATTACACCTCCAGAGCACAACATATAACAAATTAATAGTCTTTTTTTCTACTGAGACATTTTCCCTTGCACAATTTGAATCTCAGAGCATTTTTTTTTGATTAATGCAAAGGCAAAGTTTCCTATTGCTACAGCTTGAACACTATAGCCATTACCTCATATATCATGCTAAGAGCCTATTAGAGTAATAATTCATATACCTCTAGAGGAAAGTTTTCAAAACACCCATTGCAGTCTTCAGATGGATTACTCTTCTATGATACCCTAATGCCTCTTTTAAATGGTTGTTTTGCATGTAATTGATCATGTCTAGAATTTCTACTCCAATATTAATTAAGGGGAAGTAAGGATGCTGCTTTGAATCTCTATATAAGTAGGAATATAACGGAGGTATTCCAAATGCTAGCATTCTTGTGCCTTTTCTCTTCAACTTCAGATAGATGAAAATATTTTGCAAAATAATCCCCCACCCACTGTCCAAAAGCCCAATAACCTTTTTCTACTAATATTTTTTCAATAAATGAAATATTTCTATATCTATATAGATGTACACACATATGTGTATATTATGTACATGTAACACACATATATACATATATGAATATGTATATGTAATTTCTGACCAGCTAGGAGCTTCTGTGCTAGCATGTGTTTCTAACTCTCTTGGGTCCTATGATCCTCTGGTTGCCACTCATAAGCATCTGCAATGGACTTTGCAGACACTTATTCAGTTTCCGAAATGATTCATAATGCCAAAAGTCTCCCCACACTTCCACCCACTAGCTATACATTGATGCTAAAAATAAATCCTGTGTGAAGTGTCAGCTGCCTATATTTGGCTGAATGATTCAATATCTTCATGGAAAGGAATCTGTTGATGTCAAGCTGCCTACTACAAGAGCTGAACTGATTTTAATGCTATAAATGGGCAGGTCACCACCACCACCACAACAACTCTGCCACCTGGTGCTTTCGTTCTACTAGAACTCCCTGAATTCACCAGTTATGCTTCATAAGCAAGATTTGTTACTGATCGATCCTCATTGAAAAGGACCGTGAAAAATTTCCTTAAGTCATCCACTAGGGGGCACACAGCGACCGTCTCTTAACTTATAACCGTCACAAAAACTCCCATTCATAGAGTAAATAAAGAACTGCATTATTAATTTATACCATTGCGTCCACTCTGCACCTAATATTTGTTTAACCAGCTGTTTCCTCTAATCCTCCTTAAACACTATTGATTGAAATCCTAAGTACATTTATTCCCCCTCCCCTTTTCTTTTTAACCCCAGAGAACATTTTGTTACCTCTAAATTACAGGCTACCTTTTTAAACACAAGACTAAGTACTATGGTTGCTAATGGCGGAGCCAGAAAGTCTAAAAATTCATTAAGAGCAAGAGAAGAAGGTTGCAATCTGTAAAGGATTTTTCAAATTCACTTTTCATTTTGTTGGAATTTAAATTGGTTGACTATCTGAGAAATTTGAACATGCAGACCATGAGGTAAAAACTACTTGAAGAAAAAGGCAAAGTCTAGAAATGAAATTTTCAAAAGAAGAGAATTTCTAAATATGATTGTTAATTGTTTTTCAGAAAATGTATGTACAGGTAGACATCAGGATTCTAAAATTTTCAGTTTGTCAGGAAGTAGCAAACTTACCACACCCAACAGGCTGAAAGGCGGCACTACATTTTCCAAACTGTACTTAGAAGAACTGTTACCCATGAAGTGTCTTACTATATATTCAGAATATATTTATACTGGATGTGTTGCTAGCTCCCATGGGAAAGGAAAGGAAATGAAACCACTAGGGATATAATGAAATGATTCTTCTCTGTGCAAGCCTCTCCAATACTTCTGAATTAGACTGTCACTCAGTTGTCTGAGAGACAGGGGTTTGCTGCAAATAAATGGTTCACTTCATAAGAACATGCTGTAACTTTCTTCTTATTTCTCAGTAGAAAATTTTCAGTCATTGGGTGTCCTTATTAAGAAGATGGAACTCTAGGCACATTTTTAGAGAATCAGTTAAAAAAAAAGTAGTACTTTTCTGAATCCAGACTCCCAACCCCCTTTTAAAGCAACTTTGAAATGAATGAAGTTAATTGAGTTGAATTTTTGTCCAATTTTATTTCTTACCTAAAATAATATTAAAATTATGAAAAATGAGGTTCTATAATAAAGTATACTGGAGCTTAAGATTTTTAAAAGATTTAAAATTCCCTGAGTGTACACTCTCAGCTTTCTGCTTCTTAGTTCACCGAAAGTGAAGAAAACCTCTTTCTTCATATATAAATTCTATTATGACTTGGAAGATAGGTTGGTGTCCAAGGACAGATTTCGGTTGTTAATTCAATTTGAACCCTGGGTCTGCAGTAAAGGTAGGAAAAATGCAAAAAAATTAAAGAACTGAGAGAAAGCCAAGAAGAGATTATAAGGAGTAGGAAAAGTCACATAATGAGTTATTCAAAGACAATGCATTATATATTTATAATAGGACAATTAAAAACTTTAAAAATTATTTATTCACTAAGACCGTTTGAAATGAATGCTAAATGAGTACACTGGAATCATCAAATGGAAATGGTTACCAGAACCTCCATTTGTAATGAATAAATACTGTATTACACTGAGGACTCAATTCACAGGTTTCCTTTCTCAAAAACCGTTAGCTTCCAAGAAACCAGTCTGTTTGATTTTATGACATCACACTGGAACATGTACAGGAACACTTTCCACCATGAAAATTCCCAAATGTGTTGGTCACTCTATGTATTTTTCCAGGGATAAATGAAAATACATTTGATTTTGAACATAGCAACTGTATTCAACCCAAGAACTGTTGTTACATCCAAACCCCAAACCGTTGATAGTTTTGCCTTGGCAGTGCAAGTCACTTCGCAAACTCTTAAAATGGCTTCAAGACTGTGATTTAAAATAGAAGTATTTTCAAGGAGTTAGAAAAGGTATATCTACCCATTATCTGCCTATATTTCATTATTGTCCTGATTCCACCATATCTTACCTTTCCAATTAGTACTAGGCACCTGAGCCAAAGAAAGATACCTTATCTCAAAGATTAATCTGACTGATGACTCTAACAACATAGCACACAAGACCACCTTTTCCCTAAAACAAAACTCATAAATCTGGAATGGTCACTCCCACTTCCAGTCCCCAGCTTTTCATTCAGTCTGCGCTATGCCTTTTCTCATTTCAGGTGCTGTAAATTCCTGTTGGAATAGAGTTGGAAAAGTCACCACTTGGAAACCATGAATCTAGGAGATTTATAGTATCCAGGAGAAAGCCAGCAGAGTAAAGTATATAATTTTCACATTGCAGACTGAACCTATGGACTGCAATAAGATATTTTATCTGTTAATATAGGATTCTTAAAAATTGCATAATTCAGATACTAAACACAAGGACGTCATATTCAGCTGTCATTCCCAAATTAGTTAAATTCAAAAGAAAAAAGTGGTGTATGTTTAAAGAAAAAAAAATCAATCTAGCTTCAGTACATGTTCTGAATTCTTGAAGGCAATCCATAAGGACCATCTTAGAAGAGGGAGAGAAAACCATCCATTCTAAAACTTTTACCTTTTCCTGAGCTCCAGAAGTTGAGGTGCTCTCAAGTTCTGCTGAAGTTGAAAACGGGAGGTAAAGTGAAGGCAGAGTTCTTCTTGCTCACCTTAAGACTGTGTGTGTGTGTGTGTGTGTGTGTGTGTGTGTGTGTGTGTGTGTATGTGTATGTGTGAGTGTGAGTATGTCCAGAATGTCTCTTTGTGCCTCTCAATGGCAGAGGTCCTGATCCAGGGAAGAAGGAGCCACTTTTTCACCGAAGGCAAAAGAAAAGTAACGCGTCATAAGCAAAGTACGCCTCCAAGATCCCTTAATTATAGCCCAACGTGCACTCCATGCAAACTTCAGGGAGGGCGGGAGGATGGGAGGGGGAAAGCACAGCGCTGGTCCTAGAGGAGGTTCTTCTCTGTTCAGAGCACAGTCCCCTGCCCTTCCTGCCCTCTCCTTCAAAAAGGCAGCAGCAGCAGCAGCAGCCACACACCCAAGAGCCCCCACCCACACCACACCTCCTGCTCTCACCCCACCAAATTTAAAACAAAACTAAAGAAGTTGAAGGGAGGGGAGGGTCTGCCCTGCATGATCTCGGAAGCAGCAAAGTGTGTGTCAGGCTCCCTGGGACAGGCACTTGGGACCTGCTGCTGCTGGAGCCAGCCCTCGGAGAAGAAAGTCCAAGAACGAGTGGGATGTCCTCCCCCTTCCTCTCCCCCGACAAAAACACGCCACACAACAACAAACAAATCAGAAATAGATTGGGCTTGGAAAGGTAAAGTAGAGAGCAGACAGCGCAAGAAAAGATGAAAGCTTCAGAGTTGAGGGGCACGTCTACACCAAACTGCCAGATGCAGGCTTTCCTCCCGTGTTTTATTGGGCTCAGTGGTGGTATTTGTTTTAACTCTTCTTCAACAAACAACACCAATTGTATTGCCTTGGGTGATAGCACAGGCAACCTGGATTTATTTATAGCGAAGTGGGGAAATGGGGGGGAGAGACTGGGTGGGTGGGGTTGGGGTTATGTATCTACGGCCCAATATTAGAACCAGATGGACACACATACAGTCACACACCCCTAAAATAAGTATGAAGAAGATGGTGGGACATAGAGGGAACACTCCTTCTGAGCAAACAGACATTTATTTATAACTAGAGGGAGAGTACATAGGTCCATTGATTCCCGCCTTAAGTAACCAAGGTTTTTTGGAGAGGAAAGAGCTTCATATTTCAATAACAGAGCCACCTTTGATGGAGACTAGGAGGGGAAGAGGAAAAAAAAAAAGAACGCCACACCGCAGGAAGAAAACGGCAGTTGAATTAGCTGGGGAGGAGTGAGCTGGAGTGGGCACAGGCCTGGCTACAAGCAAATAAACCCGACTTGTCAATAGCGGGGGGAAGCAGCACAGCCCAAAGCAAACTGGTGTCGGGGAGCCGGGGGAGTACAGGAGTCTGTGGCTTGCAGCAGTGCTGGAAGTGGTCCAGAGTCGTTTCAACCGTCCCTCACGCGCCACTCTGCCCCTTCCCCACGCCCAGGAGGGGAAGGGGGAGAGAGGTGAGCCGGGTGGGTATCTCTTCCCATCCAAAGGCATCTATCTGCCCCGTTCTCAGGGAGGCGGAAGGTGCTGCTCTAGAACTGGGGTCTGTTCTCTGCAGGAGGCTGCAAGCGGCGCTATTGTCTTAGGTATCGGGAGCCCGATTGGAGCCAGAACCATCCGAGGAGCTGGACCGGGACTGAGTGATGGGGACGAGAAGGGGAAGAGGAGAGCAAAAGCGGCGGCTTCCCTGAGCGTTCCCATCTTATCCTGGGAATTGGAGGGACAGCCCTTTTATGAATTAACTGTTACTATTGGGGGAAAAACAGGATTTAAGAAAGAAAATGTAACACACACACACACACACACACACACACACACACACACACACACTCCTCGCTAAATTAAAACTGCCCTCGTGGAGAGGAAGCAATTAAAAATAAATCAGAGCACTGGGGATTCCTGCGAAAGCTCTTTCCTTCTGTTCTCCTCACAAGGAACCGGGAAACTGAGCTTTTTTTTCAACATAGCTCAGTATCACACTGAAAAGCGCTCCGTGTTTTGAATAGGAGATTTCGACATTGGCAAACAATTTATTAAACAAGGTACTGAAGTTGCAAGGGGTGACATATCTTCGGGGTGTATATTTATAGGAAGTTTTAATAATAATAATGAAATAATGAAGCGTCTCTAGGTTTTGGTTTTTTACAGTTTTTTTGTATGTGTTTTGAAAATGAGTTAACTTGAAGGACTATTAAAATAGCTGAAATAAGGGAAAAACAAACACCTCTTATAACATATAAGACTTTTTTCCCCCCTATAACTCTTAACATGATGTAGAGTTTATATTTTAACAAGAATCAGTTAAAACTGTTTGGGGATTTTTTCATCTGGGGTCCAAAGGAATCCACGGGGAATCTCAGCCATCAGAAATGAGTTTTACAAAAAGGACTGAAGCCACCCCTCCTACAGTGTTTCTGATTCACAAATTATAAAATAAAGAGATGAATTCTGAAAAAAAAATCGTCAGAGTTTGTATGACTAAAGCCTACAAACTCTGGGAGATCTGGAATCAGAAGAGCTGGATCAAAAGTGGGTGTGTCAGATAAGCTGCTG
Source organism: Notamacropus eugenii (assembly GCF_028372415.1). NCBI lineage: Eukaryota > Metazoa > Chordata > Mammalia > Diprotodontia > Macropodidae > Notamacropus > Notamacropus eugenii. Next base: position 459,312,408 of record NC_092875.1, on the reverse strand, counting down.
AAATGTCAGGATAAACTATACATAGCTGTCATTCATAAGCAGTGAGATAGTGGCAAAAAAAAAAAAATACAGTGGACAAGGGGGTGAGGTTACCCATGGAGGCTTCTATTATACTGAGTATTGTAGACTCTTTAAAAGCAAATACATGGGAGGCAGCATGGCAAGGTGGAAAGGGCTTTAGAATTAAAATCTGCATTCAAATCCTTCCTCTGACGACACCTGTGTGATTGTTGACTGGTTACTTGCTTTCCTGGCAGGTAAAAAACCAAGTTGTACTAGATGAACCTTGAACTCTAGACCTATGATCTGTCCTTTACAGTAATGAACTTGAGAAGACATACACTTATTCCAGTAAGGCCACCTTTGCTTAAACCATTCTTGGTGTGCACATACAATTTCATCGTTGTTTTAGTCAAAACACTGAGATTGTTTTTCAGATTTCAGGTCTAACACTAACACCCATTACAAGTTTCTGAGGATAAAGCAAGCTATTTAGGTGTTTAATTTGAGGGAGGAGGCTTCTAGCAAACTTTGATGGACTGCTCAGTTTTCGGCTTGCCTGAATTTCCTATTTTTTCTTAGGTCAGTTAAATATTTTTAAGCATACTAACTTTTGACATAGCAATATAACTGACTCATAGTCTCAGCTGCATGGGTAAAGGTCCGTACTTACATTTACTTGTAGGTTCACCTGAGAATCCTCACTTTGAAGACTTTACATTTGGCTTAATGCTTAACTTCTTTTTCATTTTGTAATTTATAGATTTGCCACTTTACATAGATTTGGTTTGGTGGTAATGCTAGAATTTTATAGATTTCTTGTTTTACATTTTGCATCAAGACAGAGACATTGTAATTAAAGTTGGCTAAAGTCATATCTGTAGTGTGAATGTGTCTATATATGTATGCACGTGTATGCATATGTGTGTGTGTGTTTGTGTACTTGGTTCTGAAGTACAGTCTCCAAAAATACTAAAGGGTTCTTACAGTAAGAAGTTATAGAAAGTGGTTAATAGTCAATATGATCAGAAGTCTCTGGTGACCATGCAAAGAAATACTATGTTACAGAATATTATACTTACGAAATCATTCTATAAGCATTCAAACTATTTCATTTGAAACCTCTTTTTGGTCCATTGTACTTTTTCCAGAATGTTGTGTGTGTATATGTATGTATGTGTGTGTACACATATATGTATATAATGATTTACATATATACATACCTATACACACATATGTGTGTCTGCATGCTATATACACACTTAAATACTTATATGTATGTATACATATTTATGAAAAGGCAGAGGGAATATATTTCTGTATTTAAAATACTTCAAGAAAAATAAAATCTTCTGAGATATTAATTAAAAATAGTTCTTTGTTTAGAATTCACATGCTAAGTTCATGAGTTTAAAAAAATTAAGTTCATACTGAGAAGTAAAAGTTTAAAAACCAAATGCAGCTCCAAAAAAAAAAAAAAAACTGGCACAAACTTACTTCTAATGATTCTGCTACATTTTAAAGCAATCAGCATATTTTTGACGATACACATCGTTTGGCTTAATGCAAAGATGTTGAAAAAAATATGAAAAATGGGCCATAGAACATTATGAAATGCTCCCTATACTTACTTTTCCCTCATGTGACAACCAAAGCATAGCTAAATAAGGGCATGGCACATTCATAGCAAGCCAATCTTCAAGTGAAAAAGAAAGTCCGTCTAAGAATCATAGCTTCTTTATAAATAAAAGTCATCCAACCATAAGAGTGCCTCCTTCATAGTGCTCTCCCTTCTCCCTCCTACTATCCATGAGATGTACACACTTTCATAAGTGGAAATACTGACTCCATCTTCCCTTTGGACCTAGTAAGGTTCCCTGTTATGTACCCATTCTGAATTCCAGGTATCACCCTTCCTGGGCAGCTCATGTCTGTTGAATTCTTGTCTCAAGTTAGAATTATTCCTATTTGAACATTCCTGGGATTGTAGCATAAGTAAATATACTAAGCTGGAGTCTCTTGGAGCAAGAGTCTATCTTCCTTTGCCATATAAAAGCTCATTAGGTTTTCAAGTCAGAAAACATTTTTTAAATAACTACTGTGTGTCAGGGACTGTGCTAAGCACTGAGGATACAGAGGAAGGTTATTAAGGATCTCACAATTTAATGGAAGAGACAACGTGCAAAAGACTGTACAAAGATGCTATCTACAGGATAAAATGGAGATAATCCATAGAGAGAAGGCACTAGCATTAAGACGACTCAAGAAATGCTTCTTGTAGAAGGTAAAGTTTTAGCTTGGACTTGAGGAAGTCAAGAGAGAAATTAAGAAGGACAGATTTAGGTGTGAAGTCAGAAATGGAATGTCTTATATGAGAAACAGCAAGGAAGCCAGAGGAAAAAGCAAGAGATACAGAGAGAAAAAGAGAGAAACAGCAGCCAGAAGGATCAAGTGAGGATTTATTTTTGAGTCATCATTGAAAACTTCTGAAGATTCAGATCTCTTTGCAGGAAAGATGTCATTTCTGTTTATATCTTTCTCCTTGGCTGTTTTGCTATGGAACCCAATGATTAGATATAGATTCAGTAGTTATGTCAATAGTCTAATTATATATCCCAGGTGATAAAGAACCAATACTGTAATACAGGAATCCTTGACAAGGCCTATGACTTCATTGGTATAGACAGTTCCTACTCTCAGAACGTTGTTTCCCAATCTTCTATGACCAAAACAGCAGCAGCAACTCCAAGAAAACCCAATCATCTATAGATCTGAACTTTTTTCTTGCCAGTCAAACTAGAACTTAGTAAGAATTTTAATATAGTAAGATTGGAGTTATCTGCACAGTATGATGAAGTTCAAGAGAGAATCCTTGTTTTGGTTTGGTCATTTCAGTAGCATCCAACTCTTCATGGACCTGATTGGGGTTTTCTTGGCAAAGGTATTTAGCATTTTCCAAAGATTCTTGTCTGTGCTCTTTATTTTTAGAAAATAGTTGAAAGGATATTTCAAAAAGCCAATCGAATAATTCCTAGGTGGTAAGCTTCTAGATTGCAAGATCCCAGAGGATAAGAAACATCTTATTTAGTATTAGTAATTATTAATAGAAGATTACATTTTAAAAGATTGTCTATAAGTATTCAAAACACCCATTCATTTGAAAACGTTTTTACTTGGTCATTGCATTTGCTCTAAGTACCTACATATACAGGTGCTAAAAATATTTTTTGACTTAGATTGAATTAAACAAGGCTTTCAAGCATGTGATGACCAGTGATCCAAAATAAGGTTAAACATATGAATAAAAGATATTTTCCAATATTCCTTACATGCAGTCTTGTCACTTTTCCTTCTTACGATGTATATTCCTTTTACTGATTTGGATTTCATAATAGCATTCATCCTTGTCTACTCTGTGTGTGCATGTACGTGCACACATACCTGTACATGGGCATGTCCATGGCTATGTGTGTCTTTCTGACTGGAATGCAAATTCACTGCCCCAACTTACATTTTCTTTAAGTTTATTCTATTCTTAAGCTTTCTTTAATATCCTGGCACAAAATAATTTTTATAGTTATAGTCATATATAGTTAATATATAGTTATAGTTCTTGCTTTCATTACCACTCATTTGTTGTATTTCATTATATTGCCTTATACTATTACTTAGCTTTTTCTGTGTATATCCTATATCTTCAACTAGATTGCAATTTCCTTGGAGACAGGGCAGGTAGAGTGTCTTTTATCAATCTGTATCTCCAACAAGGAGTACAGTACATTGCAAAAGCTTGCTAGATATCTTTTCTTGATGATAGCAATTATGATGAGTTTGGGAGAGAAAGAAACAAAATAAGAAAGATAAAGTAAGGAAGGAGAAAAGAAATAGAAATTCAAATTTTGTCTACTGAAGATAGAACTGAGAATACTGCACCAGCAACCTTTGTGATAGATTAGTGTATCTATTTCAACAGCTAACAGCGTAAACCATAAATCATCAAAGGGTGATTTATGGTTTGTACCATTAAAATATTGATCTCCTAGAATTAGAGGACACATAATACTTAGATTAAAAAAACAGATATCTGGTGAATGTAATAGAAGTGATAAATAAAAGAAGTAAAGTGTTTTTATATTTTAGTGCTTGGGACAAATGAGTCTAAAGAATCTGGTTACTAGTTGACTAGCAAATAAACTATTAGTTATCTTGAGACTGAATTTTGTTTAACATTGTACTTATTGAATACTTTAACTTTCTTTTTTTTATTAAATTTATTTATTTAACTTCTAACATTCATTTTCACAAAATTTTGGGTTACAAATTTTCTCCCTTATTATCCCCTCCCCACCCCAAACACCAAGCATTCTAATTGCCCCTACAACCAATCTGCTCTCTCTTCTATCATCCCTCTCTGCCCTTGTCTCCATCTTCTCTTTTGTCCTGTAGGGCCAGATAGCTTTCTATACCCCTTTACCCATATTTCTTGTTTCCTAGTGGCAAGAACATTACAGCTGATCCTAACACTTTGAGTTCCAACTTCTTTACCTCCCTCCCTCTTCACCCCTTCACTTTGGAAGTCAAGCAATTCAATATAGGCCAAATCTGTGTAGTTTTGCAAATGACTTCCATAATAGTTGTGTTGTATAAGACTAACTATATTTCCCTCCATCCTATCCTGTCCCCCATTACTTCTATTCTCTTTTGATCCTATCCCTCCCCGTGAGTGTCGACCTCAAATTGCACCCTCCTCCCCATGCCCTCCCTTCTATCATCCCCCCCACCCTGCTTATCCCCTTATCCCCCACTTTCCTGTATTGTAAGATAGGTTTTCATACCAAAATGAGTGTGCATTTTATTCTTTCCTTTAGTGGAATGTGATGAGAGTAGGCTTCATGTTTTTCCCTCATCTCCCCTCTTTATCCCTCCACTAATGAGTCTTTTGCTTCCCTCTTTTATGAGAGATAATTTGCCCCATTCAATTTCTCCCTTTCTCTTCCCAATATATTTCTCTCTCACTGCTTGATTTCATTTTTTAAAGATATGATCCCATCCTCTTCAATTCACTTTGTGCACTCTGTCTCTATGTGTGTGTGTGTGCATGTGCATGTGTGTGTGTGTAATCCCACCCAGTACCCAGATACTGAAAAGTTTCAAGAGTTACAAATATTGTCTTTCCATGTAGGAATGTAAACAGTTCAACTTTAGTAAGTCCCTTATGACTTCTCTTTGCTGTTCACCTTTTCATGGTTCTCTTCATTCTTGTGTTTGAAAGTCAAATTTTCTTTTCAGCTCTGGTCTTTTCATCAAGAGTGCTTGAAAGTCCTCTATTTCATTGAAAGACTAATTTTTCCCCTGAAGTATTATACTCAGTTTTGCTGGGTAGGTGATTCTTGGTTTTAGTCCTAGTTCCTTTGAATTCTGGAATATCCTTTTCCATGCCCTTCCATCCCTTAATGTAGAAGCTGCTAGATCTTGTGTTATCCTGATTGTATTTCCACAATATTTGAATTGTTTCTTTCTAGCTGCTTGCAATATTTTCTCCTTGACCTGGGAACTCTGGAATTTGGCCACAGTGTTACTAGGAGTTTCTCTTTTTGGATCTCTTTCAGACAGTGTTCTGTGGATTCCTTGAATACTTATTTTGCCCTCTGGTTCTAGAATCTCAGGGCAGTTTTCCTTGATAATTTCATGCAAGATGATGTCTAGGCTCTTTTTTTGATCATGGCTTTCAGGTAGTCCCATAATTTTAAAATTGTCTCTCCTGGATCTATTTTCCAAGTCAGTTGTTTTTCCAATGAGATATTTCACATTATCTTCCATTTTTCCATTCTTTTGGTTGTGTTTTGTGATTTCTTGCTTTCTCATAAAGTCATTAGCCTCCATCTGTTCCATTCTAATTTTGAAAGAACTATTTTCTTCAGTGAGCTTTTGAATCTCCTTTTCCATCTGGCTAATTCTGGTTTTGAAAGCATTCTTCTCCTCATTGGCTTCTTGAACCTCTTTTGCCAGTTGAGTTAGCCTATTTTTCAAGGTGTTATTTTCTTCAACATTTTTTTGGGTCTCCTTTGGCAGGGAGCTGACCTGATGCTCATGCTTTGACTTCATGTCTCTCATTTCTTTTCCCAGCTTTTCCTCCACCTCTCTAACTTGATTTTCAAAATTCTTTTTGAGCTCTTCCATGGCCTGAGCCCATTGGGTGGGCTGGGACACAGAAGCCTTTACTTCTGTGTCTTTGCCTGATGGTGAGCATTGTTCTTCCTCATCAGAAAGGAAGGGAGGAAATGCTTGTTCACCAAGAAAGTAACCTTCTATAATCTTATTTCTTTTCCCTTTTCTGGGCATTTTCCCAGCCAGTGACTTGACCTTTGAATATTCTCCTCACACCCACCTCGCCTCCTGATCCTCCCAGCCAGCCAGCGTTTGGGGTCTGAGATTCAGATGCTGCTTCCAGCCTCAGGGCTTTTGGCGGGGGCAGGGCTGCTATTCAGTGTGAGATTAAGTTCAGGTGCTCAGGTCAGGGCAGGGCTGCCTCTCAGGCTCAGTTCCCTCAGGGGGTTTATGCACAGACCTTCCACAATGGATCCAGGCTCCTGCCTGCTTGGGGAGCCCTGGTCTGCTGCTGCCTCTCAGCTTTTGCCTCCCGAGGGGGCCTGAGTTATAGGGGCACCCCACTCCCCTCTCGACCTGCCAAAGAGACTCTCTCACCGACCCCCATCACCTGTGGGTATAGGGACTTGTGCGGCCGCTGGAGATCCCGTCCCTGAAGCCTGCTCGGATCTGTTCCTCTAGGTGCCGCCGCCGCAGCAGGTTTGGGCTGGGCTCCGCGTCTGCAGTGCGACGGACCTTTTGCGAGAGGTTTGCAGGTCCCTCTGTTACAGAAATCTCCTTCACTCCACTGTTCTGTGGCCTCACTGCTCCAGAATTCACCGTGACTTACTTTATACAGATGTTGTATGGGTTGTGGGTTCGGAGCTATGTGTATTTGCGTCTTTCTACTCCGTCATCTTGGCTCCGCCCCCCTGAATACTTTAACTTTCATAGAAGTATTACATCTATTATCTCATTTTATCCTCATAGTATTCTCCTGATTTCTGGCAGTCTGTGGAAAGAGGATTTAGCAGCTCATCTATCTAGTATGGTATATCTATAGTCCTGTTTAGAAGGATGAACTAGTTAAACTTTAATGTCCTTGATATTTTATAAGCTCTTTTGTAATTCCCCTCAAAAGTTTCCAAGCCTTTTATGGGTATACACAGGTCACAAACTACTAAAATTTTCAGTTATTTTCACCAAGCAGCATGGCCCTCAAAATTGGATGTAAAATTAATATTTAGAAAAAAAAAGAGAAACAACTAAGATGTTCTCAAAAAGCATTTAATCATTGTGTTCTCTATGCTGGTTGCTATCTTAAGCATTAATGACACAAAGAAAGGTAAAAACAAACACAAAAACTAATAAACACAAACAAAAAATCCAGTCCTTGGTTCCAAGGAACTCACAATAGAATGGGAGAGACAGCATTCAAATAACGAGATACAGACAGGATAAATTGGTGATAATTTTAGAGGGACGGTCACTAGTGTTAAGGTGGATAAGGAAAGGTATCTTAGAGAGGTGGGATTTTAGCTGGAACCTGAAGGAAGCTAGGAATTTCAGGAGGTGGAGCATTCTAGGATTGGGAGACACCCAGTAAAAAGATGCAAGGAGTCATAAAAGAACAACTACTGCTTCTGGACTGCAGAGAATGCAAAGAGGAGCAAGGTGTGGGAAGCCTGGAAAGTTGTGTTGGGACCAGGTTATGAAGGGCTTTAAGAGCCTAACAGAGGATTTCATATTTGATCCTTGAGGTAATTTGGAGCTACTGGAATAGGGGACATGAAATTGTCATTCCTGATCTTTAGGAAAATCAATTTGACAGCCAAGTAAAAGGTTGCCCAACAGTTTCTGGTACAACAATGATATTAACTTTAATTTATATGTCACATCATTGTAGAGCCATTGTTTGTCTCAGAGGCCAAAAGGGATTGGGGATTTTGACAGCTGGGCAGAGTTGTAGATATTTTCACCTGGTATGCCTTCTGGTTTTCCTTGGTTTGAAAATGGGGATAGAATTGTTGCTGAAGAAGTGATTGGGACTTTGACTTTGAAGAATGATGATAAAGTGAAAGCTGGGAGCCAGGAATGATTGTACCAGAGGAGTTCTGTGGATATTTTCCAGTATAGAAAAAGCCATACACTGAGGATTATAGCTTCCCAAATTCTGCTATATGGAAAAGAGAAAACCCCAATATTGCTAGGGTCTGTTAGATATGAAGCAAAGAAATCTTTTGGTGAGAAAAGGTTGGTGTTCCCCGAGTGCTCTTCTGGACTGGAGACCTATTCCTCCACTCTTTGTTTTCATCTACTCCCTGCCTGTGCCTATCTATACATATACATGTATAAATATAGATACTATATATGTTTATATCATACTATATACACACATATGCATGCCCCATCTATATATAAACATGTATAAACATGGACACTACATATGTTTATATCATACTACAAACACACACATATACACATGCCCCTATCTATACATATACACATACAAGCATGGATACTATATGTTTATATATCACATTTTATATATATATATGTATATATATATACCCATATTTATAACCTGTCATGAAGAATTATAGGGAAGGAATGATAATGAGGATGCAAGTATGGTTCATAGGTACATATATGCACAGATTATTTGTAATCATAATAAATAGGCCAGCACCGAATATAAAAGCTTCTTTTAGATCTCGACTCTGTAATCCATCATATTTATTCTTTGACGCTCGTACTAACTGCAGTTTGATAAGGATAATATACTAAAATCTAGGCACACTATGTCTACAGTATTCCCCTGATCTAATAATCTTGTCAAAAAAGACTTTGACTACTTTTTTGGGTCTATATGTTAAAAACAATTTTTAAAATGTATTCTAAAATTTTGTCACCTGTCAATATCAAGCTTAGTGGCCTAGAGTTTGCAGATTCCCTTCTTGATTTTTCTGAAATTGGAAAGGCCATTTGTCCTTCTCCAGCCTTATTGAACTTCTACTACTCTCCATGATCTTTCTAAAGAGCACTCAAAATGGCCCCGAAGTCATATCTGCCAGCTTTTTCAGTACCCTATCATGTAATGCATCTGAGTCGGGAGATTTGAGTTCCTAACACACATCTAGAGGTTCACTTTTATTCTCCTATTTATTTTGGGTTTCAGTTCTTTATTGATAACCATTTTGTCCTTTCTGGTCCAAAGATTATTCTCCATGGCAACATTAAGTGACAAATAGTTCTGCCTTTTTCCTATTGTTTGTCATCATAATCCCAAAAACTTCCAGTAGTAATATTTTCCCCAATAGAGTTTAAAAAGGAATTTTTTGTTATTCTTAATTTTCCTCACCAGCTTCACCTTAAACTGAGATTTAATGTTCTTGAAATTATTCTTACAGAGTCATATATAGAAGGTATACCTTGTAGTGGTATAATGTCTAGAACTGAGTTCAAATCCTGCCTCAAAACCCTTCATAGCTATATCACCCTGCATTTAACTATTCTATCCATCATATTCCAGTCTGTAAAATGAGAGGGTTGGAAGTGATGACACTAAGGTCTCTTCTTGCTCATAAATCTATAATTTTACGATCATCTTCTATCAGACCTTGCTTCCCCCTGTTTATAGGTCTTAGAAAAAAAATCTAAGTTCTCTGTGTCTTTTTCCTTTTTCCTTCTCATTTGAATTGCTTTTCATAATGGTAGACTTTCATTCTTCAGAGTTTTCCATTACTCCATGTCTCACTTTTCCAATAGAATTGTAGTATATGGAATCTTTTTTATCTCTTTGCTATAGATGTGAGAGTAGGAATATAATTTAGTAGTTTTTTATGTTTTCTTAATAATTTATTTTTGGGAAAATTAAATACAGATCTTTTCCATGCCTTTGGTACCTCATAATCCTTTAGATATGTTGTAAATTAATCCCTCAAATTAATGCCACGTTTCCTTTATCTCTACCATCACAGTTGCATTGCTTTGGGGGCACATCTATTCTATTTTTACTGGATCCAATCCACTGCTTTTCCTTCCTTGTCTATCATATATTTAGAGCAGACATTTTGAATATTCTCACACATTCTTATAGTGGATTGATCAAGACTTCAAACTGACTTGTTGAGGTAATAAGGAGATGAGACTTTACTTGGTACTTTGACTTTCTCTATCTATGGAGATATTCACATGCCCATTAACATGACATTGAGAGGACTGAGGACATCTCCTGGGCCTGTGCTCTCCTTGACCCATTTTATATATCACATCTTGCTGTGAAAATTGTCATGTTTTAAACCTAGTGGGTCATGTGATAGTGCCCAAAGTTCACTTGGTTCCCTCTTTTCCACTTTAGGAAGTTTATTTTAGATGCAGGAGTTGAGTTCAGTCATAATTGCTCTGATTTCCAGTTAGAAAAATTCCTAGCACCTGGACAGAGATTAGGCTCTCTAACATTACATTTATATCTGTCCCTAGGTAATACCCTTCATTGTTGAGGCAAAATTTAGCTTACAACAAAGATTTAGGTAATGAAATGGTAAAATACATTACAGTGTCTATGTATAGAAAGGCATTGAAAAGGGAAGATGGGGAAGGACTGGCCTTTTCTTGGGACTTCCCTCATTCTGGGTCTTCTATTCTGAGATGTCTGTAGAGTTAATGACTTTCCTTGATAATTCCTTTCCCTGATCCAACTCAGTCTGTCTTTTGTTACTCAAAGTTATGCTCAGAATCTCTTTCCCAGTTTGGAGAGAGTTTTTCTTTCTTAAACTATAACTGCTATTGATTTGAGGAGGACTAGAGGCTTTGTTCACAGTCAGTTCTGATTTTTTGATTGAATCAGGAAGTCTCGGCTAGTCAATGCACTAGAGCTAAAATAAGGTGGTTTTAACCCACTCTTACATATAATTCAGTAAGGATGAATGATTGACAATGTGGAGTTTTTTTTTAGTTCTCTCTATTAGGAATCACAGTCAGCCCTATGTGCTAGTCAAATATGAAGGTTGTCTTTCACAGATATTGAGCAAGAGTTTAATTCTGGAGAGAGAGAGAGAGAAAGAGAGAGAGAGAGAGAGAGAGAGAGAGAGAGAGAGAGAGAGAGAGAGAGAGAGAGAGAGAGAGAGAGAGAGAGAAGGAAGAGAGAGAGAGAAAGACAGAGACAGAGAGACAGAGACAGAGACAGAGAGAGTGACAGAGACAGAGACAGAGAGACAGAGACAGAGAGAGACAGAAAGACAGAGATGTGTTATGGGGGAAATAAACCTGTGTATATGAAAAGCTTCCCACCCTCCTTTCTGACCAAACCTCAAAGGAGTCCACCAATGTCAGTTTTGGAGAGGTAGAGTTAGCACACATGCTAATTGCATAAGCTTCCAATATTAAAGTATTCCTTTAGAGGTTTATATTTCTGCTTGGAAAACAGTTGTGTTGCTAGAGAGATACCCCTCACATTCCAGTGAGTCTATCTTTTAGTCTGTGGACCTTTAATATATAGGCTTTGAGACTTACTGTACTATCCTATGGGTTTGTTTTCCTTCTGGAATAAAAATGAATTTAGGGATTTTAGAGCGGCAACACTATTCCTATTGGATTTTCCCTGCTTGAATAACTCATAGTAGTAACAGAGAGGAAAGATCAGATTTTATCCCTCAAAATTGTGGATCCACCCTTTGCTACTTTTCTTGCTATAGGACCACAAGTTACTTTGAAGAGATTTGGTTTCTCCAGGTGTTCCCTGTTTACTTTCTAGAAGAAAGGATCCTGGAAGCCTCCAGGAACTTAGTATTGCCAAGAAAATCTGTCTTCTGGTCATGTCTCCATCCCTCCATTATTGGCTTTCTCTGTTGCTTCTTACCACATGGTTGAGAGCATTTGAAAGATTTGAAACTCCAATGTGCCTCGACTTCTTTCCAGGCCATCATTATCAGCTCCTGGGTTTCAGGAAGGAGGTCTGGAGGTTACTCTCTACTCCTCCTTTAGCTCTGTTGTGATAATTTCTCCATCTTTTGAAACAATTAGGCCATACAGTGTCTAGACCAGAGATGGGGAACCTGAAGTCTTGAAGTCACATGTGGCCCTCGAGGTCTTCAAGTGTGGCCGTTCATCTTGAATAGTCTGGAATGAACAGGTTGGAGTCAGGAAGACTCAAGTTCAGTCCTGCCTCAGACATCAATAAGTATCTATATGTAATAGTCATGTGACTAATGGAAATTACTAAACTTCTCTGGGCCTTGGTTTCCTCTTCTGTAAAGTAAGAGGTTGGGCTCAATAGTTTCTAGGTTCCTTTCCAGTTCTCAATATATTAAGGTAGTCATCTCTTCTCTCTGAAGTATCCTTAGTAAAGGCTTGGTTCCCTCTCTCAGCAGTAGGGGTCAATCAAATCAGATATGGGTGTTGAGGCTTAATCATTGGTCCTTAGTGAGTTGTGAATAGATAGACAGACACGTAGGCCCAGTACATAGTCACAAGCCTGTCAACAGTTATGTTGGGCAGTTATGTACTTCCCAAGAAGTTGAAATCAAGTTCCCAAATGAAGACTCACTTCTCTAAAACGTATTGAAATTCGTCTACCCTTTACATAACCAAAAAGCAATAAGGCACAGTGGAAACTAAAGCATTGAATCTGGATCTACAAGATCTGGATTTAAGTTCCAGTACCTTTATAAGATAACTGTTACCCTTTGACTGAAGTCACTTAATCTTTTCAAGCCCAGTTTCCTGGTATGCAAGATGAGAATAACACATGCTCTACCTACTTAACAGGGTTATTAAGAGGATCAAGTGAGATAATGTGACTAATGCTTTGTACCTATCAAGTGCTAAGCAAATATAGGTTATTATCTAGTGTCTTGTATGGAAAACTTGAATGAATGCAAAAATCCAGTATGCTTAAGTTCTGCCTCATTTCCTTCGGCTTTGACTCTTCCTGAAGTCCTTTTTAAACGAGTATTTCCTCTGGACTCTGCTAAAATCAATAGAACTATGGAACAAGCTAAAGCAAACTCTCTAGTTTTATGTATTAATACAGGCAAGTCACCTTTACATTTTTCATTGCCTAGAGGTCATCTGAAAGGCAGTTGATGACTTATTTAAGGTATGTGGAAGTTAAAAAGATTTCAGCAAGAGCCCTTGAAAAGGAGCATCTGGAAACAGCTAAATGCAAATTTGAATTTGCCTTTTATACTTTCTGCCAGTGATCAGCCCAGCTGTTGGGTACTGTTGCAAATAAGAAACTCAAGGGCAGCAGGCCTTCCCTACCTCCAATCTAGGTGTCAAAAAATGTGGCTAAATTGAGTCAGGAGAGGCGGTACTGGGAGGAGGAGGATGTCAAAGGACTCAGACTAAGAGTAAAGATTTCTGGATGAATAGCGTCTAATTGGCATTGGCCTAATTGCTGTATCTACACTTTGAAATGGGAGTAAAAGAAGCACTTGGGTAGCACCACTTTTGGTGGAAGGCTGGAGAATTTTTCTACTACAAGTGCTTATTATCAAACTACTTTTGGACCTTGAGGTAGGTCACTTGAGAGCATGAAAAGTTTTGGAATATTATAAAGTTGGTACATTTATCTGTCATCTCAAGGAAGGAATTATCAGTGTTTTAAATGAGATTTAAGAAATCTCTCTAGAGATTTGGCTGTATACTCAGGTCTGACTCCCCTCCCCACCATTATTCACCTTTTTTCTTTCATCAAATCTCAGGTAAAATTAAAATGAACTGTTAGAACCCCCCAAAAAACATTATAAAATATTCAATCAAACCCATCATTCTATGGTGCTCAACACTTTGAATCCTGGCTAGAAATCATCAGAAAATTAACTAGAAGTTAACGAAGCAGTCAAAAAGCATTAAAGCATTCACTGTGGGCTTGGGATAAAAATATCAGCAAAAATAAAAATAAAACATCTCCTCAAGGGGTTTATATTAGCGTGGGAGAAGAGAAAAAGGGATCTGAAAAGCAGGGGTGAAGCAAAGGTGGTGTAATTCTGGGAAAGTGAAGGAATGCTCTAGGGAAAGATGCCTCCTGGATCTCAGGGATGTCCCAGTGTGAGAGGGCAGATGAATTATGGTGGTAAAATCTGGAAGAATCGGAAACACAGCCATGAGGGGAGTGAAGCATGGGTCTATACTGAAAATGGAGTAACCCTGAAGGAATTCACTCATGGGAGAAGGGAGCCAATATGGTGGATGGATGTTCTAGGTGAGAAGGCCCCAGGTGCTGAGAGAAATTCTAGGGAAGGCTTTTGAGTCATGCGAGCAAGGTCTGGGACAGTCCAAAGTACAGCCAGGAGGGAAACAAGACATGGCAGGCTTGAGCCCAACACCAAAATGAAGCAACTCTACTCCCCAACCCACCCAATGGGAGAACAGGATCAGCATGGTAGAAAGATGTCTTGAATGATAAGATCCCAGCCAGCAAAGAAAATTCTAAGAAGTTCCTAGGGGAGAAGGAATTTGAGTCATGGTAAGAAAGTTCAGGAAAGTCAGAAAACAATTGGGAAGAGAATAAGTCACATAATATAAACTACAGAATCCTGGCCCTAGAAGAAGACCTGGGTTCAGATCTCACCTTTGTCATGTCAGTAGCTCTGATCATAGGCCAGTCACTTAACTTCCCTGAGCCTCTGTTTCCTCATCTATAAAACAAAGCTGTTAGACTGGATGATTTCTTATGTCCCTTCCTTGTAAAGTTTCTTCCTTGGGTCAGTCGCTTACTTTGTTTGGGTCCCACTTTTCTCATTTATATTATGCCTGTCCTACCTGATAAAGTTGTGAGCAGGGCCACAGTGAATAATATTTTCAGCTTCAACAAGTGAGGTTTCTATACTGCTGAAGACTATTGGACTAATCGTGTGTTGGCTAGAGGAGAATCACACCATGAGACTGGGAAGGTTTTGTGTTGCTGACAATGTGTCTTCTGTAGGGAAGAAATACATTGTTATTATCGTTATTATCATATGAGGTAATATTGCTAAATCTCTTTGCAAACCTGAAAATGCTATATAAATGCTAGCTCTTAAAATTATCATTATTTCTCCCATTCTTGCTAGGGTCACAGATGACCAGGAAAGGAAGGATACCTATGGAAGAGACCAGAAGTAGCTGTAGAGTAACACCAGCAGTAGAGTAATGTGGGGGTGGGAAAGGTACCTCAGGGAAGATGCTATACCTGCTTTCCAAATTCTCTGCCCTAGTGTAAAGCATTAACTGTGCCACCCTAGTTTTGCCTTGAGTTCCAAGACTCAAATGAGATACTGTATGAAAGTACTTGTTAACTTTAAAACACTGAATAAGTGAAAGCTATTATATATTCAAAGCTGAATGCTTTGCACAAAGTAGGTTCTTAATGACTGTTGGATTAATTAATATGATTATTACTCTTACGTGACATAGTGAAGTCAGAGTCCCAATTAAAACACTTCAATAATTGAAGCTAGCTATTAGCTCCCCCTCACTATCTCTGCCACCTGCAAAATCTTTATATGTTTATTTTGAGACTGTCTCCCTATACAACCCAGGCTGGAAGTTCAGTGGCCACTCATGGTCTGGATCCTACTGCTGACCAAAATGGAATATTTGACCTGCTGTGTTTTTGACGTGGGCTGGTTCATACCTCCTTAGGCAGCCTGGTAGCCTCCAAACCCTAGGGGCTGACCATACTGATGCTAAACTTAGTGCAGATACACAACCAGATTTCCCCTACTTCACCTCAAAACTCCCAACCTCAAGGGATCCAGCAGCCTTGGCCTCCCCCTGTAGGAACTATTACAGCCATTTACCACCATGGCCAGCACCAAATCATTTATGTCTTGTCTAAACATCCTACTTTCTCATATGACATGATTTAAGCACCCCCACTGTTAGGATTAACTTGTTCTCAATATATTCCAGTGATTCCTTTCCTCTCATCATTACATGATCATTGATTTCTTTAAAGGTCATGTAGTTCCAGGACATATCTTAGATTAAGCAACCACCTATATGGTGCTTAATTCAGGAAACAACCCAGATAAAAGCACTGGAATTTTAAACAGAAGATCAAGACCATAGTTCCACAATCACCTCTTTCTATTTTCTTTCTATGTGGCCTACTCCAGTACCTTATGTTGGTATGAAAATGATCCTAGATTTTTATTTTTTTATTTTTTTAAAATTTTTTAAAATTAATTAATTAATTAATTAATTAATTTAACTTTTAACTTTCATTTTCACAAAATTTTGGGTTCCAAATTTTCTCCCCTTTTGTCTCCTCCCCCCACCCCAAAACACCAAGCATTCTAATTGCCCCATATCACCAATCTGCTCTCTCTTCTATCATCCCTCTCTGCCCTTGTCTCCATCTTCTCTTTTGTCCTGTAGGGCCAAATAACTTTCTATACCCCTTTACCTGTATTATTTCCTAGTGGCAAGAACAGTAGTTGACAGTTGTTCCTAAAACTTTGAGTTCCAACTTCTTTTCCTCCCTCCCTCCCCACCCCTTCCCTTTGGAAGGCAAGCAATTCAGTATAGGCCAAATCTGTATAGTTTTGCAAATGACTTCCATAATAGTCATGTTGTATAAGACTGACTATATTTTCCTCCATCCTATCCTGGCCCCATTACTTCTATTCTCTCTTTTGATCCTGTCCCTCCCCATGAGTGTTGACCTCAAATTGCTCCCTCCTCCCTATGCCCTCCCTTCCATCATCTCCCCCACCCTGCTTATCCCCTTCTCCCCCACTTTCCTGTATCGTAAGATAGGTTTTCATACCAAAATGAGTGTGCATTTTATTCCTTCCTTTAGTGGAATGTGATGAGAGTAAACTTCATGTTTTTCTCTCACCTCCCCTCTTTATCCCTCCACTAATAAGTCTTTTGCTTCCCTCTTTTATGAGAGATAATTTGCCCCATTCCATTTCTCCCTTTCTCTTCCCAATATATTTCTCTCTCACTGCTTAATTTCATTTTTTTAAGATATGATATCATCCTCTTCAATTCACTCTGTGCACTCTGTCTCTATGTGTGTGTGTGTGCATGTGCATGTGTGTGTGTGTAATCCTACCCAGTACCCAGATACTGAATATTTTCAAGAGTTACAAATATTGTCTTTCCATGTAGGAATGTAAACAGTTCAACTTTTATAAGTCCCTTATGACTTCTCTTTGCTGTTTACATTTTCATGGTTCTCTTCATTCTTGTGTTTGAAAGTCAAATTTTCTTTTCAGCTCTGGTCTTTTCATCAAGAGTGCTTGAAAGTCCTCTATTTCATTGAAAGACTAATTTTTCCTCTGAAGTATTATACTCAGTTTTGCTGGGCAGGTGATTCTTGGTTTTAGTCCTAGTTCCTTTGAATTCTGGAATATCCTTTTCCATGCCCTTCCATCCCTTAATGTAGAAGCTGCTAGATCTTGTGTTATCCTGATTGTATTTCCACAATATTTGAATTGTTTCTTTCTAGCTGCTTGCAATATTTTCTCCTTGACCTGGGAACTCTGGAATTTGGCCACAGTGTTACTAGGAGTTTCTCTTTTTGGATCTCTTTCAGGCAGTGTTCTGTGGATTCCTTGAATACTTATTTTGCCCTCTGGTTCTAGAATCTCAGGGCAGTTTTCCTTGATAATTTCATGCAAGATGATGTCTAGGCTCTTTTTTTGATCATGGCTTTCAGGTAGTCCCATAATTTTAAAATTGTCTCTCCTGGATCTATTTTCCAGGTCAGTTGTTTTTCCAATGAGATATTTCACGTTATCTTCCATTTTTTCATTCTTTTGGTTGTGTTTTGTGATTTCTTGGTTTCTCATAAAGTCATTAGCCTGCATCTGTTCCATTCTAATTTTGAAAGAACTATTTTCTTCAGTGAGCTTTTGAACCTCCTTTTCCATTTGGCTAATTCTGCTTTTGAAAGCATTCTTCTCCTCATTGGCTTTTTGAACCTCTTTTGCCAATTGAGTTAGCCTATTTTTCAAGGTGTTATTTTCTTCAGCATTTTTTGGGGGTCTCCTTTTGCAGGGTGTTTACTTGTTTTTCATGCTTTGCTTGCATCTCCCTCATTTCTCTTCCCAGTTTTTCCTCCACCTCTCTAACTTGATTTTCAAAATCCTTTTTGAGCTCTTCCATGGCCTGAGCCCATTGAGTGGGCTGGGATACAGAAGCCTTGACTTCTGTGTATTTCCCTGATGGTAAGCATTGTTCTTCCTCATCAGAAAGGAAGGGAGGAAATACCTGTTCACCAAGAAAGTAACCTTTTATAGTCTTATTTTTTTTTCCTTTTTCTGGCCATTTTCCCAGCCAGTGCCTTGACTTCTGAATATTCTCTTCACACTCACTTGGCCTCCAGATCCTTCCAGCCTTTGCTTGGGGTCTGAGATTCAAATGCTGCTTCCCAGGCTCAGGGCTTTGGGTGGGGGCAGGGCTGCTATTCAGTGTGAGATTAAGTTCAGGTGCTCAGGTTGAGGCAGGGCCACCAGGAGGGGCTCAGTTCCCTCAGGGGGTTTATGCAGAGACCTTCTACAATAGATCTGGGCTCCTGCCTGCTTGGGGAGCCCCAGTCTGCTCCTGCCTCCACTGCTGCCTCCCGAGGGGGCTTGAGTTATGGGGGCACCCCACTCCCCTCTCAACCTGCCAAAGAGACCCTCTCACTGGCCCTTGTCACCTGTGGGTGGAGGGACCCACATGGCCGCTGGAGATTCTGTCCCTGAAGCCTGCTCTGATCCGCTCCTCTTGGTGCTGCGTGGCTAAGGCAGGGCTGGGTTCAGCTTCGTGTCCGCAGTGTGAAGGACCTTTTGCGAGAGGTTTCAGGGCTCTCTGGAACAGAAATCTCATCCACTCCGTTGTTGTGTGGCTTTTGCTGCTCCACAATTTGTTGAGAGTTCGTTTTTACAGATATTTTATGGGCTGTGGGTTGACAGCTAGTGTATGTGTGTCTTTCTACTCCTCCATCTTGGCTCCGCCTCCCAATCCTAGATTTTTAGAAGGTATCTAAGAAATGAACAAGCCCTTGCAGGTTCTACTGGAATCTGCTGGCAAATCCCTGAATATGGTCCTATAAGTAAACTGTATCTGCCATCCTAAGGATCATCCTAGCTCATTCCAGAGAGGTTCATCATCTTTAGGCTGTTGACTAAGGAATTGATTCTTTGATCACAGCATGAAATGAAAAATGCAAAATATTCCTCTGTCCTGCCCGGACTTTTCTGTTTCTGTGAAGTGGCTGATAAAAGAAACAAAGGGCATTAAGAATCACGTTGTTTAAAGATCATTGTATTAATATCAATTTAATTATTGACACTCTAAATGGGAGATCTTTGTCCAACAACCAGTGAATTGATAAACTACTGGGGGAAATGAGCCACATAAGTTATTGACATTCTCAAGATAAATGAAACTAGAAAACATCAAGAAGTTGCAGATGAATGGAAAAGGTAGCCTACAAATTCTCCTTGGAGAGGTAAATAAAGTGGAGCTCATTTCATTGTGAACAGAAAATAAAGTAGAGAAATTCAGTGAAAACTTGATAAGCTCCTGAAAAGCTAATTGCCACATACCCTGATACTTGGGGAATTTAATGTAAAAAGTGAACATAGAAGAAAATGGTCAAAAAGTATAGTGGGAAGTGAGATTTTGTATCAGGAAACGAGAGTGGCCAAAAGCTTGTGTGTATGTACACATATGCATACGTATTACATATATATATATATATATATATAATTATATATATATATGCATATATATTTACATATATACCCACATATATGCTTTTATAGCCTACAGGTCTTTGGCCACTCTCATTTATTGCACCCATACATGTGTTTATGTATACAATATAATGTGTGTGTGTGTGAAGAAATGGGAAATGGAGGGGATTAGGTTAATTGTGGGAATTGATTGAACCACTCTCTATTTCATGATGACATTCTGGAGTTAGTTTAGTTCCCTTTCTGTTCAATTATGGGTTTTGTCCAAATTCTATCTTTTTAGAAAGCTTTATTCAGTTGCTGCAATTGGGAGAAAATTTTATTGGATTGTTTGAACCTAGTCCTGGGAAGCTGGATCACTTTTATCTATTTCTTAAAGACTCTTAACTAAAGACCTAGATTATACTAGCCAGAAACTCAGTCAGATCCAAAGGTTGATATAAGGAGTTTTCTGACAATTGTACACCTCAAAAACCCTATACATCTTATCAGAAAACTTGCCGCATACTGATCCATCAGTTATTGTTTTCATGTTATTTTGACTGTTTGCAAACCCTTGGGGGAAGTGGGATTCCTCCTCTTTTTCTGATCTCAGGGGATTGCACCTGTTCACTCTCCCCCTACCAGTTTGCAAGGTCCCTAACTTTTTTCCACTTTGAAATCAGATCACCTAATATTGTATCCTGGTTAATTATTTCCTTTTAATTAATTGGCCTTGGTTAATTGTTTTTAATATATGAAAGTCTGTCTCTTCCTGCATTTGGCGTCCGAGCCTAAGCTGAGGAGGTCTGGCCCTGGTTTGTTAGGCATTGGTCTATATTACTTAATAAATCAAAATTCTCAGAAGCTCAAATCTTTGTTTTCTCAGTCATTTCATCTTTCATCCACCACAAAAGTGTATACATACATATATGTGTATAAATATTTTCTTCAAAAAGAGAATTGGAAGTTTCCAATCATAATGCACATTAAAACTCACTAGCCAGGAAAAATGTTATAGATAGTACAGATCGAAGGTTGATTTTCAGTGCCTAACACATAGTAAACATCTAATAAATTCTCACTTATTGACTGATCAGTTGTTTCCTTAATGACATTGAGATCTTTAATATACTCCTGTTTGTAGATAGTATTGTGCTCTTTCTATCAAGCTCCAGTCTTCATCACTGAAAACCACAGGCACTTGTAAGAAATCACCCTAAAAATCCATATGAGAGAACAACAACTGGATGCGGAATGTCCATTGCCAGGAGATTGAGAAGGACGCCAATTGAGTTAGCATGGGGAACTTGGACAGATACTACAGACAATTATTGAGGTAGGTCCAGAATTAAACGGGATGAAGAAAATGGTCTGGATTACGTTTTGCAAATTTTGCAGCACTTTTAACAATTCCAACCTGCTTTCTGCTACACACAAAATTTAACATTATTATCCTCCTAGTGATGCTATTTGGCTATGAATCATGGAAAACTATAATCTCCATAGAATGAAAACTGTGGATGGTCAAACAAAAGGTGAACATAACAGGCTATGTCATATTACTAACAATGATTTGCATTCAAAGAATGGCATAAATGAGGTCATCCAGGACCTGTGGGACTAAAAAAGTAGGTGTCTGTAATGGATAACCAATGGACTTCACCGGTATCCATAAAGAAGTTCTCCAGCATGGTGAGCAGATTGGGTGGAGGTTGGGATTTGGAGGACATAGATTAAGACCTGCATAACATAAGACAGTGTGAATGTCTTATGATTTGTACCACTGAAGGAGATACTCATGTGGATAAGATCACCAATCCATTGAAGGAACTCTAGAGTTTGGACAAATCTCTAAACATTCTTGAGCTTTAGTTATACGCACACACACACATACGTACACATATATACACATATACGTGTGTACGTATATATGTATTGTGTGTTATATGTATACGCATATATGAATATATGTGTATGTATATGTGTGTGTATGTATATGTAATGAGAATAATAACATATCCCCTTTCTATCGTGTAGGTTTATTGTGACACTTGAATGACAATCATATATGTAAACCAATTTTTCAGTTGTTAAATGCTATGTAAATGAAGGGAATTATAGTTCTGTATGTGAAATTTTGCCATGGCCATGATAACTTCTCTTTCAATCTTGATGTGGTCAGTTCAAGGTGTCCTCAATGACAGGATTACTATCTACCAGTATTCATCTTCTTAAGCATGAGTTAAGCTGGTTCATGCTCTCCCACCCCACCCCATCCCCTTATAATGAGTGTGTGTTACTCATATAGGTTATGTGTGTCCCCATGGGTCCATCTAGATGTGGCTTCCAGGGAGGCATAAATAAATATCTTTAGGGTCTCCTTTACCCACCTTTCTCCAAGGGAGACTGATGCCTGCCAGTAGGAGAGCAGGAGATTGAAGTTATGAACCCTAACCCCCTGCTTTCCTCAGTGAGGGAATACTGCACTAGATATCTATTCACCCCCATACACATTGTTAGTACAAGTGAAATAATGTTTAATTTCAAGCTGTGCTCCTAATCACTATCCCTTAATAGGGATGGAGGGTCCTAAATTATACATCTAAGGCTTGACTCTCTCCCGACCAAATGCCAATTATGAAAAGACTACATGCAGTGAATAGCAAAGCCCTTTATTCAAGCTGTTAGCAAGATAAGTTATACCGATGAGACTATACTAGACAATATATAGTGTGAATTATCTCTTCTACTGGGAGGAAGATATTTCAACTCAACTGAGAGAGACAATTCCAGATCTCACCCAAAGGGAAGTTCTCCAAACTCTCTGTTGTGTTAAGGTGGGAATAGGGACATGAACAACATGACATCTCCTGTACATTTTGCCTGCTTACCAGAGTCTTTCTCTAGAATCTAGAACCATGTCTTCTCCCTCAAACCTGAAAGCCAGAAGAAAAAGATCTTCCCTCTCCCAACTCTTGACAACTCTATCCCCATGGAGGAATTGTACATTGATTAGTTTTCCCCCCTAATAAGGAGAGACTTATGCAAAAACACTTCAGCCCTGTTTATATTTGGAAGGCAATAAAGCTGTCTCTAGGACTTCATTGGCCCAAGTGGTTAAAGTTCAAGTGGAACCTCCTATAAGGGTCAAACTCCTCAAAAAGGAGTTCATGGTTTCATGTATAGTTCTTTTTAACCCTCTTTGTTTCTTTGAATCATACTTGATGGTTTGCAAAATGCTTTGTACATATTAGATAATAAATATTCATTGAACCAAATTGTTGAATTATCATAAAAACAGAAGTTATAATAACCAAAATATGTCAACAGAAGATCATGGAACAAATGGTTGAGTCATGTGAATTTCTTTGCAGAACTAAAGAGGTTTACAATAATGTTAAAGGACCAGGTCACTGCCATCAGTGATTATAGAAAGTTAAGTCTTAAAAAAACAATAAAACAAACCATGAGGGAACAGAATGAAATACATATCATCCCTATCTGCTACTGTAGATAGATATTTTCAATATGCCTGCAGAAGATTTTATAATTTATATAAAATGTTATAATATAGTTTATAATTTAAAAAAAAGCAAGCACATTCACCACCCATGCAGTAGTCCACCAACCATTAAACAAAAGAGAACAAAAACAGGTCAGTTTGCCTTTGACTACTTGTATCTGAAGGTCACCTCATATAGGATGATCAGAATGAAAATAATGACAAAATGAGAATAAGAATTCCAGCAATAGTTATAATGAAAATTGGAAAAAGATGAATTGTACGTAAAATAAAAGCAGATGAAATCTGTGTGAATGCATGGGATGCTTTTATTGGAGTGAAATGCATTTGCTTTACTGAATGGACTTTGTGAAATCTATTTTGGGGTTCCTTTGTTTTTTTTGCTGGCTTTCTGTTTTGGGGCTATATTCCAGATGGATGAGGTAGTATAGTATAGAGGGAAGGCCACTGTACTTTGAGTCATGGGGTCTGAGTTCAAAACTTGACTTTACCAGGTTTTTTTGATCTTGAGAAAGTCACTTAATATCTCTGGACCTCAGTTTCCTTATCTGCAAAATAAGATGGTTGGGTTATATGACATCTAAAGTTCCTTTCAGTTCTAAATCTATGATCCTACAAATTGACAAATAGGTAAATAGGTTACATAAATATATTACTGTGTATGATTTTGTGGTTAAGATGTTTTATAGGGATTGCTTTCCTATATTTGGCTTTGTGTTGGCCATTTAAAAAAAAATTCTGATAATAAAATGGGATGGAGGCAGTTAAAATTACACCTGAAACTTAGGGAGTCATCAGCATGAATGCTGTTCGTCAGGACTTCCTCACCACTGACACAGACAGACATATCTATAGCTATCTATCTATGTATCTACCCCACCCCTCAGTCCCATCCTTCTGGAAACTAGAATTGCCATCCCTGAAATTCCTTCATTCCCTCAAGCAAATGAGTTTTTGCTCAATAGATTACTGCATTCTAATTTTATGTCCAACCATGATATTCCATTCCTGTATATCAGGTATCTTGAAATAATGAACAAATATTTAAAACGAAAAAAATGTGAAGATTTTAGACTGGTGTGGTCACTTTGTAGAGTTCACTTACAACTGTCAGACTATAATATTTTGGAGAATAACCTTTGGCAAAAAGCCTCTGCTAGAGAAATCTCCAGGCAGCCTTAGAATAGTCCTTCTCACCCGAAATACACTTGTGGTAAACCAAAGATACCTATAACCTTCTGCTGAATCAGCTAATGTGACTTCTTGTGTAGAAGGTTCAAAAAGACATTTGTGGGATCCCAGTCCTGTCTGTAATTAGCACTGTAGGTCCTTAGACTGTAGCACTAAGAAAAAATAGGCCTTTGGGAGATAGTTTTTACAAAATTATAAGGATACAACTTTTTTTTTTTAGTCCCTTAGAATATCCTTTTTTTCGATATCTAAAAATATCCTACACTGATGCAGATCTGGAGTACTCCACGTACTTGTCAACAGTCTCTTTGAGCTACTTATTGGTGAGAGTCAGTCTTCATTTGTTGAACAAACAATATGGCGATTAGCCTTTTGCAACTCACCTGGGTTGGTTTTCAGAAGACAGACGTACAGATTGTTGCAACTTTTAACCTGGCTTGGTAGCATCTGACAGAGTTTATCCTCTGCTGGAATGCCTTCAAGAACCCCAGGATCTCTTCCATACTGTGATGATGCACAGGGCAAGGGTTTTACTTTTCTGCAATTCATGTGTTTCCCCTTATTTTATCCCGTAATAGAATATCAGCTTCTTTAGGCCAGGCATTTTTTCCTTTTGGTCTTCATATCCTGAACTCTTAGTCCAGTGCCTGTTACATAGTAGAAGCTTAATAAATGTTTCTTGGTTGATTGATGGATTTTAGTGGACACTGACTCCAGGCAAGTCACTTAAATGCCTCAGTTTCCTCATTTGTAAAATGAGCTGGAGAAGGAAGTGGCAAACTCCTCCAGTATCTCTACCAAGAAAACCTCAAATGGGGTTATGAAGAGTAGGAAATGACTGAGAAACAACTGAGCAAACCATGTTATTTGGTATAAAACACTTCTTAGTCTCTGCAGCCAGGAATTATTGCAATTCTCCCGTGAATAGATTTGCTTATTTACATATAGCTAAGCAAAAACAGCAGAAGCTAAAAAATCTGGAGGGTCAAATAATTCCCTGTGTCTTGAACACAGTAGGGGCTTTATAAACATTTAGTGAGTCAAATCGAATTATTGGCAAAACTCTTATAGGCAAAGATATACACTAAGGGAAAAGCTTTAAAAAAATATTCTATGAGACACATTTGAATTGAATGCACTGAGGCGTCTCATTCCACTTGACATTTTGCTTTTCTGTTTCTTATGAAATCTTCTATTTTGGCAGTTTTGCTATTTTAAATAACTAACGCCCTTTTCTGTCTTTAAGTCAACCTTATACTTTGGGGGTACTTAACAAAATATGTAAATTATGGTCCTTTGAAGCAATGTAAGAGAAACATGTATACTTAATTGCGATCATCTTTTTAAAAATTCAGCTGTGATCATTGGTCACTGCTGCACTGTTTCTTGATTCTAATACAATGTAATACAATGCACTACAGAAAAATGTTATAAATGAATTTGAAGTTCATTTTGTCATACCTACTCTTCAAAGACCATGTTATACAAAGTTTTATCTTTTTTTTCTTCTGTAGAGTTTAAGGAAAAAAGACAACTCTTAAATAATAAAAATACTTGGTTTTCATGCGTCTGTAGTCATTTTGTATGCTAGCTTACTGAAAGGATGAGGCTCATTAGGTAGGAGAAAAAAGCTGACTATGTATGTGTTCCTTCTTCACTTTCCTTGTCTCACTGTGAGATGCGAAGTCAATCAGTTCATCAACAAATGTTTATTAAGTGCCTATTACATTCCAGGAAAGAGGTGATATTGTATAGCCAAGAGAGCTGGCCTTGGAGTAGAAAAAGACCTGAGTTTGAGTCCTGCCTCTAAAATAGCTTAACTCTATGATCACACAGATGTACCCTGTGCATGCTCTGGCACAATAGAAGGTGAAGGAGAGGAAAGAGCAGGGAGCTAGAACTGTGGACCTGGTTAAGCAACCAAAGTATAGACTATTGCCCCAAACTTGATTTGAAACCAGGGGTCATTGTGGAGGTGTTGTCCTTCCATCATGTGCAATTCCTCATGACCCCACTTGGGGTTTCTTCCATTTTTTTCTCTAGCTTATTTTCACAGATCAGGAACTGAGGCAAATAAAGTTAAGTGATTTGCCCAGGATAACACAGCTAGTAAGTGTCTGAGGCTAGATTTGAACTCAGGAAGATGAGCCTTCCTGACTCCAGGTCTGGCACTCTATCCACGGTGCCACCTAGCCTCCTCCCAGTTATCATAGAGCATTCCAAGCTGGGAGAGGAAGAATAATCAGAGATGTTAGGAAGCCCAGACCTAGAGGAAAAGGAATGATTAGGCATGCAGAAGGAATGAGACCCAGATAATATGATGAGCCAAGTGACCCTTGAGATAAAAATGCCAAAAGAATAATTTAGATGCAAAAGTTCTAGATAGAAAGAGTAGATATCTAGGTGGTACAGTGGGTAAGAGCTCTGGACTTGGAGTCAGGAAGACCTAACTCCAAAGAAGATACCAATTCAACTCCTACCTCAGATACTAGCTGTTTGAACTGTGAGTGAATTACTTAACCTTTCTCTACTCCAGTTTCCTCATCTGTAAAATGAATCTATCTCACAAAGTTAACAATCAAATGAGATAAGATAGGAATGGTGCTTTGTAAACCTTAAAGTGCTCTGTTAGTGCTAGTTATGCTTAAAATTGAATAGAATGTTAATCAGCAATGCATGTCATTGTAGGGTTTCCTATGAAATGAAAGTTTGGAGGAAGCAGCTTCAATTATTTGTTCATTCTGTCCTAGACCGAGTCACACTGATGCTCTACATCTGCCTTTAATTCTATCCCTTATCCCTTCCTATGTGGAGACTAGTGAGGATTCAGACTTACACTGTTCATAGATGGCTTTGAAAACTTAACAACCTCAAGCTACTGTCCTTTCCCAGAGAGAGGACAAGGATCAGGGTGTGCTCCATTCCACTGCCACCGTGCCTGGGCTAAGGGCTAAGACAATTACACGTTGTCTTAGTATTTACTTCCTCCATGCTCCTATTTCTCTAAGCTCAGTAGAGGTAGGAGGAGGGGAAAGGAGTGCTCCATAGTCCAAGGATCCCATTCAAAGTCCTTCACAAACTTCTGGAGACCTATACCTATCATTTCCTCTAGCTGTATGAAGAATTCACATCGCCAAACACACTCAGAAAATGATGTATTCTAGGGCATTTTCTGACTCACACCACTACTGGGAACCACTTCAATAACTCTGATCACAGAACTAATTTTGAACCACACTCCATTTTTTGCACAACATTTTCTATACCCCTAACCAGTTTATTATTTTTCAATGTACTTTTTTTTCATTTCCTTGGTATATTGGATTCCTGATTAGGAAACTGCTTCTACCAAAGTAGTCCAGCATTTGCACTGACAATATACTGTCTTAGTGACTTGTCTGGGACACTGAAGGGTTAAATGAGTGCCAAGTATTAAACAGCTTAGTTATGTATTAGAGGTAGGATTTGAACCTGGACCTTTCTGAGTCTAAGGAAAACTCTCTGTTTACTATGCCATACTACTTCTCAGTAAGTTTGTTAATATCATGGAAAAATCCGGAATGATTTTCTATAGCCTGGGGGAATGTGTGTGTGTGTGTGTGTTTGTGTGTGTGTGTGTTCACCTGTGTTACTAACAACAATTACTCAATTAAGCCCTCTTTGACAACAATAAGCCCTCTTTGACTGACTGAGACTCTTTTTACACTCAATAATTTCATTAATTAATTCAATGAACATTTTCTCAAATATTTGTTGTATATAGAGCAAGGAAATGAAGATGATATAAGTATTAGTGTTTGGCACATAGTAGATGGTCAGTAAATGTTTATTGAACGATTTATTGAAGTTATGAATAGGACTGAAAGTCCAGAGTCACACAGGAAGCACTGATGAGAAGTGGGACTTGAACGTTGGTCTTCCTGGTCTCTAAGGCTTGGCACGTCAAGGCAAAAAGTGTTAAATGCTTATTTTATGTCAAGCAAATAGAAACGGCACAAAACCAGATCATTACCATATGCTAAGGGTTGGAGATACAAATAAAAGCAAAAAAAAAAGACAATTCCTGCCCCAAAGGTGCTTCTGTTCTAAGAAGGGAAGACAGTATACAAAAGAGAGCTGAAAACTGGGGTAGTAGTGGTGATAAGGGAGGAAAGTTTCTGTGTGGGGGCCATGGTACCAAAGGCTAGAGAGTCAGAAGTGGAATTGGGTAGGAAAAGAAAGATGGTCATCCTGGGCCTCACTTTCAAATGGAGACCCCTCCCTCTCCCCCAGGAATTCACCAAAGGGAGAAGGTGGCTAGCATTGTGGTGGAATGTTCCAAGGTGAGAAGGCTGGTGAAACATGGTGATGAAGTCCTGAGAGTCTCTCTATGCATCTTACAACATTTTTAAATCCAAACAATATTTAAATAAGACACAGTCTTTGCCCTTAAGGAGTTTTCAGTCTGGTTGATAAAACACTAAAAACAAATAACTACAATTATTTCATGATAAGAGAATTAAGAAACTTGCAAAAGAAAGTGATATGTGAGGTCTCAGGTAAGTTTCCATTCAAGAAAAATCAGCGAGAACTTCCTGGGAGGAGTGCCATTTCAGAAGAGATTTAAAAGATATCAAGAGGCAACATTTTAATAAGATATGAGGGAACGGAAGGACATTCCCAACATAGGAATTAGCATGAGCAAAGATATTCTCTTTCATCTGTTACAGAGATCTGCTGGTCAGAGGGCAGGAGCCAGATGGTCTGTCTCTATTGAGCATTTCCTAAGATATATTATTTACTTCTCCATCCTGTTGGCTGTTTTTATTTTCCTCTAAAATGAAGGTATTGTTCGCCTTAAACTATTTCTTTGGGTGCTTATGATGGATGGATCCCTCAAAGGAAGATCATAACATTTCATCTGTTCTAATAAGTCATGTGGTTTATGTTTCTGTAGTCAAAATGTACAGGGTAATATAGCAATGACTAGGTGAGCTTTTCGCCTAATTAAATATCACTTGCCATGCTTTGAGGTCTGTGAAAATGATTGGTGCACTCTTGAAAGCAAATGGATTCTTTCATTTCCCCCAAAGAAGAGGAAGAAAATGGATTACAACACAGCCACATAATAAGACAGTTTTCTACTTTATCTACCCATTAAATCATTCTTTATGGGGATCTTTTGCCCCTGCTGCTCAATAGTAGAAAATTGTGCTTAGTGCATGAAAAGGCTTTTACCTGTGAATTTTTAATTGCTGGGAAAGTTACAATTAGGCATATAATCATTTCATTACTCTCAGAATCCTATTCATTTTACTGGAGAGTAATTTTTTTTGTTTTTTTCTTCAGTCACATAATAGGATTCTGTCAGTCTAGAAATGTTTGCCAGAACAGTGGTGAAAGGTGGCTGTAATCACCCACATATCTAGTTTTATTTGTCCTTTGGGAAATTGCTTTGGGGGAAAAAAACAATGCCTTGCCTTACTCTTCAACATTTTGAAGACTATTGCCTATGGTGTCATTTTGTTTAAATCTCTCTAATAAGCAGATCTCAATTTCTAACCTGCCACAAAATATAATATTGATATTGGCCACCTAATTTTCCCCAACATCATTGTGCAACAGCAGGGTTATGCCATATCTGTAGCACCTGCCTCTACCATGAACCTTAAGAAAAACTACTTTAGACTGAATGTACTCTGTAGATGAGCCCCACTCAAAACCATAGCTCATAAATCTTCACTAGTATGTTTCATTTTACCATCCAGAAAACAAATTAATTCAAAATTACAACAGCAAAAAATATTAAATCAGTTAGCAGAGTAAAGAAAATGATGAGATTTCCTCCTCTTCCCTCCCCCCTAACATGGGATATCCTCTTGCATAGGTTACCATACCACCAATGGGGGAGATGGAGAGCTATAGCTCTTCAGTGTAGGACTGAGAGCAAGAAGGCATCACACTCACGCAAACAATCAACAAAAGCCAAAATAATGCTGTAGACTAAAATTGTCTATTTTCTCCTTTCCCTCCCTTCCTTCTTTCCTTACCTTCCTCTCTTTTCTCCTTTCCTTCCTCCCTCTCCTCATCCCTCCTTTCCTTTTCCTTCCTTCCTTCCTTCCTTCCTTCCTTCCTTCCTTCCTTCCTTCCTTCCTTCCTTCCTTCCTTCCTTCCTTCCTTCCTTCCTTCTTTCCTCTGTTTACATGTTAAACCTTCACACTTGGCCTCCAGCTTACCTTGCCAGGCTCAATACACATTACTCTCTTTCTTCTATGTTATATTATAGCCATACTGGTCAACTGCAACTTCTCATGCACCAGGCTCCATCTTCCACGTCTGTACCTTTGCACAGGCTGTGCCCCCTACCCAGGATGCACTCCTTCCTCCAAGCTATGTTTTAGAATCCCTTGCTTCCATTAAAGTTCAGCTCAAGAGTCACCTTTGGTAAGAGACCATTTTTGATTCCCTCTAGCTAAATTCATATATTTATATATATATCATACACACACACACCACACATATATACACACATACAAACATTCATACATGCATTTATATATACATACATAATTATATGTATACATATATATATTTATACCTTTCATTTGCATTTACACAAATATTATACATATACATGTTATTACCCCATGAGCTCCTGAAGGGCAGGGACTCTTTTTATCCCCACTGCCAATCCTGATACTTTCCTCATGTTAGGCATTTTATAAGTAGTCATTGAATGATTAGGCAAATGATGGTAATTAGATAGTGTTGAGTTCTGAACTTGGTGTCAGGAAGATTTCTGAGTTCAAACATTGCCTTATGAACTTACTAGCATGTGACTGACCCTTTTAACATTCCTTACCCTCTCTGTGACTTAGTTTTCTCATCTATAACAAGAAGGGTTGGACCTGATATCCTCTAAGGTCTCTTCCAACTCCAGATCTATAATCCTATGAATGAAAATTTTAGTTGCTCTTTTTTTTTTGAAGTACAAATACATATTATTTTCAAGAATAGTTGGAACAGAGTCCACCAATACATTAGGATCAGAGACAGGATCTAAAGCTAGCTGCAAGAGACCTCAGAGGTCATTAGGTTCAACTCCCTTGCTTTATAGATGAGGAAACTGAGGTCTCAGGAGATTCAGTGACTGGTCCAAGGTCAGTCACACAGGTGGTAAATATCAGGGTTCTGTTTTTTTTTTCTGAAGGTCCTTTAGACTTGAGTGATTTTATCTTTTATAGTTTTTGCAGTCGTTGTTGTTGCCAGGATTGGAACCTACATTGGAGTGTGAGGTGAAACCTCAGAGATCATTTGCATTTCTCTTATTATTATGACTTTGAACAACCTCCCAAGTGAGTTTTGGTAGTTTGTAATTTTTCTTTTGAGAACTGTTTGTTCCTACCCTTTGAACATTTATACGTTGGGGAATGACTTAGAGATTCCCTCTTAACTCCTGTTAATTAAAGATTGTGAGGTTTTTTTCCCTCCTCCCCAAATCCTCCTTGATTGCCATGTAAATAGAGTTAGAGCAAGAGCAAAAGGACAAGTCCATCTTCCTTCCTTTCTTATGTCTGTCTGCCAAGCATGAGATCACTGGTCTTCTCAGCTGCATTCCAGTCAGCAGGGACATCCTTAGTCTTCCTACGCATAAATCTTGCTGTAACGTAGGAGACCTACCCAGCATAGCTTTCGTTCCCCTCCATCGTTTTCCCACTACTCTTCTATGTCTAATCCTCCCTTGAAGCTTTGTGGCTCTGATTCTACAACATCTTATAGCTCATCATGGAACTGACTCCTCCTTTCTTACTGAGAACCCTCTGACGTGACTGTTCCCTAGGATCACCTCAGCATATCTGTCCTAAGCAGCTCTGCGTCTTCCCTTTCTCACAACTGGTTTCCCATTGGAATGAACTATGCCCAATTATGCTTTTATAGAGTTAATGGACAGTTATTAGGTAATACATACCCATGTGCAAAGACCCAGCCATTTTTAATATTCAAAAGGATATTATTCATAACTAGAACAAGTACATAGCCTCAGTACATCCTCCCCCTCTCCTCCAAATCAGGTTGCCCATAGCATTTTTCATATGCAGAATAACTCATCAGGGAAACCTTAATCAAATTGGTGTGAAATTATGACTTAAGTTTACCTTTTAAGAAGAAATATTTTCAAGTGGAATATCAGGTTATTAACAAATTGTTGATTCAGCTTTTTAAAGGTAATCTACTATAACCTATAATTTGGGCAGCTTCAGTCAAAATAGGATTCTATTTCCAACAGATCCATATCCTTTGAAAAAAGAAATGGGTGAAAAGAAACAAGAAAACAAGCATTTTTTAATTTTGTCTTTTTTTAACATTCTAAGAATGTTTTTGTTTAATTTTTCTCAATTACATGTAAAAGCTTTTTGTAACATGTTTTTATAATTTTTGAGTTCCAAAGTCCCTTCTTGCATCCCCTTGTATCCCTCACCTGGCAAAAGCCCCCCAAAAATAGTTTAAAAAAGTGTGGTTCAGTCTGCATTTTGGCTGCATCATTTCCTTCTCTGGAGATGGATAGCATCTTTCATCATAAGTCCTTCAAAATTATCTTTGTGTCATTGTTTTGCTGAGAATAGTTAAGTTATTCATGATGGATCATTCGTTTTACAGTATTATTGTTACTGTGCTCAATGATCTTGCCCTGCTCAGCTCACTTTTTGTCAGTTTATATAAGTCTTTCCAGGTTTTTCCAGTTCATCATTTCCTATAGCACAGTAGTATTCCATCACAATAGTACACCACAACTAGTCCAGCTGTTTCTCAATTGATGGACATCCCTTTAATTTCCAGTTCTTTGCCACCACAAAAATTGCTGCTATAAATATTTTTGTACGTATAAGTCTTTTTTTTTCTTTTTTCTTTGATATCTTTGGGATAGAGACCTAGTAGTACTATTGCTGTGTCAAAGGGTGTGGGCAGTTTTAAAGCCCTTTGGGCATAGTTCCAAATTGTTCTTCAAAATGGTTGGATCAGTTCACAACTCCAGCAACAGGGCATTGGTGTCCCAATTTTTCCACATCCCCTCTAACATTTGTTGTTTGTTTTTTTCAGTTGTATTAAACAATCTGATAAGTGGGAGGTGATATCTCCAAGTTGTTTTAATATGTATTTCTTAACTAGTACCAGATTGTTTTGTTGATTACTGCTCTGAATTACAGTTTGAGATCTGGTACTGTTAGGCCACCTTCCTTCACATTTGTTTTTCATTAATTCCCTTGATATCCTAGACCTTTTGTCTTCCAGATGAATTTTGTTATTTTTTTCTGTGTCCATAAAATTATTTTTGGTAGTTTGATTTGTATGACACTAAATGAGTAAATTAATTTAGATATAATTTTCATTTTTATTATACTGGTTAAGTCTACCCATGAGCACTTAATATTTCTCCATTTGATTAGATCTACTTTATTTGAGTGAAAAGTGTTTTTTGATTGTGTTCATATAGGTCCTGAGTTTGTCTTGGCAGGTAAACTCCCAAGTATTTTCCATTATCTGCAGTTATTTGCAAAGGAATTCCTCTTTAAACCTTTTGCTATTGGACTTAATTTCTAATATATTGAAATGTTGATGATTTATGTGGGTTTATTTTATAACCTGCAACTTTGCTGAAGTTATTAATTATTTTCACTAGTTTCTTAGTTGATTCCCCAGGATTCTCTAAGTATACCACCTTATTGTTTGCAAAGAGTGATAGCTATTTTTTCTCATTGCCTGTTCTAATTTCTTCAATTTCTTATGCTATAGCTAGCATTCCTAGTACAATACTGAATAATGGTGGTGATAATGGGCATCCTTACTTCATGCCTGATATTATATGGAAGGCTTCTAACTTATTCCCATTGCGAATAATACTTGTTGATGGTTTTAGATAGACACTACTTATTGTTTTAAGGAAAGCTCCATTTATTTCTATGCTTTCTAGAGTTTTTAATAGGAATGAGTATTTTATTTTATCAAAACATTTTTCTCCCTCTGTGGAGGTAATCATATGATTTTTATTGTTTTTGTCATTGACATCAATTATGCTGATAGTTTGTTTTTTAATATTGAACCAGTCCTGCATTTTTGGTACAAATCCGACCTGCTCACAGTACATATTTTTTCGCGTGATACATTACTGTAATTTCTTTGTTAGTATTTTATTTAAAATTTTTGCATCAATGAAAATAAATATCAATAAATAATGTTGCAAAAATTTTAAATAAAATACTAGCAAGCATTTATCAAATACTTGCTATATGTCAGCCATTGCATTGGGCATACAAAATTACAAGCCAAAAGGACAATTTTGGTCTTCAAAGGAGCTTATATTCTAGTGTGAGAAAATAACACCCAAAAGGAAACTTTAAAAGAGTGCGCAGGAAATGAGCAGTTTGGGGACATGGGGACATGGTTTTAAAATCCAGAAGAATTCAAAACAGAGTCAGGAAGGTGAATGACAGGCTAGCCTCAGCCATTCCACAAAATCAAGGCTCTAAAAGAAACTCATCAATGGGACCCCTTCCCACCTCCACTCCCCAACACCCGACTTGCAGAAAGAGATTCCATGGTGAGCTGCCTCAGTGGTGGTAGGCTGTTCCAAGGTGAGAATGACCCAGTAACTAAGAAGTTCCAGCATGAGCCTATATTAGAGGGTGTATAATTGTGAACCCCAAGGAATTGAGTAATAGGACCAGGAGGTGATTGAGAGCTGGCCAGTTGCAACAAGTTTTATTATGTAAAAGAAAAAAATTCTAAGAATACAAAATATTTTTCACCCTGTTATACTTTCTGGACCCTCTATTTAATCATCTGAAAAATAATTAAATTAGCTAACAGTTATATAGTGCTTTATGTTTTGCAACACATTTTCCTTAGTTGATCCAATTTAATCCTCACCACAACTGTATGCTAAATAAGAAGCTATGCAGCCAATAAATCTACTTCTCGTTCTAACTTTTTATTGTTTATGTTAGTCTGAAAGCTTAAACTTTTCTTCGCTCTTCTTACTTCTTAGGTTCTGAGAAATTTTTGTCTTAAAATGAATATTTCTAAGACGACAACTTTATTAGAGAGTTATCTCTGGGTGATTGTGTGACATACCACCTGATTTACATATGTTAAATACTTTAAGTACTTTATCAATTTATTTAGAAAATTTAGAATAACGTGTTTCTTTAGTAAAGTTTGTTTTGTTCCATCAGTGCAGATCTCAACCCTTCCATGCATCTCACCTCCATATAATTCTTACCTCTATCTTACCATGCATCTTCCATGAAGAATCCTCTGAACATGTTGGAAGGCTTCCTCTTGGTCTTTCCAGGTCTTGAAAGCAATGCTACACTAACAGATTGTCCACCTACTTGTCCTCTCTCATTCCCACTACCTATACCACACCTCCTTTTCTAGTCCCATATGCCCACAATGATATCCAAGTTAGCACTGACAACTTGCTTATACCTCAATATGTCTCTCCATAGTCCTTTGAGCTATTTGTAATTTTAATTTTTTCAAGCTGTTACATTTTTGTGATTCACAGCCAGATCTTATTACCTGGAGAATATTATTGTTATAAGAGCTGGCTTTATAATTACAGATAGTTTCGAAGATTCAAGATACCACCACCATCAATGCAATACATGATTCTGTCTGTCATCCTTCTCCTCAGTCTTGGACCTACTTCATCCTCCATTTCTGGCACACCTCATGTAAATGTGAAATTTAAATATAAATAGATACATATATATACAAATACATATATATGTGTGTATACATGTACAAATATATATATATATGTATCTTTATAGCTCTGTCATTTATGCTGATGGACTGGTTTGATAAACTAGCCAATCAATTCACAGAATCATAGGATCATAGGTTTAGAGCTCAAAGGGTCCTTCGAAAACCTTCTAATTAACCTCCTCTTTTTACATATGAGGAAACTGAGGCTCACAGAGGTGAAATGACTTGCACATCTAGTATGTCACACATCTAGTAAATGGTAGATCTAGGATGCATCTCACTCTGGGTTCAAACTTCTTAATTTGACATTCTAAAGCCACAACCTCCCCACCCTCCTCTCCAGTTTGGTGCGGCGGTAACTTTCCAGACGTTTAAAATGATTTCTCTACATGTATTCTTGCCAAACTCTAGACTTTCCATCTCCACACAGGGATCTCATACTTGCCCATTTCTGTATCTTGGCTATCTCCATTCCCATACGCTCTCTTTACATGTTCTTTAAAACCCAGGTTATACACGACCAATTCCATTAAAACTTTTCTCATCCCCCTTAGCTCTTTGCCAAGAAAAACCCAAATGAGGTCACAAAGACATGACTGAAACAACTAAATAACAGCAAACAAACTGAGGTGTTGGCAAAGGGGTGATGGCAAAGGCATTTGTAAAACTATGCAGTGTTTTCAATCAATAAGCATTTATTAAGTGCCTTTTATGTGCCAGGTGCTGGGTTTAGTGCTGGGATACAAACAAGGGCAAAGACAGTCCCTCATCTCAGTATGCTCCTTATGCAAAAACCCAACATCTTTCTAGTGATGCTCTATGGCTTTAGTTTTGGAAAATTACCGTAGTGTGGGAGAGTTTGGATGAAGAACATCAGAGCCCCAGAGGGATGTCAGCAAACAAAGTTTTATTACTGCTCACAAGAGAAGGAGGAGGAGGAAGAAGAGGAAAAGGAGGAGAACAGATACCAACAGTGAACAGTCTCCCTGTGTCCCTGGTCCCTGGCTGAGGGTAGCACACAATCGGCTGGCTCCAAATGTGGAGCTCCACCATGGCTTTTGTACTCAGACACACACTTACATAGACTTTTAGAGGGAGAACCCCATCAGCTGACACCAAAGGAAGAATAATCTATCATCCCCATGGGAGTATAGTCACAACAACGGTTTTCCAAATGACTTAATAAACTGTGGAGAGTAAGGGGCAGGGACATAGGGGAGTTAACTCTAACTCTACTATCCATCAAGACACCAGGAAAGGATGTAGTGCCCAGTCTCTGGGTTAATTAGTTGTGGCATATATGTATCTTAGGGGTGGCCATACTAATAAAACTGATTTTTACCAGTTCATAGTCACACTTTGTGGATGATCAAAACTGAGTGTAACCCAAAAGGCGACAGAACAATGTATGATGGGCATTAATTAGTAGGTTATTACCAGCTATGACCTATAGGAAAGAAGTGGCTTAAATAGATGGTATACAGAAAATGTACAATTTGAAAAGGTGGGAGGTAGATCATGTAGTGAAAATGAGGGATAAGAAACAACTTGACAGCTTGAGTGCTGCACTGGTACCCATGAGTGGTTATTAAAAGACACAGAGGAAGGACTGGCTGGACAAGAATTAAAATGAATAAAAACCATGGCTGGACTGATATACTTCCTTGGGAGGAGTACTCACCATGAGAACATTCTTTGTGAGTAATAGTAGGAGCTGCCCCACTGGGGACCAAGTGGAACTATGATAATTAGGCAATACAGCTCTTCCTTCCTTCCTTCTTTCCTCCAATTCTCTCTGTCTCTTTCTGTCTCTCTCTCATTCCCTTCCTCTCTCTTTTCCTTTCTTTCTTACCTTCCCTCTGTCCACACAGGATATCATACCCTTACCTGTGGGTGTTCTACCCAAAAGAATGTAAATTTTGATCTGAAACCTTGCAAGATATCTTGGGGTTCATGGGCTAGTTTTATTTTTCTCTTAAAGACCATTCTGTGAACTAGGAGTGGGGAACCTGGGACCTCAAGGCCACATGTGGCCTTCTAGTTCCTTGAGTGTGGCCTTTTGACTGAATTCCAGTTTTACAGAACAAATTCTTTTATCAAGGGAATTTATTCTGTGAAATTTGGATTCAGTCAAAGGGTCACACTTGAGGGCCTAGAGGGCCACATGTGACCTTGAGGCCCCAGATTCCCCACCCCTGAGGAGACCTACCCAAATCACTCTGGATCTCATTGACTAACTAACAATAGGTCCCACACTAAGCCCAATTTGGTCATTGTTTGGACTCTAGTTCTGAGTGAATGTAAATAGCAGTTGTTTTTGTTGGTGGCCAAACCCCCTCCTAGGTCTTCCCTTCCCAGCTTGATTTTGTTTTAACTAGGTAAAAGAGGCCATTCTCTGTCTCATTTCTTAGTGAGAATAATCCTTAGTCACTGGATGGGTATTATTGCCTCAGTCAAACGGAGACCTGTTAAAGACCTTAGTTTAGAAAGGCCAAGTTCTTCCAAGGCATCCAAGGCCATCTCCAGTCCTCCTGATCTATTTCTTGCCATGGAACCCAGGTGACTCCAGAGGAGAAAGTGAGCCTGGTGACTTTGCATAACCCTCCCTCACTTAACTCCAATTCATTTGCATGTCCTGGCATCACTTCCCTGATGCCACGGTGGTCCTCTTCCAGAAAGACAAACCACAAGAGTGACAATCCCTTTAGCTAGCTATAGAAATTCCTCTTTAGATTTCTTTTTTTAAAATTTTATTTAGCAATAAAACAATCATTTCCATAACACAGTAGAATGGAAAAAAGTGATTGTACATCAAACTGCAAATCTATTATGTATAACTTGCTATTCCTTTAATACCGTTATCATGAAACATTCTTTTCTTTTTTTTCTTCTCTCTCCCCCTGCCCCCAACATGGCTACAATCAGACACAAATATATATATATATATAATGTATATGCGTGTGTATGTGTGTATATGTGTATATACACAAAATCATTCTATACATACTTTTATTTCTCAGTTCTTTTTCTGGATGCAGATAGCATCTTCCTTCATATGTCCTTTGTAGTTAATTTGGCTACTTATCATAGTCAAAATGACTTAGTCACTCAAAGGAACTGTGAAACAATCCTTGTATTTCTATGAGCAGTTTCTTTGAGCCTCTCTTATCATAGGGTCATAGATTTAGAGACAAGGCTTTTAAAGTTCAAAAAAACCTTCATTTTTACAGAGGATGAAACTGAGGTATGGGGAGTTTAAACAATTTGCCCAGGGTTACATAGTGTTTGAGGCTAGATTCAAACCCAGGACTTTCTAAGTTCAGTGCCTCATTATATTGTATACTCTTATATTATATATATACCACAATAGAACATTTTTTTTTTGTATTACATTCTTTACATATACACCATATCCCTCTACGATACAACTCTATAAGGACAGAGATCATACCTTTATTTCAATTTCATACCTTCCCCACTGAAATAAATTGAACAAAATGTGTTTTTATCTATATTGCTTTTTCCAATAGAGATAGTTGCTCGATTTCTCTAAAGATTTGGGGCTCGAAGCAATTAGTATAATATAATCTGAAAACCAAAGCATTTGGAGAGCCATATTTTCAGTAAGAAAACTGCTTTTATTTGCAACTTACTCAGAACGCCTACCAAGACACTGGCAAACACCTCTGACAAACATATGTCTCTGTTCGACTCTTCAGCTGATATCAATAGCTGAACAAAATAATTTCTAGGGTTGTGTGTGTCATGAAGTCCTGTAGAATTTTGATGTATTCCTGTAAGATATCTTGTCTGAGGAGAGACTTTAATTTTGACTTTTCCTCTATGGAATCACATGCTTTCTTAAAATCAATAAATGGTAAGCACAGGGGTATCATATTTTCTCTGAACCTCTCAATCATCAGACTATTCTCATAAAGATTTTATAGAAAACAGAAAGTAGGAATATGGATTACTTGTTGCTAATATCTTCCTGCTTGACTTTTAAAAAAATTTTTGTAAAGCACAGTTTGTGATCTTTTCCTTTTGGGTAAATGTTCTCCTCTGAGATATGTTAAAAAATCAATCTCTAAATGCTTTTAAAAATGAGATGTCTTTTGTGTGAATTTATTCTGTATGCATTTGATCAGGCCTAGACACTCTTTGCAACTTTGTCATACAAGTTCATGCTTCATTGAATACCTTTAATCTCATTATTCTTCATTTTCCGTAGACTTCCATCTTAATTTCTAAACAACCATATGCCAAACAAGGCCATATTTGCTATCTCATAATACTGTTCCAACTCTAAGATTTTGAATTTTTGGGGGGCTATCTCTCATCCTCTGCCATATGCAGAATACTAATTCTCTATGCTTACTAAAATCTCTAATGACTGAAACTCTCCTGATGTATTTAGCTCATAGTGCTCATCTTTGATTTCTTGTCCACACTAGTTATCATGGTCTACCTCACTAATCTCTTAAACTTACTGGGAATCCACCAGTCAGTAAGCATTTATTAACCACTTACTATGTGCTAGGCACTGTCCTAAGCCCTGAACATACAAAGAAAGAGAAAAGCAGAGTTCTCCATCCTCAAGGAACTCACATTTTACTGGGAGAGACAGCATACACTAGCTGTACAAAGAAGATGTCTGTCTGTCATCTACTATCTCTCTCTCTCTCTCTCTCTCTCTCTCTCTCTCTCTCTCTCTCTCTCTCTCTCCTTATAGACTTTACCTTTCTATCTATCATCTATCTGATTATCTTTCTATTGAGAGAGAGTAAATGTAAAAGGAGTTGGAAAGACCTGAGATAAGATAAGAACTCAGATAACTTACTGGATGTGTGACCCAGGTCAAATTATTTAACCTGTATCTGCCTCAGTTTCCTCAAGTAAAAAGTGCTTAGAATAATAGCCCCTACCTCCCAGGGTTATGAGTGTCAAATGATAATATTTGTAAAGCATTTAGCCTGGTGCCTGTCACAGAATGGTGCTTAATAATACTTATTTTTTCACCTCCCAACCGAGAGTACTTTTTGAGCTGAATCTTGAAGAGCCCCAGGGAAGCCAAGAGGTGGAGATGGGAAGGAAGATTATTCCAAGCCTGGGGCACAGTCAGTGAAAAAGCTAGGATATGGAAGTGGAATGACATGTTGAAAAATAGTAAGAAGACTTGTTGCTGGTTTGTAGAGTGAATGGAGAAGGGGAAAATGGAAGAACGCTGAAAAGATAGCAAGGATTCAGGTTTTGAAGGTTGTAGGAAGCCAATGGAGTTGATTGAGTTGCGGGTAGAGGAAGATAAGTGTGACATACTCAGATCTACACTTTGAGTGCTGAAGAGAGAATTTACAGGAATAGAGGAAGATGTGAGTCAGGGAGACCAAGCAGAAGAATATTGCCATAGTTGAGGCATAAACAAAGAAAAAAATTTCAAACAAGAAAAGGGGACATATACAAGAGAGTCCATGAAGGAAAAAAAATGACAGGATGACAATAGAGTGCCAAAAAAACCATTTGATGATGTTTGACTATAACTCAGGAGAGAGATGAGGGATGGGTACACAGAGAAGTCATCTGCAACCCATGAGAGTCAATGAGATCATGAAATGAGATGGTGGATGGGAAAAAGAGAAGTGAGTCCATGAGAGAGCCTTAGAAGACATCCACAATTAAAGGATGATATGTGAATAACTAACAAAGGGGATTGATAAGGGAAGGTCAGCTGGTAGGAGGAGAAACGAGGGGTAGCAGTGTCATGAAAACTTAGAGAGAACCCAGGAAGAAAAAACAAGAAAGATGAATGGGTAGATGTGTGAAAGCCCCTAGGAGAAAGAATAAAAGGGTGATAAAAAGTAACAAGAGGGGGGTATCTAGAGGAGGTGAGGCTAGGCATCTGAGGGCAGAGAAATGTTTACTGGAAAGAGAACCAGATCTGGATTCAGAAGAACAAATTTGGAACCTCAGCTTTGCTATTTGTGATCTGTGTGACTTTGAACAAGTGCCTTAATTTATCTGGGCCACCTCAAAATAAACTGAATGGTTAGATTATCCCAAAGGTCTTTTCTAGTTCTTGTTCCTATGATCCTATGAGGGACAATGCACAATGATATAATTACAGATGTTTTGAAGTGCTGTCACAAGTAAGGATGCCTCCTACTCTGTCTATATATAGGACCAGCCCAGCACCAAGAAATCATTCTTATTCCTTTTTAGAAGCAGATTGCTTGTGGGGTGTTAAACACTAGAGGACAGATTCTGTTTTCTAAGAAAAGCCATCTATACATGCCTACACATCTATACACAAATGTATGCACACCCAAAGAGCAGTCAAGTGAACAGAATTGAATTTAGTTAGCTGTGTGAATCATGGGACTACGTTTTGTTAGCAAGCCACATACAGGTAAATTAAGTTGATTTTAAAATAGGAATTAGAAAATATTAGAATTAGAATAGAGAGAATTCAAAGATATATGTCATGGTCCCTAATCTCTAAAAAGTTTAAAACAGTGGGAGAGAGAAAGTAAGTGTACACATCACTTAATGATGGGTGATGTATTGACTTGCACATTCTCTTCCCCAGAGTCATTGAAGTCCAGTGGCAGGAAAAAACTCAGAATGACTGGTGATGACCTGGTTTGCAGTGGATGACCTTGGCGTCTTCAATGTTTGATCAAGCTCCAAGTGCTCTACAATACCTGCTTCAGCCTTAATGGCTGTTGGAACAAGCTGTTCTCATCTACCCATTCCACCAGGGGAAGTCTTCACATGCTTGGGGTGGAGGCCTGTTGGGTTTGAGGCCTGTTGGTTACACTCAATTTAATTTGGGCTGTGTGCCTAGACAGTTTACTGGGGTATGGCTGCTACACATGCTAATCTCTCTCCATTGGGCCACAGGTAAGAGTTTGGTGACAGGTGGACATCAAAAGTGGATGAACAACCCTGGGCAAACCCTCACACTAGAAGTGCTAGTCCTCCCTGAGCACCCATATGCTCCGCAGGGAGAGGGATTCTTGGAGGATGTGGTTCCCTGTGGGGGTAGCTGTGCTTTAGGGGTAAGTGGTAGAAGGGCAGGAGCCTTAGGGTGGTGTCATCCAGTCCCAAGCCTGAGTTGGCCCATGTGTTTGCAGATCTCTCCTGGACAATATCTAATCAGTTGCCAGTCCTGTCATTTCCACCTTTGCAACATCTCTTGAATTCTCCCTCTTCTCACCTCTAACATTGCCACCACCCCGGTACAAGTCCTCATCACCTCTCACCTGGACTATTGCAATAGTTTGCTGATTGGTCTCCTTGCTTCAAATTTCTCTCCATTCCAATCCATCCTCCATTTTATTACCAAATTCATCTTCCTTAAGCACAAGTCTAAGTACCCC
This sequence comes from Notamacropus eugenii, assembly GCF_028372415.1. Lineage (NCBI taxonomy): Eukaryota > Metazoa > Chordata > Mammalia > Diprotodontia > Macropodidae > Notamacropus > Notamacropus eugenii. The sequence continues at coordinate 459,268,822 of NC_092875.1, read as the reverse complement.
TTCCTTCTTTGATAACCTCCATTGGTACTCTATTACCTCCATTATCAAATAGAAAACCCTTGGTTGGGTTTTTGAAAACCCTTCATAAATTGACTCCTTCCTGACTTTCCAGTCTCTTTACATCTTATATCCCTGTACTCTGGGGTCCAAATAGCCTTTCTGTTCCTTGAAAAAGATCTGTCTTCTTGACTTTGCCCTTCCTATTTCACATGCTTGGAATAATGTCCTTCTTCATCTCCACCCACTGGATGCCCTGGCTTCCTTCAAGTTCCATCTAAAGTTTTGCCTTCTGCGTGATGCCCTTCTCAGTCCTCCTTAATCTCGTTGCCTTCCTTCTATTGACTCTATTTTATCATATCTATCTATCTATCAATCATCTGCATATGTATTTAATCTTGTTTGAACGTGTAGTTATTTTCCTGATGACTACTCCATTAAGTTGTGAGTTCCCTGTGCTAAGGCTTGTTTTTGTTTTTTGTATGCCCAGTGTTTAGCACAGTGCCTGGTACATAGTAAGTATTTAATAAATGCTTATTGACTGACTGCCACTAAAGATACAGGAGAGAGAAAGAGAACACAACTAAGGAAATAAGGTCACAGGGAAAATGGGAAAAAATGACTCATAACTGGGTTGTTTAGTCTTGTAGATAAGAAAAGATATTTTTTCCTCTAAAATACAAGAAAAGGATGAAAGGACCATTGGAGAGATAAGGAAATGCTAACAATGAAAGGAAAAAAATATGGAACTCACATCTGATGACCTCAATATTCTTGATAAATTAATAGATGAGGTCATTTGTTTAGAAAAGAATGTGAGAAAAGGGTTTGAGGCAGAGAAAATTTGAAATGCTCGTTGTGGGGGAAGTATTATTGGTCCAACAAGAGATGATTGATTCAATTTTTGAATAATCCAGTTGCTTAATGACCAGCTAGAGTTAAATAGATTGGATTAGAATTGCTCCATAATTTTTTCCCAAAAGGCTCTACAACCAGATAGCAGGAGTGGAGAGAGTGTAGCATAATAGAGGGCAGGACCTGGGGTTCCAATCTTACCTCTGATATTTACTAGCTATGTGAGTCACTTACCTCCTCAGTCTCTCTGGACCTCAGTTTCCTCATCTGTAAAATGAAGGGATTGGACTGTGTCAACTAAAAACTCTTCCCTGTTTTAAATCTGTGATCCTTTAATTGTCAAAAACTGGCCATAGATATAACAACGATAGCTCTTATCTCTAAAGCACTTTCAGATTGATACAGCTTTTTTTCTGCAAACAACCTTGTGAAAGTTCTATAAATATTATTAACATTCTTTTATATAAAAAGGGAAAATCAAGTCTTCTGGTTGGTCTCCATGCTTCAAGTCTTTCCCTCCCCTAACGTACCCTTTATTTAGTTTCTAGAGGGATTTTCCAATATCATAGGTGTCATGTCACCTCCTACTTGATGACGCTGCTTCCACAATCCAGTATGAAGTTCTTTTTTTGGGACATTTAAAACCCTTCACATCGTGGTACCTTCTTGCCTTCCCAGTCTTATACTTGACTCTCTTTCACACACTCTAGGATCCAGGTACTAACCTGTTTGTTATTCCTTGTGTACAACACTTCATCTCCCATCTCCTTGTCTTTTCAGTGGCCCCATGCTTAGAATCCTCTGACCCTTCACCCCTGCCTCTTAATTTTCTTGGAGTCCTTGGAGGCTCAGCTTACATTGTATAAGAAACATTTCCTGATCCCCCAGCTACTGCTGTTAGTTCCTCTGAGGCCATGATGGGGAACCTGAAGCCTCAAGACCATATGGAGCCCTCTAGGCCTTCAAGGGTGGTTGTTTGACTGAATCCAAACCTCATAAAACAAATTTCCTTAATAAAAGGATTTGTTGTGTAAAACTTGGACTCAGTCAAAAGGCTACACCCAAGGACCAAGAAGGCCACATGTGTCCTTGAGGCTATGGGTTCCCCACCCCTGTGAAGGTTACCATTCACCTTCTCTGTATATTTCCTGTATATACCAAGTTATTTACAAGTTATATCCTTCATTAGAATGTGACTTCCTTGAGGTCAGAGACTGGTTTTCTATTTCTCTTCATTCTCAGCACTTAGCGCAGTGCTTGGTACATCTTAGGTGTTTAATAGATGCTTGACTGACCTACTATCCTACCCTTAGTGCCCCTCATTTTGGAGGGCCAATTCTCCTGGTTCATTCCCTTGCACGGTCCTTTGTGTTTCATCCTCCTTTCCTCTCATTTTATCCTTTCCCTCAGAGACTCCTCGTCACACCCACCTCCTCTCCATCCCTCCTTCTGGCTGTCATGCCTTCCAGCCACCTGCTTTTCAACTTCCTTATAGGATTTAGAGCTGAAAAGGACACCTAGTATAATTCCCTACCACACAGATAAGGTAACTGAGGCTTGGGAGTGATTGAGGGGATAAACCATGAAAGCACCCTGGTTGAATAGATAGTTTAATGAATCATCAGCCTTTCATTTATGACCTACAGTAACTTAACTAGGTCAACTGGCCTACAGTCTGTCACTAGGCACACAGAATATGCTCGGTAATTTATTATAACAAACAAACCATGCTGTGCAGACTGATTAAATGATCAATGCACATATCACCTCTTGAACTTCTTTTTGACATGTTAAAGCAAAACAAGCCTCTGAATTTTATATTTGTCTCAACTATCCACTCAGATTGTTTAAAGTTTTACAAACAGTTTTACTTTGACGTTGATATAATGTTAAATGTTAAGTGATATAATGTTAAGTCATTGCAGGAAAAACTCACAGTGTTTTGAATGAGTTTTTTTACAGGGGATCAATGGAAGGACATGGAAAAGAGTTACACAATGAGCTGAGATCTTGGATGGCAGAGGAAGTGCCAGCTTGATTAGCCCATCAAGCCCTTGAAGTATAAAGCCCACATATATATTTTGTTTCTTTAAGTTATTATACAATTATCCAACTAAATAGAATTTTGAGATGCAATGTAATGTATAATGCTGCTTTCAATCATTACTTCAAACCACGAGAATCTATGCTTCATTCTTGATAAAATCACACGTGCTATAGAATGTCAATATTTTCATAACAAAAATTCATTAAAAATTTCATTATAAAACTGAGACAATAATATACATTAAGTGGTTTAATCAGTTGTAAATATAATTTAACTATGTTGACATGCAATTTATCTATAGGTTCTTCAAGGGAACATGAAATATGAAATAACACTAGAAGGTTAAGTGGGAACCAGATTATGGAACACCTCAATGCCTTGCTGGGAATTTTTCATTCTATCCCAGAGGCAATAAGGAATCATTAAATATTTTTGAGGAAGGAGAAGGCAAAACGTCAGATATAAGCCTTATGAAAGTTATTTGTCAGCAGGGTGGAGAATGGATAGGACAGAAGAATGGTGGGAAGAGGGGAACTCATTAGTGAATAAATATTTATGGCCCGGCATTGTGCTATGTACTAGAGATACAAAGTAAGGCAAAAGACAATCTGGGCTCTCAAGGAGCTCACATTCTAATGGACAAGATGATATGTAAACATCTATGAATAAAAAAGCCCTCCTCCCTCTTCCCTCTCTTTCCCTCTCTCTCAGTCTCTGTCTCTCTCTTCCCCTCCCCTCCCCTCCCTTCCCTCTCTCTATCTCTCATATATTCAAAATATTGAATGGAAAGGAAGCACTAAAATTAAGGGAAAATCAGCAAAAGCCTCCAGTGGAAGGTGGGGCTAATTAGGAAGTTTCTATAATAGTTAGCATAAGAGGTTATGAGGACCTGAATGGTGAAAGTTATGTGAACGGATAGTAAAGGACAGATACTTAAATGTGTTCCATTCAGTTCAGTTCAGGGAGCATGAAGAGAACAGCAGGGGGGAGATAAGAGTAACTGGCAACTAACTGGATATATGTGAGGGTGAAAGGGGAAAAATTCAGGATGACTGAGTGCTTAAGCTTGTGTGCCTGGAAGGCGAAACATCCACTGGAACTCTTTGAGCAGGAAATCGAATGGTCAGATGTATGCTTTAAGGGTATTAATTTGGCAGCTGTGCAGAAAGTAGATTAAAGAGAGGAGAAAGACAGGGAGGCCAATTAGGAGACTATTGGAATAACACAGAGGCAAAAGATGATGAGTCTTAATTAGAGTAGTGGTCATATGGACATAAGGGAAATGGTATGAAAGTTGTTAAGATGGTAGAATGAATTAGACTTGGAAATTGATTGAATATGAAGGTAGACAGGAGGATAGACAGAGTGAAGGGTACTCCAAGGTTTTGAACTTGAGTGACTACAAAAATGGTGGTGTTCTTGATGTAAATATGGAAAGGAAACAAGTTTTGAATAATAAAAAAAGATTCTGAATTCTATTTGGAATAGGAGGGTTTTATGACTATAGAAAATCTAATTAATTTCTAATTGGTAGATGACTAGAGCTCAGAAAGAGAATGGAGCTGGCTATATAGATCTGAAAGGCATCTTCACAGAGATGATAATTCAACTCCTGGAAGTGGACGAGGTCATTGAAACAGAGGATGAGGAGAGAGAAAAGGAGAGGGCTTGAGACAGAGCCGTAGAATACACTCACAGTTAGTGGCTGTGGCACAGATAACGATCTAACAAAGGAGATGTGTGACAGGTAGGAGGAGAACTGAGAGAGAGAGATATTACAAAAACCTAGGCTACAGAATATCCATGAGTGGTTGTGGCTGTTATTCAGTTGTGATGGACTCTATGTAACCCCATGGACTTTTTCTGTGGGATTTTCATGGCAAAATTACTAAAGGGGTTTGCTGTTTCCTTCTCTAGTGTGTCCCTATTTTACAGTTGAGGAGCTGAGACAAATAGGGATTAAGCGATTTCCCCAGTCACATAGTCAATTAGTGTCTAAGGTCAGATTTGAACTCAGATCTTCCTGACTCCAGCCTGGTACTCTATCCACTGAATAGAGACTGATAAATAGCAACAAATATTGCAGAGAAATGAAGAATTATGGTGTCTGAGAAAAGATGATCAACTTCAGCAAATAAAACGCCACTGGTAATTTTGGAAAGAGCGGTTTCATTTGAGTGATGTGTTTTGGAAGCTAAGTTGCAGAGGGTTGTCAGGGAAATGATTATTTTTCTCTTATATTAATAACCAATTATTAAATTAAGTTTTTCCCTTCTGATTTCCTCAGTCAGAAAACCAGCTCTGATAGGTTATTCTGCCAGCTTCTGAAGAACGTTGCTGCTAGATGAGATTGTTCAAATCCTCAGAGAACATGCTTTTCAATCTTATTGGGGGGGACCCCAGCCAACTAGAAAACTTTCCAAACAGAATCTAGTCTAGGTGAGAGCTTGCTTTCAGGAAATAAGCCCCTGTCCTTTGGACCTTCCATTAGAATTTACTGTGACCCAGTTTATGAAGGGGAAAATCAGCCAGAGTAGTCTGGATAGAGATGGAATCTTTTGTCTAGCTTGCTGGAGGCAGTTGAATATCACGATTGGGTTGTGCTTTCAGCAGGAGGAACAGAAGATTTTTTGCCCACCTCCTCATTAGTCCACCCCCTCATTGATTTTTAACCAACCAGAGTTGATTTCCACTGTCACAGATACCCCCTTTTCCAATGGCTATTTAAGCATTCAGTGTTCTCCAGGGCGTATCTTTGGTTTTTGAGAGTGCCACTGACTTCATTTTATTAATTATTTGTTAGCCATAATTAACATACTGATTATTAACCGCCCCAAAACTATGTTTCTCAGATGTTTTACTTGTCAAAGTTGAAAAATAAGAGACAGAGGAGTTTAATCAAGATGTCCCTCTCAACTGAGCTGCTTAGGAAGGCTTGGAAGCTGTTGTGACTCTTCTTGGAGCTCTGGGATCATTTCTGTGAACTAGTCAGAATTATTGTGTTAAAGCAAATATGTATGAGGCATTTTTAATCAATCTATCAAGTAAATAATTTTTGGATCAAATTATCAGAATATTGCCTCTTTTATTCACAGTCTTGATTTTGAACTCAAATTCGTGATGTCTGAAACTGAGCTTTCCCCCCTGTTCCCCAAAGGAGATCTCCCTCTCCTAATTTTTTTTTAAATTTCTTTCAATGGTACTACCACTATGCTTCTAGGCTTTCAGGATCAAAACTTCCAAGTCACCCTCAACTTCTCTTTGGAGAACTCATCTGTCACTAATTCCTACAGATTTTTTTTTTTTACAGTAGCACTCATTCTTTCTCTTTATTCTAAGTTCACTATCACCCTCTTTAGTCAGTTCCTTATAATCTCATGCCTGATCTTCTGCAAATAGTCTCCTAATTGCTCTTATTTCTTGCTTCTCTAATTAATCTATTATTACTCTAACCTAAACAGTCTTTTCCAAGTATCACTTTCATTATGTCATTCTTCATAAATCTTTCTGTTGCTTATATGGTTGTAACCCCAGTTCCAAAGCCCGTTGATATGAACCTATCTCTTTATTGGTGGAGATCAATGCCCTGTGCAATGCCTCAGGGGGCAGGGCAGAGTTGGTGAGAGGGAAAGAATGCCAGCTTCTATCATATTGGCTTCTCAGTCTTATTTTCTTAAATAAACTTGAAGCAACTTAAGTAAAATTGATGTCTTCCATTTTGTCTCTTGAATTTCGATGGCAAAAACTCCTGAAACAACAAGATTCCAAAGCAATTTGAAAAAAGACTGGAAGAAGACTAAAGAGACTGAGTTCTTCCACTGTGGCCAACTCTGCCCCAACTCTGACACAGGCATGGACTATTGATCTTTACCAAATAAGGAGAGAATCTCTACCAATGGCCACTGGGACTGGAGTTACAGGATAAACCTTAGCTTGTCTTTCAGATCCATCCCAATGTGGCTCCAGTCTCCAAACTACATCCTGACATGAACTTTACTCTCCCTCTACATTGGTTTATTCACTGTCCTACAAATGCATATTGCATTCTCCTATTTCTCTTCCTTTATCTATCTACCTAAAATGTCCTCCTGCCTCTACTATATGTGCCCTGAGCCTTCCCATCCTTCAAAATTCCCTTTAGAGTGCAGGAGTAGTACCAGATTCAGTCAAAGGGCTGCACTTGAGAACCCAGAGGCTGCACAGAGGACCCACATGTAACCTCAAGGCCACAGGTGAATAAGGTAAGTTTTAGAGTCAGGAAGACCTATGTTCAAATCCTGTCTCAGATATTTACTAGCTGTTTGTCCCTGGCAAGTCAGTTATTCTCCTGTGTCTTGGTTATTTCATCTGTAATTAAGTCATTGCACTTGATGTCCCCTTATATCTCTATATGTATAACCCCTTGATACAACAATAAGACAGCTTCAACTCAAGGTGTCCCACAAAGCCTTCTCCCAGTCTGAAATGGCTGAACTCTATGAACTCTAATTCTGTACCATTTATTTGCCCACTAACTACATACTCCCTTGTGACATTTCTTCTAATGTTGATTTGACTCGTATTTCCATTTTTAACTTTTGATAGGTTTCTGGCACCTCCCCTAAACCCCCATCTTTCCTAGTATTTCCAACAGTACCTCAGGTAAGGCTGCTCACAAAGTCAGTAACAACCCGTTAGTTTATAGATTTCTTCGCATACTATTCAGGTGTGTCAACATAGTTGTTTATGACGGGAATGAATGGTGTGCCATCTGTTATAAACAAAAATATCAATTGAGTGCTGAGCCTCCTTCGAGCTCATAAAAATTGGTTGGGCTGCCTACAAATTTCTGGGCTCATGAATGAGATGGTACAAAGTGTCTGTATTCACTTGCTGTCAACTCTCTATGGCTAAATCCTGTGCACGTAAAATAACTACATGATACAGAAAGTACAAATACAGAGTAATTGAGAAGACATAAATTGGAAGAATACGTGAAAGCCTTGAGCAAGGTGGTACTTGAGTTGACCCTCAAAAGAGGTCACAGGTTTCAAGAGGGAGAAATGACATAAAGGTTAGCCACCAGTGAAAAACTGGAATGGAGCAAATTCTAAGAATTGTATATATGCTGTATGAAATTACCAGAAAGCAAAGCAAAGCAGGGAATGTTTGAACTTTGTTCCTCCGGTGATTAGCATAATGCCTGGCACATAACAGGGATTTATTAAATGCTTAGTTGATTAATAGTTAGGCTACAGCCCACATTGGTTAGGTTGGCCTTTCTTTCAGGTGTTCCCCTGGCAGGGAAGAACTAGTCTAAATAATATGACTTGAATTATCTTTTAAACATCAAGGTTATGAACTAGATAAGTCATACATAATAACTGGCCATCCTGTTGAATTAACCCAAGTCTCACACAATTAATACATATTGAACTTACTGGGGTTCACCTATAAAATTAGAATGATCCATAATGTACTGTTTCCTTCTCTGGGGGAATTGGAGGTAGCATTTAGAGAACATTTCTTAAAGACATGATCTCAAACAGTGCAGTATATTACTAATTTTATCATGGTGGTGGCTTTATGAAACCACTGCCACTATAGCATAGCTTTTGTGCTTTATTATCTTGTGATGTAAATGACTACTTGCAAGAAAGAAAACTCAATGAAAATGTCAGAATAGTCTTAAGTTCTATGCATGCCTGACTTTATAGAGTGTTAGCAGATCTGATGGTATCTCAAAGTGTTATTATTAGGAATTCTTAATACACATGTTATTGGCACAATAAATGATAATGACTCTTTCAGAGATATTATCATCCTCTAACTTCTGTGTTTATAAATAGTACATTTGGAAATTTAACATGCAGATCATTGGTAGTGTATTCTCTAATGGTTCCCACCTATTGTGTCAATGACATTTTGTGTATTTAAGAAAAATATTAGTCATATAATCGGTGTGCTCATCGTAAATAGGCATGGTAAGATACTTATGAATAAATAATCTCCTTTAGCTATTTAGCTAGGCATTTTTCAAAGTGTTTCCAAAGAAACAATTGAAATGTCTGGCTTCACAATATGGATTAAACACTTGAAGGGTTTATTGAAATCTACCTGAGTATGTGCTAGAGGTAAAACAGATATAGTGGGCATTATGAATCTAAAATGGTGCCATTTATGCTTGCCTAATTAATTAAGGTGTTCCGCCCAATCTAGTAGGTGGAAAGGAGTGTCTCTGAGCTAATTTTTTTGCCCCATTAGCTTTTTCTTTCTTTTCAAAAGGGTTTAAAAAAACAGCGAATATATTTGTAAATGACTCACAATTCAGCTACCCCTTTAAATTTGGAAGTACTTTTGTACACTGCAGTTTTTAAAAAATCATTTATTATGAGGAATACCAAACACAAATCAATAAATTAAACTTGATATGAAATGTTTTATATTTCAAGGATGAAAATCAACCTAGGAAATGTCATAACTTAAATTACTCCCTTTGTCTCCATCAGAATTATTTATCCATTCATTCCCATTTAATTTTCTTCTCATATAGCTAGTTTACACTCAATTCTCCTTTTGCTCTTCTATCCCTGCATTCTTTCATAAAGATCTTTTTAGAATTAATTATAGAAAGTGCTATTTTAAAGGCTTGTTGCTGAGTTAAGCCTGCTCAGAATTCTAAGAGAACCTGGAACGTTGAGGGCTGAATTATTTAAGCAATTACTCTATGACTCAGAGTTCTGTGACAAATAGTTGTTCAGTTTTGAAGCTGATAAAAGGTTATATTCTGGAGAGATAGGGATACTATAATTGTTTTATGATTTTGGAACCAATGTAATTTCTGATTACAGAACTTATCTGATTATAATCATAAACTGAGATGCTTTGTAGGGAGTATACAAAGGCTGAAACCTGAAATATTAGAGATAAGAGATGATGAAAGGATTGATGTCAAAACTGCATCAACTAAGTTTGAAGTTTAAAGTGATAGGTACAATAGTTGCGATTGATGAGTAAGGCTAGCTGAGATAGACTGGAAGCAGAGAATGAGTTAAGTCACTCAGCAAATCAACTAATTTGACAGAAATGTCATTCCTAATTGCTGGGGATGGAAGCTCAATTCCATGTGGACAGTCTTGGGCGGGTAAAGGTGGGAACTTCTAAATCTTAGAGTTCTCACGAGACCCCCTAGGAAACGACTGGGAATGGAGGTGAACCGAGCTATCTCGTGTATTTCCGCCTCTTCCCGTGAGAAACGTGATGGGAGAGAGCTCTCCCTGCCCTCGAGATTGTCCTGGATCTGGGCACACTATTGTTATCTAACAGCACGGTATTCAGATGCAAACTATGTGGCTGGAGAGCTTAAGTAGGATCAGGAAAGCCTGAAAGCTCTCTTGGGTGGAGGGGCCACGTGCGAGGACAACAAGGCTCCGCTTTTCCTCTCTCCTCTCTCCCCTCCCCCTCTCTCCCCACTTATACTTCTACTTCCAATCTCTTATTGTAAGATCTTTGCCTCCTTGGGAGATTCTTCGCTCTCTCCTAAGGAAGAATTCCCCTGCACTTGTAACTAGACCCTGAAATAAAGCTCAACCCTTGTTCGACTCTGGAACGTCCTTTCTCTCATACGAGCATCTGGTTTGGCCAGCCGAAGACCTCCGATAGAGGTAAGGGAAGACTCGGGTAGCCCACAGGCCTCTAGGCCTGGCACCTAATGATATGTCAGTCATAGTTTGGGCAAATCTAGCTTAGCAGTAAAAGCAGCTATTTAGTATAGAAGGTGTATCATTAGAGAATTTTTATGGGTAGTTTCTGCAAAAGGAAGAAGACACTGAAGTTTGCATTTCCAAAGTTATAAGTTACCCTGAGTACATAGGTTTTCCTCATTCATGTATCTGTAAATGAGTGATTACTTTTCCTCACAGACTCATGGTACTGGTGGGAGAGTGTGACTCAGGGTAACGTGTGGATAGTGTTATAGTTATTATCTATACATTTACTTCAATATATTAATACTAGAATATTATTATTTATTTTGCCTTATTGCTAATTAATATCCCAGCCATATGGAGTCTAGGTCCCTTAGACCTGTTGGATTCTGAAGACCATGCAAGTTAACACATCTTTCATTACATATTCTTGTGTTGACCGATGTATTTTGATGCTTCCAGAGAATTTAAGAGCCTTCCTTTTTCCTTTTTTTTAGAGTAAAGTAAATCTCCTTTTTTAAAAACTATTCAAACACTTCAGAGTACCTCATTTTAGACCACTGGTGTTAGAACCACACTTCATACAAAGGTTCTCATCAATCTGGTTTCTTTTTTAATTCAATTTTAAAAAATCTTCTGACTTTTTTTCCCATCTCTTCCTCTCCCCCTTTTTTTGATCACAGAGAAAGAAAATTCAAAATTCATTACAAACTTATATAGTCAAGCAAAACAAATTCCACATTAGCTCTCTCTCTCTGTCTCTCTCTGTCTCTTTCTCACTCTCTCTCTGTCTGTCTCTCTCTTTCTCTCTCTGTCTCTCTCTTTCTCTCTCTCTGTCTCTCTTTCTCTCTCTCTTTCTCTCTCTGTCTCTCTTTCTCACTCTCTCTCTCTGTCTCTCTCTTTCTCTCTCTCTGTCTCTCTCTTTCTCCTTCCTCTCCTCTTCTTCCCTTTCCTCCCTATTCCTACTCTCTCTTCTCCCCTGAGGGTGCTCTTCCAAAGGAAGGGAGTTCCCCATATTGCCTTTTGATGGTTGACAGCTACCTAGCTCTTTTAGGGTTTACTAACTATATTTCTTTCTGAAAGATCAAGTCTCAAACACAGCTCAATCTATAATTTAGGTATTGAGGAACAATAGGTCCCTGCCCAAATACCTTTTAATGGTGAATTTTTGGGCCCTCCTGGCTCAGAGTGAATGTAAATACTGTTTCTCTTTTGGCCAGTAACCTTGAGGGTCTTCCCCCCTCAGTTTGATTTTTTTTTTTTTTTTTATCAAAGAGGCCATCCCTTGATTCACTTCCTAAAGAAGCCTATTTACTGAATGGGCATTGCCTCATTCAAGTTGAGCACTTGAAAAGACCTTAGCTTAAAAGGGCCAAGGTCTCTCACTGCATCTGCAGCCATCTCCAGTCATCCTGATGAGCATCTGGCCACCGAACCCAGATGTCTCTGGATAAGAAAGTGAGGACTTTGCCTTGCCCTCCCTCACTCAAATCAAAGTCAATTGCATATCATGTCATTACCTCCGCGATGTCATGGTTCTCTTAGAGAATGAAGGACAAACCACAGTCTCACAGCCGTCACTTCATACAAATCTTCCAGGTTTCTCTGAAACTATCTTCTTAATAATTTCTTATAGTAAAATAGTATTCATATATTGCAACTTATTCCAATTGATGTGTACTCCCCTAAGTTTTTTATTTTTTTCCACTACAAAAAGAGCTTTGATAAATGTTTTTGTTGTTCAGTCGTATCCAAGGGATTTTCTTGGCAAAGATATTGGGGTGACTTACATTTCCTTTTCCACTGCATCTCCATTTTACAGATGAGAAACTGAGGCAAATAGGGGTTAAGTGACATGCCCAGGATCATAATGTCTGAGGTTCGATTTGAAAGCAGATCTTCCTGACTCCAGGCATGGTGCTTTATCCACTGTACCACCTAGTTGCCTTAAAATGTTACTGTACGTGAATCCTATTTGGGGAGGAGGGAGAGGAATTTGATCTCTTTGGGGTATAGACCTAGTAAGAGTAAGGCTGAGTCAAAAGGTTTGTACATTTTCTGCAATTTTTAGTCATCATTACCAATTGCTTTCTAGAATAACTTCATGATTTGGCATCCTCTGTAAGCTCCATATGCCTTTAAACTTCTTCCTTCATCTGCATTATGTTTTAGTATAACATCAGTTTTGTTACCCTGGTAGTCTCAGAGATCAACCAGTTTAATGTCTGATATATTTATCTAAATCTTTTTTTCCTTAATTTCCCTCTGATTAAAACACACTGCTTCACTTCACAGTTTCACCAGTGGTGCATTACATCTTTTTCTTCAGTCTATCTAAGAGTTTTCCTTTGTTTTATTTTTCTTGGCAACTTTGTCAATCTGATAGATGTGAGGTGGAATGACAAAAATGTTTTAATTTGAATTTCCTTAATTATGATTGATTTAGAAAATTTTGTTTTCATATGGCCATTGATGGTTTGAATTTCTTCTTTTGAAAACTGCCTATTTATATTCTTTGACCATTTATCCATTTGTGAATTTATTCTTATAAATTTCAATCATTTCCCTATATCTTAGAAGTAAATTTTATTAGAGAAATTTGCTGCAAAGACTCTCCTCCAATTTCCTGCTTCTCTTTTAATTTTAACCGACTTGATTGTGCTTATACACAAACTATTAATTTTATGCAATCAAAATTGTCCATTTGACCCTCTGGGAAGATCTCTAACTCTTGATTGGTCGTGAACTCTTCCTATCCACAGATTACACAAGGTAATTTTACTCTATGCTCCTCGAATTTGTTTACAATGTCACTCTTTATCTAAATCCCATAATTCATTCGCAACCTTCTTGATTCACTGTATGAAATGGGGATCTATGCTAGTTTCTGCCACACTGGTGTTCCTGGTGTTCCAAGCAGTTTATCAAATGTCAATTTCATTCTCCAATAGCTGGGATTTCTGGGTTTGTCAATCACTAGACTTCTGTGCTTATTTGTTCTATATGTTATGTATATAATTTTTTCCACTGATCATTTTCCCTTTTCTTATCCAGTTCCAAATTATTTCAGTAATTATGGCTTTGTAAAATAGTATGAGATATGGCAGTATTCACCCATTCCTTCCTGCTTTTTTATTCCCTTTCTTGATCTTTTGCTTCAAGATGAATTTTGTTTTTGTTTCCTACCTGTTAAAAAATTCTTTGGTAATTTGATTGGTATGACACTGAATAAGTAAATTAATCTATGTAGGCTTGCCATTTTTGTTATGTTGACTCAGCATACACTTGGACAATTACTGTTTTTCCCATTATTTAGATCTGTGTTTATTTACATAAGGAATGTCTCATAATTGTATTCACATACTTCCTTTTTATGTCTTGGCAGGTAGACTCCCAAGTATTTTATGCCTCCTGGAGTTATTTTAAATAGATTTCTCTCTCTCATCCAGTTAGATTTTGTTGGTGATGTACAGAAATGTTGAACTATCTGGTGTGGATTCAATTCAACAAGCATTTAGTAAGCACCTACTGTTTGCCAGGCATTATAATATGCTCTAAGAATTTAAAGAGAAAAATGAAAATAGCTCTTGTGTTTAAGGAACTTACTTTCTTCTTGGAAAGAACATTGTCTAGTGGGGTTCTCTATCTCTTGATTGGTCATGAACTCTTCCTCCATCCACAGGTTAGGCAGGTAATTTTATTCCATGCTACTCTAATTTGTTTGCAGTCGCATGTATTTCCTAAATTTCTGCCCCACTATTAATGTAATCTTTGGCTATGCCCATTCTTCCCACTGCGTTTTTGTGGTATAGCGCACACCAGATTTATGAAAGAAATATTTTGTAGTTCTTAGGATGATATGTCAGTGAATGTTTTTGCTTGCCTACCTAATTGAGGTGACTGATTGGCTCGGTGGAGAGCACACTAGGCATGCAGTTGGGAAGATCTGAGTTTTAATACAGCTTCAGACACTTATTAAGTGAGTGACTCTAGGCAAATTATTTAACTTTTATTTGCCTTAATTTCTGTGACTGTATGATAGAGATAATAACACTTGTCTTCTAGGGTTGTTGTGAGGGTGAAATGAGATACCATTTGTTAAGTACTTAGCACGATGTCTGGTGATAGTAGGTGCTTAATAAATTCTTCCTTCTCTCCCTCTCTCCCTCCTTCCTGACTTCCTTTCCTCCTCTCTGCCTCCTTCCCTTCCTCCCTTCTTTCCTTCCTGTCTTCCTTCCTTGTGAAAGGGTCTTAAGTGAGGAACAGAGCTATTTGCATTTTATCCCAGAAGTAATAGGATTCCACGAAAGCTTTTTGAACAGTGGAATGATATACTTGGGCTGCAGTTGGGCTTTCTTGTTCAGTTGTTTTCAGTGACCCTGCTTTGTGACCCTATGATGGTTTTCTTGGCAGAGATACTGGAGTGGTTTGCCATTTCCATCTTCAGCTCTTTTTATAGATGAAGAAATTGAGGCAAACTGGGTTAAGTGACTTGCCCAGGGTCACACAGCTAGGAATTATCTGAGGCCAGATTTGAACTCATGAAGATAAGTCTTCCTGACTCTGTGCTTGGAATGCTCTCCCTCCTCTACTCTAGCTACTCATTTCCTTTCCTTCTTTTAAATGCCAACTAATATTTTACCTTCTACAGGAAGCCTTTCCCAATCCCACTTAATTCCAGTGTTTTTCCTCTGTTACTTATTTCCTATTTATCCTATATATAGCTTGTTTTGTATATATCTGTCTGTATGCCGTTTCCCCTGTTAGAACCTTAAGGGCAGGGATTTTCTTTCCCCTCTTTTTGTATCATAAGTACTTAACAAAATGCCCGGCATATAGTAGGTACTTAATAAATGCTTGCTGATTGAATTTATAATCTGAAAGAGTTAGCTCAAAGGTTAAGTCTACCATATCTAGAATGATATTGCCAATATTTGTCAGAGGTAGGATTGAGAACTGCAGGCATTTTGACATTGTTTTCCTCTTCTAAGTTAGTGTCTGGCTCTTCCCTGTCACCTTAGTAGTTTTCTGTGGTCAGGGTTCTCTTTTATTTCTTACTAATTTTTCAGCCTATTTTGTGACTTTTGAAGTTGAACTGTGTAACTGGGGTATTGGGGCCACACTATTTGAGGCTTTTTATGCTCTGGGCCACAGGCCTGGTCACTGGCTTTCCACACTGGGGCCTCAGGTGCTTGTGGCTTTCCCACTGTCCTGGGTGTGGCTTGGCTTAGTTGGGCCTGTTGGGCCTGGGTTCTGGGGCTAGTACTTTGCCTTCTGTACTGAGGCTGGAGGCCTCGAAGTTGGCCTGCTGTGTCAGGATCGAGGGGCCTCTGTTGCTAATCTGTGCTGTGGCTAAGAGCCTCCCGCTGGCTTGCCGGGACACTGCCCAGGATAAGTGTACTATGCTCTCCTTTTGCCCAAGTGAGACAGATCTTTCCTGAAGTCCTTTTAAATTATCTTAAGCTGGAAAATTGTTTCACTCCATTTTGTTTTTGTGGGTTCTGTCGCTCCAGATTCCATTTAGAGGTTTAATTTAACATGGTTTCCAAGGGAAATTGGGGAGAGCTCAGGCAATTTCTGCCTCCTCTCTGCCATTTTGGCTCTGGCCCTGGCAGGACTGAGAACTAGGGTCCTTCTGACTCAAGACCAGACCTCTAACTTCTATGCTACACCACCTCTCATTGCAACTTTGATTTATAATATATTTAAAAGAAACAGCAAGCTGTTTATAATAGATTTGCAGTTTCATGTGGAATCATCTTTTTATTGTGCTGTTATAAAAATGCTTGTTTTATTCCATAAATTAAAAAGAAAATGAATAAAAATCTTTTTAAAAAAACATAGAAAAAGAATATGATTCTCAAATTAATATACTTTCCATTAAACTAATTCCCATTCCTTTCATCAGAGAGAGATGTATTGAAGAGCCTAGAGGGAGGGAGAGGAGTTTGAGAGAAAAATACTGGTGTTCACGTAGAGGCATTGGTAATTAATATGATAAGTGTGCAGATGTAAATTACACTGTATATATACCTTGTATATATATGTATTCCTATTATCTCAGAATTAACTTTATAACTAACATACTATATTGGGTGGGACGGAGGCCCCCTCCATGCCCCACATCTTAATGTTCAGCTTTCCATGCATTTCCTTGCTGTGTTCTCTAGTATTCCTCTGTGGACCATTATAATTCTGAAATAGCAACATGGCCAGCACACTTTTCATCTGAATTGTCTCCCAGAATTATAAAACCTAAACAGTTCCTTCACAAATAGTTCACTAATGAGCTCCTTTGCTCTAATGTTTTCATGTTATATTTTATGATTTTCTTATTCTACAAACTGCAAAAACTCATAATTTATAGTAATTTTTAATGATGATTTTCCAAGTCATAAGGTATCAATATGTGACAGAAATCAATGATCTTACATCTCTTTCATTTCCCTAGGAGGAAAAACGAGATTGGGTGAGGATACTTACTCATAGAGTATCTGACATGTAGATGCTGGATGGAGTAGCCTCGCCTTCTAGAACGTACCCCTTTAGGGCCGTGCTGGAGTCGGTTCTAACCAGCTCTCCAGTCTGATGATTACATTTTCATTGTGACTATTGACATCTGAGAAATTGGCAAACTAGAAATCAGGGCTTGCTTGATTGGTTAATTTTGTTGATTTTCTAGACTAAAGAAATGGATGGAGAAAATATTACCAATTAAGAGTAATTTTAAAAGTGTGCCATGCCTACCTTTTTCTTAGGAGAGCTGGTTGTTCAACATTATTATCACACTCCAGCCCCATGTTGCTGCAGTAATACATGGAAATAGAAACACTTTGAGTACGTAGCAGGAGGATAAGTGTAGACGCAGTCTAATGTCAGGAAAATTAACCCTGGATACAATGCAAAGAATCAGAGTATGTTTACAAGAGGAATGAGCTAATAAAATAAGCAGTAAAGGTAGTGAGTCTGTTAGTAGGAGAGGCAGTGTGTGTTAAAGAATCTGGGAGTATCAAGAGTGGAGTTTTGGTCTCAGTTGCTGCTTTGGGATCTAGTGAAAGGTACTATCAGATTTTAAGTTCCTGGAGGGCAGGGACTGTCCTTTGCCTCTCTCTGTTTCTATCCTGAGCACTCAGTACAACATACATACAGTAGGTGCTTCATAAATGTTTATTGATTGGTGGAAGTATGTTTGTGATGAAGTGTAGATGGTGTTCTGGGTTTGGGAACACCACTAATGGGAACCCATGATAAGTAGGTCTGAAAGATCTTATATTACAAATAATTTTTTTTAAAATAGACCTACAGTTGTAGGGAGCTTCTGGTGGAAAACTTCTTCTACTAAAATAGATTAGCATCTGCTCTGCAATTGAATCATATGAGAATTGCTGGCAGCACCAAAGATTCAAGGGGCAGGCACATTGATGGCATGTGTCAAAGATGGGACCTGAACTCAGGACTTCTAGATTATGATACCAGTTCTCTTTGTATATCCTCTCATTGCATATCCTAATAAATTTAATTAGACAAGTATTTCTTAAGCACCTCCAGTATACCAGGCATGAGCTAGGTACTGGGGACACAAAGACAAAGCTAAATTTTTTTCTGCCTTCAAAGATCATACGTTCTATTTAGGGGAAACAACAAACACACACATGAGCAAATGTATATATACATCTGTATATCTATATAGACATATGTATATAATGTGTATCTAGAGCTATACTTGTATATGTAATATAAAATTTCCTGGAGAAGGGAATGAATCTGATGTCATAGGTGGCATGGTGGATAGAATACTGCATTTGAAGGATGGAAGACCTGAGTTTGATTCTCGTCTCTGATACTTATTAGCTGTGTGACCCTGGGCAAGTCACTTAACCTTGTTCCTCACTTTTCTCTTCTGTAAGATGAGGCCTTGAAGGTCCTTTCTAGGTTTTTATATATAATTCCATGTTCTTAGGAAAAATAGAACAAGGGTTCCAAAGGATGAAGTGGAAGGATGAGGAAATGTAGAATGGAGACACTGGAGGATTGGGACTGACTCGGATTAGTATGAGGCATCAGGGAGTGGTGGTCAGGGAAGGGAGCTTTGGCCTAGGGAGTTAACAACTTAGAACCACTGGTTTCCTGGACAGTATACTGATTGTCACTCACTTCAGAGTATTGAAATTAAAGTTGATTTGGTTGCCCATCCTTAAAAAAGATCCATGAAGGGGAAAGAATGTGAGTCAGCAGCAGGGAACATGACCAATCCCTGTTCAAAGTAGGGATCAGGGCAATTCTGGTGCCAAGCTGGATAAAGAAGGTTGAGGAACATTTGAATATTCACCCTGAGCCTCTATCATCTCTATCTCAGGACTCACTTTACTGTTGAGTAGATTGTCTCCCAGAGTGGGTAGGTAAGGGACCCTCAGAAAAGTTTTTGCTCCTGGAATGGGAGGCATCAGATTACACTGAAATATCTGACTAAAAATAAATTTGAATTCTCTATTGTGCTATCATGGGAAGAGAATGGGGCCCTAGGAATGAGGTGTATGCTACTGGGAGACATAGATTTGTAACAGTATGAGATTAATAAGTTCAACTGGTAGCAAGCTCTCTTTTAATGGCTGCCTTGGACTCTCATAGAGGAATGCACGTGGCCAGTCTAAAGGTCTTTGGGGGAATTCAACTAGCCAAAATAGCCCAAATCAAAAGATTTTGAGTTTGAGTCTCTGTTGTATGGCCAAGAGAATGCCATACAGAGAAACAGCACATTTAAGAAGAAAGAACGCTCAATTTGCCACCAGGAGACCTGAGTCAAATCCTGGCTGTACTATTGAATACCAGGGTGATATAGGAGAATTCATTTTACCTCGGAAGACTTCCATATCCTCATATGTTACCTGAAAATAATGAGCAAGATCAATCAATCAGTATGACCTCTAAAATCCCTTCCAGTGCCATATATATAGCCTACGACTCAATAAAATTAAATCTCATAATGGTAGAGGAAGAGATGGCATGGTGGGCTGTCAGACTGGTCACAACGTATACCATGACATGACATAACATAATATGCCAAGTCTAGATGAAGCAAGACAAGATAGGATGACATAAGATAAGATAAATGGGTATTTAATTGTTCCAAATGTATGTAAAGGGTATTACCACTTTCTAGTGAGTTTTCTTAGAAGAAATTGTTTTAATGAAGATATATTAAAATGGAAATTAGCCTGTGAGCTCTTTGTGGATGTCCAACCTCTCATTGATTTCCTCCCAAAAGTTCCCCACAGGAAATTCACTCAACATGCTGGGGGCTTTCCTAGCTTTCTCCAGACATCATAAGGATGATAGAGGAGTATATAGGGTATCCAACAATTATCCCTTGCTCTTATTATCTGACTAGCCCACTTCCTTTTCCCATGACTTTTCTTTGAAGGCATCTTCATAATGCCTTACTTGTTATGTGTTGTAGTCTGCTCACATCTGCTCTGCGTCTCCATTGCCCCTTGAGTGACACCGATTTTTTCTTTCTTTACATTCATTTTAGTGACATCTTTTGCTCTTTTTTATCACCTACATGTTCTTCTTCTTGACCTCTCAGCAGCATTCGATATTACTTTTAAGTACATTTGACTGCTGTTTTTTTACCATCTGCATTTCTCAATATATTTCTTTTATATTCCCTCCCAGAGAGATATACCTTATACTAAAGAATTTTGAAAGAAACAAAAATATATGTAGTTCAGAAAAGTTAAACAACATCTTGAAAAAGTCTGACTTATGTAATGTTCCATGCCCATTCTCACCCTTTTCTGCAAAGAAGATGGCCAGGCATTTTCTCACCTCTCTTCTTTGGAATCGTTTGGTCAATTAATTTGACAAGTCAGTTTGGATTGTTCATTGGTTGGACTATCTCCCATTTAACATTGCTATAATTATTGTGTACATTGTTTCTTCTAGTTCTGCTTATTTCATTTTATATCAACTTATGTTTGCTTCTCTGTCGTCATCTCCTCTTAGAGAGTATTTCAATTGTATTCATGCACCACCACTTGTTCACCAGTTCCCCAATGGAGGGTTGTCTATTTTCTTTCCAATTCCTTGTTACCACAAAAGTGCCGTAAATATGGTAGTGTATACGAGACCATTCGTTTTATCATTAACCCTCTTGGTGAATATGTCTGTCAATGGGATCTTTTAGTCAAAGGGCATGAACACTTTAGTCGCACTCAGCATACTTCCAAATTGTTTATCAGAATGACTGGACTAATTCTGAACTTTGAGTTAGGACTTGGTCTGGAATAAAGGTATCAAAGCTGAACCAAGTATAAGGAAGAAGAATGAGGTGTGTGTTGGGGGTGGGGAAATTGGGGAGAAGTGATGTTTGATGAAAGGGTTAACAGTTTGTCACAGTATTGCAGTTAAGAGCACTTACAATTGGTAGAAAACAGGGAGGCAGCTTGCCACTATGCTTAGGTAACTGGCCTCAGAGTTAGAATGATGTTTCATCCTGGCCATGTGACCCTAGACAAGTTGTTGAGATCTAGTGAGGTGGAAAGTGGATCTACAAAAGAACAGAACAATCTGACCTGGCCTGGGGAGGCAAAAGAGAAACCAGACCCTGATCCGGGAAACTTGTCTTTTCAGTGCAAGAAACAGGGAGCTTTTGGAGCATAATCTACCACATTGCCATGGTCTGGTAAAAGTGGTGGGCCCTTCAGATCAGGGAAGGAAAAGAAGGCTAAATCTTCCCAGAGCTGGGATGCCTGGAAGTAGGCAGGAAATCCAGGTTGAAAGGGTAGTGAGCTGCTCTGTGAGTTGAGAGGGGACATCGCTTGGCTCTGTAGTGTATGTCGGTAGAGATTCCTAAGGAAAGGGGAACTGCTTTCTCAGGCCCAGGAGGTCAAAGAATGGTCTTTCCTGGGGAGTAAGGGAGGAAATAAGCATTTTCATAGTGCCTTTGATGTTCCAGGAACAGTATGCTAAGTGATTTACAATGTCCAAGTCATTGAATCCTTGCAACAACCCTGGGAGGTGAGTGCTGTTATTATTCCTATTTTACAGTGGAGGAAACTGAGGCAAATAGAGATTTAGATGGCTTGCCCATTTAATCTTACTAGCAATTATCTGAGATTGCTTATAAACTCAGGAGTTTATGACTCCAGTGTTAGAACTTTATCCACTTTACCACCTAACTGCCCAGCGAGGTTTTTGTTTTATTATGTATTGTTTTGGGGTAAGGATTTGGAGAAGCAAACTTCAGATAAGATAGGCTAGCAGTGGGGAACCTGCAGCCTCGAGACCACATGTGGCATCCTAGGTCATCAAGTGCAGCCCTTTGACAGAATCCAAACTCTGGTCAAAGGGCTGCACTTGAGGACCTAGGATGCCACATGTGGTCTAAAGGCTGCAGGTTCCACACCCCTGGGAGAGGTCATAGAAGGGATCTGGAGACTCAGTCTCTCTTGGAGGGTCCTGCCTTTCTGTAGACACTTCTGATCTGGCCATTTCTCAGATGCTTACTTTCCTTCTGAATTTTGTCTTTTTAAACTCTTTAAGTTTCTTGTGGACCAGAAATGGAGGAGGTGAGGTGAGCTTGGGTCCAAAGTACAGCTAGAAGGAGTAAGGGCGCTCCTTCCTTGCTTCTAGGTTTGTCCTGAGCCATGTTGACAGGAACCATAGTGACTCTAGAAAGGCTGGCATAGAGAATCACAATTCAACACATTTACTAAAAAGTATTCTGGGCTTGGATTTGGAAAACCTGGGTTCCATTCTCTGCTATGATGCTAGATGAGAGACTATGTAGTGTGATCTTTAGTTGGGTTTGCCTGTTGCTTGCATTACAGCTGGTCCATTCCCCCAACAACCCAAAGAAGACTCTGGGTTCATATAGACCTAGGTTTTATTCTGGGAACTGATCCCTCAAGAGGGCAACATTCTGTCTTTGGCTTATAGCTCTCAACTCAGAAAATATGGGGAAGACTCATAAAGAAAGCTATAAGGGGGCGGAGCCAAGATGGCGGAGTGAAAGCAATGACTCACCTAAGCTCCTGGACAAACTCCTCTGGATATCTCTGAAAGGAGAATCTGACCAAACTTTGGAGGTGCGGAATCCAGTGGGTGACAGACTTTGACAGATTCGGAGCCCAGGTTAGACTGGAAGGTCCACGGGAAGGATCTGTTCCGCGGGGGTGAGCCCCCAGCACACAGCGCAGTGCGGTCAGCACAGCAGGGCGGAAGGGACCTGAGAAGCCTGAGAGTGGCAGGCGAAACCAGCGGAGCAGGAGACAAGCCAAACCGAGCCAGTGAGAGCTGCTGAGTGCCAGATATCAGCGCAGCAGCCCTTGAAACCTTCAGCCTGAAGACCAAACCGGTAAGTCACCTATTTGAACTTCCAGGAGCCAGGATGGCAGAGTGATCAGTAAATGCTCTCTCCTCCCCACTGATGACCGTGAAAGAACCATGAAATATTTCCCCAGAAAAATCCTGGATCAGCGGGAACAGCAAAAGGGGGCAAATAGTCTCATAACACCAGAGGCTAGGAAAATAGCAAAGGGGGATTCTTCCTACTGTGGTGGAGGCGACCCGGAAGGACAGAGGACCCAGGGCAGAGAAAATTCACACTGAGACCCAGGCAAGCCTCAGCGCCAGGAGACAAGCCCCAGGAGGGGCGGGAACACACATTAGTATCTAGGCGTGCCCCAGCCCTCCAGGGGAAAAGGGAAGACAATAGGGAAGCTGGGATCACCATCCCCTGACCTTGCCTTTGCCTCAGGTCAGCTGAGGAGATCTCCTGTGACCAGACCACCCCTCCCACACACCTAACAAGCTAACCCCAGGGTTGATCTGGGAAACAAAAAACAAAAACCTGCTTTTAGCTTCTACACACATCAGCTCAATACAAAGTTCTGTACCTTCTGACTGAAAGAACCAGAAGCTACAACACTCAGCCAACATCATGAATCGGAAAAAGCAGATGAAAAGTGAAAAAACCATAGAATCTTTCTATGGGGATAAGGACCAAAACACAAACACCAAAGAGGTCAGAGCTGAGACTGTACTTCCATCTGAAACTTCAGAAGGGACTATGAATTTCTCGCAAGCACAACTAGATTACCAGGAACAGCTGAAGAAGGAAATAGAAAAAAAACTGGCCAATGATTTTAAAATTATAAAAAAAAGAATTCACGGATGAGAACATCACTTTGAAAAGGAAAATTGAACAAATGGAAAAGGAAGTTCAAAAATTAACTGGAGAAAATAATTCCCTAAAAGGAAGAGTTAATCAAACGGAAAAGGAAACCCAAAACCTAATTGGGAAAATTGATGAAATGGAAAAGGAAACACAAAACCTAACTGGGAAAATTGGTTGAATGGAAAAAGAAGTACAAAAATTAAATGGAGAAAATAGCTCCTTAAAAGGAAAAATTGGTCAGATGGAAAAGAAGATGCAAAAGTTAACTGAAGAAAACAATACGATGAAGATTAGAATTGGGCAAGTAGAAACTAATGACTCAATGAGGCAACAAGAATCAGTCAAACAAAATCTAAAGAATGAAAAGATAGAAGAAAATGTAAAATATTTAATTGGAAAAACAACTGACCTGGAAAATAGGTCCAGGAGAGAAAATTTAAGAATTATTGGCCTGCCAGAAACCCATGATGAAGAAAAGAGTCTGGACAATATCTTCCAGGAAATCATCAAGGAAAACTGGCTAGAAGTACTAGACTCAGAGGGCAAAATAGTCATCGAAAGAATCCACCGTTCCCCTCCCAAAAGGGATCCCAAACTCAAAACCCCAAGAAATATCGTTGCCAAATTCCAGAGCTATCAAGTGAAGGAGAAAATACTACAAGCAGCCAGAAAGAAACAATTCAAATATCAAGGACATACAGTCAGGATCACACAGGACCTTGCAGCTTCTACATTAAAAGATCGAAAGAATTAGAACCCAATATTCCATAAGGCAAAGGAGTTGGGACTTCAACCAAGGATCAACTACCCAGCAAAGTTCAGCATAACATTTCAGGCAAGGAGAAAGTCATTCAACGAAATAAGGCATTTCCAGAGCTTCCTGACCAAAACACCAGAACTCAATAGACAATTTGATCTTCAAATGCAGGTCTTCAGAGAATCATAAAAAGGTAAACAGGGGGGAAAAAACAAAAACAAAAACTTGCTACTCAATTAGGGCAAACTGTTTACCTCCCTATAAGGGAAGATGATACCTGTTAATCTTGAGAACTGTGCAGTTATTATGATAAAAAGGATATATGTAGAGGGAACGGGTATAAAGTAAATGATGTCATGTCAAAAATATGATTTAAGTATGGGAAGGGAGTGTAATAGGAGGTGTGAAAAGGAGGAAGCAGAAAATGGCAAATTACATCACAGGAAGAAGTACAAAACTATAGTAGAGGGAAGGAGGGGAGGGAGATGAGCATTGTTTGAGAGGTACTCTCATCTGATTTGTTTAAAGGAGGGAACAATAATCTTAAGTAGATAATCCTAACTAGCTCTATAGGTAGTAGGAGGGGAAGGGGGAAGAAAGGGGAGGGTGGCTAAAAGGGAGGAAAGAAGCAAGAAGAGTAAAGGGGAGTAAAAGGGAGGGGGACTAAAAGAAGGAGGGGAAGGCTGCAGGAGTAGGGGGAGAAAAGTGAATACTATTGAGGAGGGGAAGGGAGATGGGAGAGCTAAAAGCACAAATGGTGGGAAAGAGGATAGAGGGAAATGCACAGATTGTAATCATAACTGTGAATGTGAATGGAATGAACTCTCCCATAAAATGGAGACGGATAGCAGAATGGATTAAAAGCCATAATCCAACAATATGCTGCTTACAAGAAACACATTTGAAACGGGGGGATACACATAGGATAAAGGTCAAAGGATGGAGCAGAATACATTGTGCTTCAGCTCATGTAAGAAAGGCAGGAGTAGCAATCCTAATCTCAGACAAAGCAAAAGCAGAAATAGATCTAATCAAAAGGGATAAGGATGGAAACTATATCCTGCTAAAAGGCACCATAGACAATGAAGCAATATCATTACTAAACATGTATGCTCCAAGTGGTATAGCATCCAGATTCTTAGAGGAGAGGTTAGGGGAGTTGAAGGAAGAAATTGATAGCAAAACTATACTAGTGGGGGACCTCAACCTGCCCCTCTCTGAACTCGATAAATCTAACCTCAAAATAAACAAGAAAGAGGTTAAGGAGGTAAATAAAACTCTGGATAAGGTAGATATGATAGATCTTTGGAGAAAATTAAATGGGAATAGAAAGGAATATATCTTTTTCTCAGCGGTACATGGAACATTTACAAAAATTGACCATGTACTAGGACATAAAAATCTCACAATCCAGTGCAGAAAGGTAGAGATAATCAATGCATCCTTTTCAGATCATAATGCATTAAAAATTACATGTAATAAAAGGCCATGGAAAGAGAAACCAAAAATCAATTGGAAACTAAATAATCTAATTCTAAAGAAGGGTTGGGTTAAAGAAGAAATCATAGGAACAATCAACAATTTCATTCAAGAGAATGACAATAGTGAGACAACATACCAAATCTTATGGGATACTGCAAAAGCAGTTATTAGGGGAAGTTTTATATCTTTGAATGCTTACATAAAGAAAATAGAGAAAGAGGAGATCAATGACTTAGGCTTGCAGTTGAAAAAGCTAGAAAAAGAACAAATTGAAAATCCCCAAGTAAATACCAAATTAGAAATACTGAAAACCAAAGGAGAGATTAATAAAATTGAAATTAAGAAAACTATTTAATTAATAAATAAAACCAATAGTTGGTTTTATGAAAAAACTAATAAAATTGATAAACCTTTGGTCAATCTGATTAAAAAAAAGAAAGAAGAAAATCAAATTACCAATATTAAAAATGAAAGGGGTAAACTCACCTCCAATGAGGAGGAAATTAAAACAATAATTAGAAACTACTTTGCCCAACTTTATGCCCACAAATTCGATAATCTAAATGAGATGGATGTATATTTTAAAAAATACAAATTGCCCAGATTAACAGAAGAGGAAGTTGAATACTTAAAAAACCCCATCTCAGAAAAAGAAATTGTACAAGCCATCAATGAACTCCTTAGGAAAAAATCTCCAGGGCCAGATGGATTCACAAGTGAATTCTATCAAACATTTAAAGAACAGTTAATTCCAATTCTACATACGCTATTTTTGAAAATTGGGGAAGAAGGAGTCCTCCCAAATTCTTTCTATGATACAAATATGGTTTTGATACCCAAACCAGGAAGAGACAAAACAGAGAAAGAAAATTATAGACCAATTTCCCTAATGAATATAGATGCAAAAATTTTAAATAAGATTTTAGCAAAACGAATACAGCATCTTATCACAAGATTAATACATTATGATCAGGTAGGATTCATACCAGGATTACAGGGCTGGTTCAATATTAGGAAAACTATTAACATTATCGATCACATCAACAACAAAGCTAACAAAAACCACATGATTATCTCAGTAGATGCAGAAAAAACTTTTGACAAAATACAACACCCATTCCTACTAAAAACACTGGAGAACGTAGGAATAAAGGGAACTTTCCATAAAATAATAAGCAGTACCTATCTAAAACCTTCAGCAAGCATTATATGCAATGGGGATAAGCTAGATGCATTCCCAATAAGATCAGGGGTGAAACAAGGATGTCCATTATCACCACTATTATTCAATATGGTACTAGAAATGTTAGCTGTAGCAATGAGACAAGATAAAGAAATTGAAGGTATAAGAATAGCCAAAGAAGAAACTAAGTTATCACTCTTTGCAGATGATATGATGATTTACCTAGAGAATCCCAGAGATTCACGGAAAAAATTACTTGAAATAATAAACAACTTTGGCAAAGTTGCAGGTTACAAAATAAACCCACACAAATCTGCGTTCCTATATATTAGCAACAAAGTCCAACAGCAAGAGGTAGAAAGAGAAATCCCATTTAAAGCTAGGGTAGACAGTATAAAATACTTAGGAGTTTACCTGCCAAAACAAACCCAGGGATTATATGAACACAATTACAAGACACTTTTTGCACAAAGTCAGATTTAAGTAAGTGGAAAAACATTAGTTGCTCATGGATAGGCCGTGCTAATATAATAAAAATGACAATTCTACCTAAATTAATATACTTATTTAGTGCCATACCAATTAAACTATCAGACAATTATTTTCTAGATCTGGATAAAATAATATCAAAATTCATTTGGAAAAACAAAAGGTCCAGAATATCAAAGGGACTAATGAAAAGAAATGCTTGGGAAGGTGGCCTAGCGCTACCAGACCTCAAATTGTACTATAAAGCAGCAATTATCAAAACCACTTGGTATTGGCTAAGAAACAGAGAGGTAGACAAGTGGAATAGACTTGGCACTCAAGATGCAGTAGGCAAGGAATATAGCAACCTTCTGTTTGATAAACCCAAGGACCCCAGCTTCTGAGATAAGAACTCATTGTTTGATAAAAATTGCTGGGAAAACTGGATAACAGTGTGGCAGAAATTAGGCATAGACCCATACCTGACACCGTATACAAGAATAAAGTCCAAATGGGTACATGATTTAGGTATAAAGATTGATACCATGAATAAACTGGAGAAGCAAGGAATAGTGTATTTATCAGATCTATGGAGAAGGGAAGAATTTTTTACTAAAGGAGAGATAGAATGCATTATGAAATGCAAAATGGATAACTTTGATTACCTTAAACTAAGTTTTTGCACAATCAAACCCAATGCAACCAAAATCCGGAGGGATGTAGTTAATTGGGAAAGAATTTTTACAGCTAAGCTCGGGGATAAAGGTCTCATTTCTAGAATATATAGAGAACTGACCCAAATGTATAATCATACAAGTCATTCCCCAATTGATAAATGGTCAAAGGATATGAACAGGCAATTTTCAGAGGAAGAAATTAAAGCTATCTATAATCATATGAAAAAATGCTCTAAATCACTATTGATTAGAGAGATGCAAATCAAAACAACTCTGAGGTACCACATCACACCTATAAGATTGGCAAACATGACAGAACAAGAAAATGATAAATGCTGGAGAGGATGTGGGAAAGTTGGAACACTAATTCATTGTTGGTGGAGCTGCGAGCGCATCCAACCATTCTGGAGAGCAATTTAGAACTACGCCCAAAGGGCTACAAAAATGTGCATACCCTTTGACCCAGCAATATCGCTACTAGGACTATATCCCCAAGAGATCATAAAAATGGGAAAGGGTCCCACATGTACAAAAATATTTATAGCAGCACTCTATGTAGTTGCCAAAAACTGGAAGTCAAGGGGATATCCATCAATTGGGGAATGGCTGAATAAATTATGGTATATGAATGTAATGGAGTACTATTGTGCCATAAGAAATGATGAAGAAGAAGACTTCAGAGAGGCCTGGAAGGACTTATATGACCTGATGCTGAGTGAAAGGAGCAGAACCAGGAGAACTTTGTGCACAGGAACGACCACAGTGTGCGAGAGTTTTTTCTGGTAGACTTGGAATTTTGTAATAATGCAAGAACTTCTTATAAAAAAAAAAAATCCCAATGGTGGTTCTCAAGGCAAAATGCCTTCCACACTCAGAGAAAGAAATATGGAAGTCATTCGCAAAATGTAGCAGATCATGTTTGTGTATGTGTATGTGTTTGTGTATCATGTTTTGATTTGTTATATGATTTCTTTCATTTATTTTAGTCTGACTACATAGCATGACTATAGTGAAAATATACTCAATAGGAAAGTATATGTAGAACTTACACAGAATTGTATGCAGTCATGGGGAGGGAGGGGGGTAGTGGGGGGTAGGTGGGGGGGATAAAATCTCAATTGTATGGCAGTGATTGTTAAACATTAAAAAATAATAAAAAAAAAAGAAAAAGAAAGCTATAGATTTCAGCTAGGTTATCACTAAAGTGGTTTGAGTCCCCAGTTTCTACAGAGGAATTCAGTGTATAATATAAGCATCAGCCATGGGATGCCCGTCCTTTCACTCTCCACAGAAATGCATAAGATGCAAAGGACTCACAGGAGTCCTCAAACAAATATATATATACATATATGTATGTATATAAAACACTCGTATAATCTCTCAGTCTCTCTACCTTGGGTGTGGACAATCTAAGCAATTAACCTTGAGAGCAATGATCAGATTTCTTGTTCCCCTACTCTCCTCAGTATGGCCTCAGTCCTTCAGCTATGGGGTGAATTCTTTGTTCAAGACCCTCTTTCGTCTTCACGCACATTGATGATGAAACAATATTATTTACACTAATGATTGGCTTAGCAAACTTCATCTTCGGAAGTGGTACAAATACAAGCTTCAGCCTGATCACTCACAGATTTTTAATTATTGAATTCCTCACGGGCAAGATTTTACTACAATCTTGTCTCATATATTTAGATCTGTTCTTTAGATCAGGAGCACCAGTCTACCATAATAATTTCAAAAAGACCTCTCTGATTACGGAACCCATCAATCAAACACTCATTTAATGTTCAGCATTGTCCTAGGTGCTATGAGATACAGAAATATGTCATGGTCCCTGCCCTCAAGCAGTTTACATTATAATTAGGAACACAGTAAATAATGTGAAAGCTTAATTAAGTGCAAGATTGATGAAGAGAATTTGAGATTGCATCTCTGCAGGTTGGGGCATTCAGGGCCAATAGACAGCAGCTCATTGATGGCTCTTAGTGGATGCCACCCACTCAAACACTGATTAGCATTCTGCTGTGCTTGGATCATGGATAAATGAATAGACAGAATCTCCAGCCTTAACTGGCATCAGATTCTGTCTTTCAGTAGCTGCCCCTGTCTGGTTAGGGCCACTTTAGTAAGCCTTTAGTAAGGTCCATTTATATCTGTAGTTCTTAGGTCAGTGTTATTCTTCGATTGTTTGCATACAAATGAGTAGTGAGGTGGTACAGAAGATAGAGCAGGGTCTGGAATCAGGAATATTCATTTTCCTGAGTTCAAATCTAGCTTCAGACACTTATTATGTATGGGACCCTGGGCAAATCACTTAACCCTGTTTGTCTCAGTTTCCTCATCTGTAAAATGAGCAGGAGAAGGAAATGGCAAATCTCAGTATCTTTGCCAAGAAAACCTCAGATGAAGTCACATAAGAGACAGTCATCACTGAAAATAATTGAACACCACCACCATCAATAGTATAAAAAGCCTCTTGACTGAGGCAAAAGAATTCTATCTAGTAAGTTATAAATGACAGTTTGATACATAACACTTACATACAACAAAGAAAAAGTTATTGATTGATTCGGTTGTACAGCCCTTTTGTTATAGGAACTTTTCTTCTGCTCACATATTTGCCTTTCTCTGTCCCTGAGCTAGCAGTGATTTCACTGCATGTAGGTACTCTAACGGATAGTGTTGGACTTGGAATCAGGAAGACGAGTTCAAATCTAGTCGTGTACATTTACTAGCTCTGTGACTGTGGATAAATCACTTAAAAACTGTGTCAGCTTCTTCATCTGTAAAATAGAAATAATAGCACCAACCTCCTAGGGTTGTTGTGAGGATCAAATGAGACGAAGCACCTTGCAAACCTCAAAGCAATATATAAGTGCTAATTATTATGCTAGCTACATCCTTTTTTCTCGCTTGGCTTCCTCAGTTTCCTGTTAGATTCAGGTATAGTACCACATCTACATGATCCCCTCCCCACTTGCTCCATGTTCAGTGTCATGGTCCTCCACCACAAAATCATCTTATCCCTGTTTTGTCTCTATTTTGCGTTTATTTCTGGTTGTGAATGTTTTCCCCCTCCTTCCCCCACCTCCCCAGAATGTATGGTCCTTAAGGGCAGAGGCATTTTTCATGTCCTCAGCAGCTAACGCATAGTAGGCGCTTAACAAATGCTCATTGATTAGTTGACTCTGTACTTCTAGGATTACTCTGATTTCCGGTATTTCAGCTTCTTGATTCTTGTCCACCTCGCTGGTGCTGGACTCAGTGTCTGTCTGATTCTAGATCTTGTGTTTCCTAATTCCAGACTACCTACTGGGTTCTCACTACCTCCTTAGTTTAGTTCCTAACACCTTTAAATTTGGCTTCAGTTTTTCTGGTCCTGGCTATGCCTTCAAATCCAAAGTCTGTTTCCTGTCCTCTGGTACAATATGGTAATACCCATGTGGTAGTAACACCATATATGGTAGTAATACAATATATTGTAATATCTTATAACTAAAGCCTTGTGTGTAGGCAAACAGATTTCCTTACAGGATGTTTATATAATGTGTTTACTGACTGGGAAATTAATGGTGGCAGGGTGGTGAGGACTTCTGTAATGCCTTTACTAATTGTGAAAATTATTACTTCAATACGTCCATGCTTCCTAGAAAATGTGACTTTAGAATGCTAAAAATGAGAAATGCTTCAGTATCCCAGACACATTTTAAAGAAGTTAAAGACACAGCTTAAACAGGTCAAGTGAAAATAGGAAAAATTTTGTAGTGAATTTAGACCCATTTCTCACAAGACTTTTCCCCATTGACCCATTATCTCCCTTTGCTTATGCTTTCCTTGTATAGAGACAATTTCATTTAAAAACAGAATCCATAGTTGTTTTGGAACCTATCAATAACCTAAAATGTTTGTGCCCCCACTTTGCACAGAATAGGCAAAGGGGGCTGCTAGCAAAACTGTTCTGGCATTCAGAAAGGAGCTGGTTTTTAATTCCGCCGCCCGAGGGAAGCCTCAGTTTGGCAGCTGTGCAGGGTTGGTCAGTTTGCCGTCTCCAGAGCAGATGCCATGTTTTGTCTGATGCCAAGTAATCTGGATTCCTGACAAGCAGCAGCACGGGGCCCTCTCAGGCTCCGACAAATATTAGATGAACCGATAGCATATTGGAACATTCACGCCAATTTGAATAATGACTCACATTGTTAGGACAGAAATACGGGACTTGATCTGAGAACTGTTTCATGTTTCAAGCTTCCTTACTAGAGTTGAAATGAGAAATGATCACCTACTGAGGTTCCAAAAAAGAGAGGGGGGCATAGGATGGTTTTAGTTAAAGAACTGAATTTTAAAAGTGTTTGGGGAGAATGAGAGAGAGAAAAGGAGAGAGAGACAGAGACAGATACAGAGAGACAAAGACAGAGACAGACACGGAGACAGAGAGAGAGACAGAGAGACACACAGAGACAGAGAGAGAAACAGAGAGACACACACAGAGACAGAGAGAAACAGAGACAGAGATAGGCAGAGAAAGAGAGATAGAAATGAAAATGGAGACAGAAGAAGACAGAGAATGACAGGGACAGGGAGACACACAGAGAGATAAATGTAGACTGGGAGACAGACAGAAAGATGAGAAGGAAAGGAGAGGTGATGGGAAAGTCATCATCAATCACACACAAGATTTCTTCTGGATGAATCGGCCACATTCAGAGTTAATTTTCTGATAAGCATTTTATTTAAATCACTCAGGTGATTATGTTAACCAAGATTGCAGTGGAATTGTTATCGAGAAAAGGAACACAGAGAAAAGAAAAGATCTGCCATGTGAAGCACCATATTGAGGTAGGGAAAAATCCCCACCAGTTGCTGAGAAGCTACAGACCCCAAAGACAGGCATATTGTAACTGGAAGTTCTAGGCAGGGCTAGATATTAACTGAAGGTCCCTTGGTGTTAGAAGGACTGCATTTCAGCCATAGAAGTTCAAAAGGGTAGGAGTAAAATCAACAACAGGGCCTTCAGATGAGAGTGATATCATGCCAAGTCACAGTTAAAATTCTGTGGCTTTGCATCCCAAGGCAAGTTTCAAATCATTTCTGAACTGAACCCAAAAGAGGCTGTTTATTTTTCATGAGGAAAAATGTTTTTTAAAGGTCACTTATCGATCAGCGATGGAAATGTTCTTGCATACATTTTCACATTTCCTGTGGGTTATAGAGGATCGTAATGTTTCATTCTTTCCAGCTGCCTTTGGGCACATTTCTTCACTGTAACCATAGTATAGCATATTCCATAATTCCGTAACTTCAAGGTCATTTGAAAAATAAGCTGGCTTTCTGGGATAGGAAAACCTTTCTTACCATAGTTAAGGGTTAAATCTGGGCTTTTTTTCAGAAAAGAAATGATTACTATCAACATCGTTACTATAGTATTTTAGTTTATAAATAATTTCATAGATTTTTAGAGCCAGAAAGGACTTAGAGGCCTTTAGTTTAGTTTTTTCATTTTACAGATAGGAAAACTGAGGTTCTGAAAAGCTTAAGTGACTTTCTCAGGGTCATAGAGTAAGCAAGTATCTGAGGTGGGATTTGGACTGAGGTCTTCTTGACTCTATGTCCAGAGCTCTAACCATTACATGTAAGATGAAGAGCTTGTGTTGGATAGCTTCTAACTTCCCTTCCAGATCTAAATCTATGCTGCAGTGCAAGCTGTGACTAGGGAGGGACCTGGTGATGGACTAATGTCTATTGACTAAGGGACAGTTTAGCTAATTCAGAAACGCTCATCCCTAGACTGGATGTGAGGGCACATAGCCCATTCTGAAGCCCCTCTACTGAAGTAGAGCTGGATTGCAAAATGAATTGGCAAAGAGAGGGAGTACCCACACTGGTCAAATCATAGGTCTTTGATGTATTGGAATGCTGTTGAATCACTGCTGAAAACTTAATTTTCTCTTTTCATTTTCTATGAAGTATAATCGATGTAGAGATTGTTTAGTAAACATCTTTTTCCCTCCTCTGATTTCAATTGTATTAAAAAAATCTCACAAATTGAAAAAAAAATCTGGCAGCCAACTGTGACAAATTAAGTAACAGAAAATGAACAAGCCAGGCATGAAAGTGATAATAGCATAGGTTCATTAACACAAATCCTATCTTATAAAACTACATACAATTGAAATAAATATACCTTATATTATTTTGAACTACCTCTAAAGAGAAACACTGAAAATATTAAAATGCTTAAATAAAGAAATGTTTAAATTGGCAGCCAGGTGGTACAGTGGATAGAACACTGGGCCTGGAGTTGGGAAAATTTGAGTTCAAATCTGACCTAGACAATTACTAGCTGCGTGACCTTGGGTGTGTCACTTAACTTTTCTGTGCCTCAGTTTTCTCATCTGTAAAATGGTGAAAAAAATAGCACCTACCTCCCAGGAGTGTTGTGAGGATTAAATAAGACTTCAAAGTACAGTGCCTGGTACACAATAGGCACTATATAAATGATAACTATTTTTATTTAAAAAGAAGTACATATTAACATTATGCCTTACACAGCTGGTGAATCTCAATGACCAGGACATTTGTTATTGTAGCCTACAGGAAAATAAACAAAAATAGACATAAAACTTATTAAGCAAATACCTACTATCGGTATTTTCACTAATGGAAATTGAAGTCCTAGAAGTGAAAGAATTTATCTATCAAATTGTGAATTCTGAGCCACCTTGAGCTGGAAGGGCCCTAAGAGGTCATGGATTTAATTCACTCCCTGCCCATGCTATAAATTTGCTGATATACAAAAAAGTTTATTAAAATAATAACTAAATTGAAACCTAGTACAACTCTCCCTCCAACATGCTATATGAGCCCACACTCCCTCTCCCAATAAAGTGATTTTCCTAAAGCATAGGTCCAACCATGTCACCTCTTAACCCACTCAATAAACTCCAGTGGCTCCCTATTGCCTTGAGGACCTAATACAAAATCACCTGTTTGTCATTTGAAGTTCTTCATAACATAGGTAAGATACCTTTCTAGTCTTTTTATACCTTACTTTCCACCACAGTCTAGTGTCACTGACCTCCTGGCTGTCCCATGAACAAGACACTCCACCTCTCGGTTCTGGGCATTTTCTCTGACTGTCTCCCATGACTGGAATATTCTCCCTGCTTATCTCTGCCTTCTGGTTTCCTTAGTTTCTTTAAATCCCCACTAAAATTCCTTCCTCTACTAGAAGCCTTACCAAACCCCACTTAATTTTAGTGCCTTTCCTTCACTAATTACTTCCTGTTTATTCTATATATAACTTGCTTTGTTATATGCATGTGTGTATGCATATATATACACACATACATTATATACATACACATATATACTTGTGTATATACATATGTATCCAATTTGTTTGCATGCATGTTATCTCTCTCATTAAATTTTAAGCTCCTTGAGGTCAGGGACTGTCTTCTACCTGGTTTTCTATTCTCGATACTTAGTATAGTGTCTGGCACATGGGTGCTTAATAAACCTTTCATTCATTAATTGATTGATAATGGGGGTTTCATATGTTAGTTATGGGTTGGATTGATTCCAACATGACAAAAGTAGGCACAAGGGTACAATAAGTGTTATGTTAAAAACAAACTAAACTGTGATGTCTCGGGTCTCCTCTCTACTTTCTCCCAAGTTCCTGCTTCCTGCTCCTCCTTCTCAGATATAGTCTGTATTTCTGTGGTTTTCTATATCAACAAGCTTCACATAAAGAAAACCTGCTTCTTCAAGGACTTATCTCAATGAGTCTCAAAGCCGGTGGCCTTTTTTTTGAGTTTCCATTCTTCCTTTCTACTCTTCGGGACTCAGTTATGTTGGATTTTTGCTCTTTAAAACAAAACAAAACAAAATCCAGCATTTATGCTTCCTTGGTTTCTATGACATTACAATAATGTTTCTTCTATCTCATTGACTTTTTCCTCTCTGTCTTCTTTCTGGCCTTATCTTCTCTCTTCCCCTTAATGACTCTCACTATCTTTGCTACCAGAAGTGAATAAAATGTAGGCATTTCCTTGAAATCAGCATTCTGACCCCTTTTAAATTCTCCCTCTAGATTTGCTCCCAAAGCATATCTATTCTGACATTTCCAATCTACTTCGATACAGATGATGGATAGATGAGAGGCAGTGTGGTATAATGGTTAGAGCCCTGAATTGAGAATGAGGAAAACCTGAGTAAAGATCCAAACTCTACATTACCAGCTACGTGGCATCGGGTGAATCACTTACCCTTTTAAAGCCTGTTTCTTCTCGATAAAATACAGATAAGTGTACCTATGGTACTCATCTCCCTTTTTTTATCAGGAGTTCCATATGATATGATATGTTATGATACATGTTATATCATGTTGTATCATATCATATATCACAGTATGTTATGTTAAAGTGTTTACAAAGTTTAAAGCAAATATATGCCAGCTATTATTGTTATGGTTATGAAAGCCATGTCTTTAACTGGGACTTGTTTTCTGAAGATTGAGATTTTCATTTATAACTGCTCTCTGGAGTTTCTACTTGGATATTCTACTTTCATCTTAAATTATGCATATACACATATAAGTATATATATATATAATGTGTGTATGTATATATACATATATATGTGTCTGCCTATATCTATATCTATATCTGTCTATCTATCTATCTATCTATCTATCTATCTATCTATCTATCTATCTATCTATCTATCTATCTATCTATCTACCTATCTATCTACCTGTCTATCTATGTGAAACTCATCCTCTTTTCCCACAAAACCAGCTTCCCTTTCTGATCTATTTCTGTTTAATTGTGCTACCATCTTCCTAGTTACTGAAGCTGTCATAAGATTCTAGGATATTAGATTTACATTTTCAAGGAATCTCAGAGACCATTTCATTCAAGCTCCTCATGTTATAGATGAGGACACTGAGATCCAATAAAGTTAAGTGAATTGCCCAAGATTATACAAATAATAGTCCCTGTTCCCCATCTGTTCAATAATTGACCAAGTTCTGGTGTTTCTTCCTCAGTAAAGTTTTTTGTAGTGTTCCCTTCCTTTCAGTTTCTATGGATCCTTGGTCCCCAAAAGAATGGTGATGCCCTTGACAGAAATAGGAAAGTTAGAAGAAGGGGTAGCTTTACAGATAAAGCTGAGCTCTTCTTTGCAAATTTTTTTTCTTTCTTTTTTTGAGGCATTTGGGGTTAAATGATTTGCACAGGGTCTCATAGCTATCTCATAGTACCTCAGGTCAGGTTTGATCTCAGGTCTTCCTGAGATAGGCTGGTGCTCTAGCCACTGAACCATCTAACTGCTCCCTTTCTTTGCAAATCTTAAGATTGAGATGAGTATGGAACATTCCAGGTACAGATATGCACCACACTGTTGGAGATATAGGACTGGAGCTCAAGACAGAGATAGGGGCTGGTTCTGGAGATTTGGGAGTCCTCTGCAAACGATAAGAATTGCTGACAATCACCGGATCACCATGAGATCATCAAAAGGGTGTTTAGTGCATACACACACACATACACACATACACACACACACACACACACACACACACACACACTAGATGTAGGACATGGATTATGAACTCTCATAAAAAAGGATCTATACAATGATCTGAAGTCATTTCAAGTTCTCTGGTATAGGAGAGGTCTTCATTTTTCCTTAGATTGCTACAGTTCATCTCTCTGCTCCTACTATCTAACCTTTTCAATACATTTTGAAGGACTGATTTTCCCCAAAACAAAATTTCCATTATGTTTTCAATCCCATTCTTAAAAAAACAAAAATAAACAAACAAAAAACACTTCTATGTCCCCATTCCTTTCAGGACAAAAGTCAATTCCTTATCTTGACATTCAGTGCTATTTACAATCCCTCCTTAGATTGCCTTTCCATCCATATTTCCTATTATTCCTCTGTATCTTGTCTGAGCTCTCTATACTAACAGGACTAGCTAAATCCTTGTCCCTCAAAGACCCTGGTCATTTCCAGTCTCCATGTTTTTTTTTTTTACTTCACCTAAACTATATTACTTTCCTCCATGTGCTAAACTACTGTGTCTTTCAAGGTCAAGCTCAAATGATATTCCTTACAGGAAGCCTTTGAACTCTAACATTCCTCTATGTCTGTATCACTCATTTGGCACTCATCAGCTACTTTGATGCAGGATTAGTTAATCTTTTCTGTGAATATGCCTTATCTCTTCAATGAGATTATCAACTCCTTCAGGCAGAGGGACTAATGCTTCTTTGTATCCCCTAGAGCACCTAGAGGACTGCCTACAGCAAGGGCTCAGTCAGAATCATACGCAGGAAATAAATATAAACAGAGTCCAAGAAGTTAGAGGACATGGAAAAAATGTGTAGTGGGAGGATACCATTCCATTTCCCTTTCCACCAATTTCACTGGTTGGCTGGAGGAGCTGTCAGTCAGAAAGCATATAATGAAAGATGGTTTGAATTGATTTTGTTACATTGTTGGAAGTCAGCCTGGGCAGAGTACACAGAATCCATGGAGAACATAGAAAGCATTGTATCTTATACTTCAGCACTTGAAGGTCTCAGACAGCGTGCTTGAGAAACGTTGGGACAACAGCAAAGTACCAAATCTTTATACTGATGCTTAAGGTCTCTCTCTCCTCTGTAAATAGCAGGAGGTGTGGGTAGATTGGGGTTGTATAAGTGGCAGAGGTGGCAATGAGTGGGGAAAATATATTTCTGAAACTGGAGATTTCACAAATGAGATGATGTCCCAATTTGGATTGTGACCTTGTACTACATAAATGTGTTTGATGGCTATACATTTGCATATATGATACACAATATTATATAGTTCCCAAATAGCACTTTATCTCATAAATATTGCCTTTCCTTGTCTTCCCATTGGGTGTGAAAGAGCAGTTCTAAAAGTTTGTTCTTCAAAAGAGCTGCCTAAATAATAGGTATTTAATTTTCCTTTCTCTTATTGGTACTTGTTTTTCCCATTGGGATGTTGGTATAAAATGAATTCTATTAATAGCTTTTTTTTCCTTGTAATGATATGGGGGTGAGAGGTGGGAGTGGGAATTATTTGAGCTCCAATACACTTTTCATCTTTAGTACAGGATAATATTATCAAATACAATAAGGAAGACTCAGAAACTCAGCAGAGCAAATTTTATCTTCAGCTAGCCAAAGGCAATGCTGCCAGACTTCAAGGTATGTCTGCGGACAGCGTCTGGCCCCAAGTGAGGGTTATTCTGAGTCTATAATCTATAAAGCCCTAGAAAAGCTTCAAATTCTAAGAGCACTATATAGTCACACCAGAGTTCAGAGGAAAGAGGGAAAGACATTTTATTCCTGATTGTTTCTTCCTAGAAAGATACTGAGGTCACCTTTGGCCTCACAAGCGATTCTTCTTTCTCCAAAATGATTCGTGTTGACATCTCAGCTTACAGCAGTTTCCTTTACAGTTTTTCAAGGCAAAGATAGGGAAAAAGGCAAAGAGAATCATGAGACCAAAAAAAAAAAAGACACTATTCACAGAAATTTCAGGGCTAAAATACATCCATGGGCATTCTCACTCCCACCCCTCTACCTCCCCATAAGTCCATGGAATCCATTTGGTTTTTTTAAAAAAAGTAGTGTCCATGATTTGCAGGCACTCGTGTTTTGGGTTTGTGTTTCTTCAAGGGTGCCAAAGAGTTCAACTAGGAAATGATGCCACTACTGACCAAGAAAGAACGTTTCTCTTGACTGCAAAGTAGTCTTGTCCAGCTTCCATGATTTGAGAGCAGTTTTGAGTTATGGACACTTGAGAGCTATCATAATCTAGGCAATCTTCCCTTTTTAAATTTTAATTTTTATTGATTTTTCTATAACCTGAAATGGTGTAATCAGATTTTCTACAGCTGCTTTTCATCATATGTTTATGAAAATATTCCCAGAACAGTGTTTGAATACTACCAAGATAACACTATTGGATAGAAATATCATGATGCTTGGATATTTTCAAGTAAATTAATATTTTTATAAGTATCACATTTTTTAACAGCATTCCAGCCTCTGTGCCACCCAGGGATTCCAAAACCAGCCTGGTATTCTCAGCATATGATATGAAGTTGTGTCACGATCTGTTATTGCTCAGTGTCATAAGTGGTGGTCAGCAGGCCAAGTAGTAATTCACATTTTTATGGCACTTTAAGACTCACAAAGAATTTTCCTCGTAACAACTGAGAGGCAGCATGGTATAGTGGGTGAAGGGATGGCCTTCAAGTCAGGAATATCTAGATTAAAATGCTTACATTGGATTTTGTGTTACTCTGAACAAGTCACTCAATTCCTCTAGACTTTAGTTTCCTCATCTGTAAAGTGACATAAAATAAGTGAGAGTGGGAAGAGCAGAGAGGGAGTTACCAGTGTCTATGATCTAGGACCAATATCAATTAAAATGCATTTGATAAATGCCTACATGTATATATATAGCTTAAAATCTAGTCTTAAAATAGTCTGTGCAAAAGCCATCAGTTCACAAGATGAAATCTCAAGTCATCATCATGTTTGTCCTTAAAGTATGAAGTCTAGCAAATAAGCCAGTTTGACCAGTCCAGGAAGTGCATGAAACTGATGCAGAATAAGGTTGAAAACCTATGTAGCTTGGAACAACGTTGTGAAAGGCTTCAAATGCCACATGGCAAAGTTTGCATTACCTGTGAGAAACAATTGCTTTTCTATTGTACTAATAACCAATTATTAAATTAGGAGTGAGATTTTTCCTTTCTATTTCCTCACTCAGGCACTAACTTTTGTAGATCATTCAATCAGTTTTTGAGGATATTGCTGATAGATGAGATTGCCCAAATCCTTGGGTTACATGCTCCTCAATTTTGGGCAAGATTCCACACAACTGGAAGACCTTAATTCTGTTTAAAGTGTAAATAGATTCCAATCAAGGTGAGTTTTTGCCCCAAGGAAATGAACCACTATCTTTCGAACCCACCATTAGAATTTAGGGTGACTCAACTTATGAAGGGAAAAGCCAACCAGAGAGGTCTGGGTAGAGATGGATTTCTTTGTCCAGACTGCTGGAAGCAGCTGAGTTTTATGATCAAATCATGTCCTCAGCAGGAGAAACTGAAGATTTTTAGTGCACCTCCTCATTAATACGTCCAACAATCTGGGTTGATTTTTATCTGTCAGGGGCACCTCCCTTTCCAAAGATATTTAAGTATTCAGGTGTCTCCATGGTTTTGTCTTTGGTGACTGAGAGAGACCAATGGCCATCAATTTCTTGTTTATTAGCTAGCCTAATCAATAAATTCTTTATTAATTACCTAGAAACTCTGTCTCTTGGGCTTTATGTTTAAAAGATTTTCCCCCATCATGTCTTCCCCCATTTTTAATGTTTATTTTTATTTTTTCTCAACCACATGTAAAAAATGTTTTTAACTTTTGTTTTTTAAAATTTTAGGTTCCAAATTCTCTTCTTCTCTCCCTTCCCTCTCCTTAAAGAAAGCAATTTGATATAGATTATACACATGCAGGCACACAAAACATATTTCTACATTAGCATATTGTGAAAGAAAACAGACCAAAAATAATAAACCCAAGTATAATAATGAAAGTAAAAGAGAAACAAAACATGCTTCAATCTACATTCAGTTCTTTCTCTGGAGGTAGATAGCATTTCCCTCATAAGTCCTTTGGAATTGTCTCAGATCACTGTATTTCTCAGAATAGGTAAGCAATTCACAGTTGATTACTGTATATTATTGATGTTAATTTTCTCCTAATTCTGCTCATTTCACTTCGCATCAGTTCATATAAGTTTTCCATGTTTTTTTTTTTCTGAAATATCCTTCTTGTCAATTCTTATAGCACAATAGTATTCCATCACAATTATATGCTACAACTTATTCAGCCATTTCCCAATTGTTGGGCATACTCTCAATTTCTAATTCTTTGCTACCACAAAAAAGCTACTGTAAATATTATATGACTTTTTCCTTTTTCTTTGATCTCTTTGAAATGTGAGCCTAGTAGTAAGTACTGGGTCAGAGGGTATACACAGTTTTATAGCCCTTTGCTCTCCAGAATGGTAGGATCAATTCACAACTCTATCAACAGTGTGTTATTGTCCTTATTTTTCTGCAACCCCTCCAACATATGTCCTGGTTTTTTTTTTTTTTTTGGTCATATTAGTCAATATGATAGGCATTAGGTAGTACCTCAGTTTTATTTCTCTCATCAGTAATGATTTGGAGCATTTTTTCACATGACTATAGATAGCTTTGATTTCTTCTTCTGAAAACTGCCTGTTCATATTCTTTGACAACTTATCAGTGGGGAATTGACATATTCTTATAAGTTTGACTCAGGTCTTTTTATATTTGAGAAACGTAGCCTTTAAAACAGAAACTTACTGTAAAAATTTTCTCTCCTTTCCTACTAATCTTGGCTATATTGATTTTGTTTCTGCAAAACCTTTTTAATTTGATGCAATCAAAATTATTCATTTCGCATCCCTTAATGCTCTCTGTCTCTTGTTTGGTCATAAATTCTTCCATTTTTCCCCTAAATCTGATAGGTGAAATATTCCATGCTCTTCTAATTTGCTCATATTATGTTTTATATTTAAACAATGCACTTATTTTGACCTTATCTTGGTATGGAGTATGAGATGATGATCTATACCTAGTTTCTGTCAAACTACTTTCCAATTTTCTTTTTTTTTTTTGTTAGAAACATATGCACTTTATTTTTTTTAATTTCTTTTATTATTAATTAATTTATTTAACTTTTAACTTTCATTTTCACAAAATTTTGGGTTCCAAATTTTCTCCCCTTTTGTCCCCTCCCCCCCCAAACACCAAGCATTCTAATTGCCCCTATGACCAATCTGCTCTCTCTTCTATCATCCCTCTCTGCCCTTGTCTCCATCTTCTCTTTTGTCCTGTAGGGCCAGATAACTTTCTGTACCCTTTTACCTGTATTTCTTATTTCCTAGTGGCAAGACCATTTCTAGACAGTTGT
Source organism: Notamacropus eugenii (assembly GCF_028372415.1). Taxonomy (NCBI): domain Eukaryota; kingdom Metazoa; phylum Chordata; class Mammalia; order Diprotodontia; family Macropodidae; genus Notamacropus; species Notamacropus eugenii. The sequence goes on along the minus strand of NC_092875.1, from coordinate 459,225,450 downwards.
TCCTAACACTTTGAGTTCCAACTTCTTTACCTCCCTCCCTCCCCACCCCTTCCCTTTGGAAGGCAAGCAATTCAATATAGGCCAAATCTGTGTAGTTTTGCAAATGACTTCCATAATACTCGTGTTGTATAGGACTAACTATATTTCCCTCCATCCTATCCTGTCCCCCATTACTTCTGTTCTCTTTTGATCCTGTCCCTCCCCATGAGTGTTGACCTCAAATTGCTCCCTCCTCCCCATGTCCCCCCATCCATCATCCCCCCCACCCTGCTTATCTCCTTATCCCCCACTTTCCTGTATTGTAAGATAGGTTTTCATACCAAAATGAGTGTGCATTTTATTCCTTCCTTTAGTGGAATGTGATGAGAGTAAGCTTCATGTTTTTCTCTCACCTCCCCTCTTTATCTCTCCACTAATAAGTCTTTTGCTTGCCTCTTTTATGAGAGATAATTTGCCCCATTCCATTTCTCCCTTTTTCCTCCCAATATATTTCTCTTTCACTGCTTGATTTCATTTTTTTTTAAGATATGAGCCCATCCTCTTCAGTTCCCTCTGTGCACTCTGTCTCTATGTGTGTGTGCATGTGTGCATGTGTGTGTGTGTAATCTCACCCAGTACCTAGATACTGAAAAGTTTCAAGAGTTACAAATATTGTCTTTCCATGTAGGAATGTAAACAGTTCAACTTTAGTAAGTCCCTTATGACTTCTCTTTGCTATTCACTTTTTCATGCTTCTCTTCATTCTTGTGTTTGAAAGTCAAATTTTCTTTTCAGCTTTGGTCTTTTCATAAAGAATGCTTGAAAGTCCTCTATTTCATTGAAAGACCATTTTTTCCCCTGAAGTATTATACTCAGTTTTGCTGGGTAGGTGATTCTTGGTTTTAGTCCTAGTTCCTTTGACTTCTGGAATATCCTATTCCATGCCCTTCGATCCCTTAATGTAGAAGCTGCTAGATCTTGTGTTATCCTGATTGTATTTCGACAATACTTGAATTGTTTCTTTCTAGATGCTTGCAATATTTTCTCCTTGACCTGGGAACTCTGGAATTTGGCCACAATGTTCCTAGGAGTTTCTCTTTTTGGATCTCTTTCGGGCGGTGTTCTGTGGATTCCTTGAATATTTATTTTGCCCTCTGGTTCTAGAATCTCAGGGCAGTTTTCCTTGATAATTTCATGCAAGATGATGTCTAGGCTCTTTTTTTGATCATGGCTTTCAGGTAGTCCCATAATTTTAAAATTGTCTCTCCTGGATCTATTTTCCAGGTCAGTTGTTTTTCCAATGAGATATTTCACATTATCTTCCATTTTTTCATTCTTTTGGTCATGTTTTGTGATTTCTTGGTTTCTCATAAAGTCATTAGCCTGCATCTGTTCCATTCTAATTTTGAAAGAACTATTTTCTTCAGTGAGCTTTTGAATCTCCTTTTCCATGTGGCTAATTCTGCTTTTGAAAGCATTCTTCTCCTCATTGGTTTTTTGAACCTCTTTTGCCAATTGAGTTAGCCTATTTTTCAAGGTGTTATTTTCTTCAGCATTTTTTGGGGTCTCCTTTAGCAGGGTGCTGACCTACTGTTCATGCTTTGACTGCATATCTCTCATTTCTCTTCCCAGTTTTTCCTCCACCTCTCTAACTTGATTTTCAAAATCCTTTTTGAGCTCTTCCATGGCCTGAGCCCATTGAGTGGGCTGGGATATAGAAGCCTTGACTTGTGTGTCATTCCCTGATGGTAAGCATTGTTCTTCCTCATCAGAAAGGAAGGGAGGAAATGCCTGTTCACCAAGAAAGTAACCTTCTATAGTCTTATTTCTTTTCCCTTTTCTGGGCATTTTCCCAGCCAGTGACTTGACCTCTGAATATTCTCCTCACACCCACCTCGCCTCCTAATCTTCCCAGCCAGCCAGCACTTGGGGTCTGACATTCAAATGCTCTTTCCCAGCCTCAGTGCTTTTGGTGGGAGCAGGGCTGCTATTCAGTGTGAGATTAAGTTCAGGTGCTCAGGTCAGGGCAGGGCCTCCTCACAGGCTCCGTTCCCTCAGGGGGTTTATGCAGAGACCTTCAACAATGGATCCAGGCTCCTGCCTGCTTTGGGAGCCCCTGTCTGCTCCCACCTCCGCTTCTGCCTCCCGAGGGGGCCTGAGTTATGGGGGCACCCCACTCCCCTCTTGACCCGCCAAAGAGACCCTCTCACCGACCCCCATCACCTGTGGGTGGAGGGACCCGCGCGGCTGCTGGAGACTCCGTCCCTGTCCCTGAAGCCTGCTCGGATCCGCTCCTCTTGGTGCCGCGGCCGCGGCAGGGCTGTACTTGGCTCCCAGTTCGCGGTACAAAGGATCTTTTGCGAGAGGTTTGCAGGTCCCACTGGAACAGAAATCTCCTTTGCTCCAATGTTCTGTGGCCGCTGGTCCTGCAGAATTCGCAGTGAGTTGCTATTTACAGATGTTCTATGGGTTGTGGGTTTGGAGCTATGTGTATGTGCGTCTTTCTACTCCGCCATCTTCGCTCCACCTATCTACTTTCCAATTTTTTCAGAAATTTTGGTCAAATATATTTCCTATCCTGAAATCTTGATTCTTCGGATTTGTCAAATACTAGATTACTATGCTAAACTATTAATGTGTACTGGGTACCTGATTAATTCCACTGATCCGGTACTATACTTCTTGGTTAGTAACAGATTATTTTCTGTACTCAAAACTTAATATGCCCAAAGTGCTAATAATAGCTGTTGACTCAGCTTTCCAGTTGACTAGGGCATAATTAACAATAATTATTATTATCATTATCATTTATACAATGTTTTAAGGTTTGCAAAGTGCTTTCACATACATTTTCACATTTTATTCTCAAAACAACCTTGAGATAGGTTTTGTTATTATCCTTAATTTACAGATGAGTTAAGGATAAAATGACCTACCCATGGTAAAAAAGCTGATAAGTGTCTGAGTTTGTATTTGAACTCAGGTCTTTCTGACTTCAGGTCTAACGCTGTATCCATTTTGCCATTTAGCTGCATAAAACATTAATCTACAAAGTTTCACTGTCTTTCACACTTGGTAAGTATTCTGCTGACCTTTGAATCACCAGTCCCAACACACCCTGTGGACCAGATATGTTTTCATAAAAAGATGAGTGAGTTGGATAGGAAAACATCCATCTGAATCAGTGCTATATCCTTGCTCAATATCTTTTCCACACTGTGGATAAATAAAGCTCCTTCGTTTAACTGTTAGATGACCTATGGCTGTCTCATTCCCTTCCAAACCTGAACTTTAAGCAGTAGATCAGCCTGAATCAGGTCCAACCCACAACATCACTGGAATTAATTGCACAGAAGAGAGATTTGGTCAGATCTATGATTTAGGAGTATAATTGTGGCAGTTATGTGAGGCATTGATTGGACAGCAAGAGACTTGAGGGAGACTATTGCTTGTCTAGTAAAGATCTTGATGAGAGTTTAAACTAAGGTTGTGTGAATAAAGAGGAAATAGGTATAAGAGATACAGTAGTGGTAAAATGGACAAAACTTCATGCATATAGATGAATGTATGTTTATATGTAAATAAATATATTAGATACATAGATAAATAGAAAGATGGACAGACAGATAGACATTGAGAGTCCAGACAGACATGGAAGGTGGACAGAGAAAGTATTTATCCTCATAATCCTTGTGAGATATGAAGTATATAGGCAATATGATTGAGAAACTGAGGCATTGAAGGGTTTAGTAGAGGGATCTCCAGAAACTAAAGATCAATAAATGAGTTCTGATCTGAACTAGCATAGTGCTCCTAAATTATAGTCCGAGCTCTGATTAAACTCTTCAAAAATTTCATTTAACATTACAAAAATTATTTTGACTATTCTATTTATATTTGCTTTAGATTTAATCAAATGTAAACATGGCAATTAATGCAATAACTTTATGATGTAGTAATTGGTCTAATAACAGAATACACTGAGTATTAAAACCTTTAGCTGAATCTTACTTTCAAAGTCCTTATTTTCCGTAATTATGGTGGAAATTTCAATTGAAGGTCAGGGTGAATCATTTTGGAAAAATTGGATTAAACCAGTATCTGTTTATGATGGAAGAGGATATGACTAGAAAAAAACAGAAAACATTTCAGGGGAAATGTACTGTTTACCAGCTTAATGTAGCAATAAAGTTGGCCAGTGTCACTCACTGGTTTAGACCTAGTCACTGCACATGGTGAAGTCTGGCAAGCATTCTACGGCATTCTAAATAGACAAGTGACATTTTGTGAGGGAGGGTGCTCACCTCTCTTGTATAAGGGATTTACGGGCAGAATCAGTATTCAGATTTGTTGGTATTTGACTCCTCCCATTTTAGACTGTAAGAATATGGCCTTGTCTTTGTTTAGGCATATGCCTGCTTAATAGTGACAATTTAACTGTGAACAGGTAAAGAGTGTGGACAATAGCATAAGAAAAATAATTCCATTTTTGTCTGAAGGAATTGTCATTCATAATGAGCTATATTTCTGTGTTCAAATCCATTGCAATTAATTAATTAATCAATCCAGAAGCCACCATTTCCAGCATGTAAATGGTTATTCTGTTGCTTATGTATTCAGAGCAGTTATTTCTCATTTCAAGTACAGAACTGAGTCATGCCTTGGGAGCCTTTGCTCTCACATTTAACCATTCATCACTTGCCTGTAAAATTGCTGCAGGCAAGCAGAAAAGAATCTTTTTTTTCTTTTACATTTTCTTAGTGTATTTTCATAGAAAAGAAAATTAATAGCTGCATAAAAGAGTCTCTGGGAACTTCTGCAGCTACTACAATTTAGCAGCTTTATTGGATAGGGAGAAATTGAAAAAAAAAGAACTGAAAAGTCCCGAGGATTAGGTAAAAGAAGGCTAAATAAGGTTAGAGTTTTATTTTGAAGAAGGAAATTCTATTGTGACAAAAAGTAAAACCAAGAAAGTTTTTTTTTTGATGATCCTTCACTCCATCACTCAGGTAAGACCAGCCACTCTTTCAGGTCTGGCTACCAACCTGAAAGCTTTATAAAGACCTCCCCTCATGTCTCATTCAGCAATCAGAATACAGTAAATATTTAATAAGTGTTGAAATTAATTTAATTGAATCTCTGGAGTCCATGGATCTGTTATAGCAGAATGCTAAGGTGGGCTCCCCAAGTTGCTGTAGAGTGAACATACATAAGATCAAATCTGTAGTCATCAGCAAGTAGAAGCTCAACTTATCTTCCTTCATCTTACAATGAAGAAAGGGAGAAAACAGAGAAAAAAAGATGCAAGTGCAGAACCCTATTCAGGGGCTCAACGAATGTTCATCATGGATTAGGAGGAAAATCATAGGAAGAGGAAACAACAGTGATAGGGATGTTCCAACATTTTATCTGTCCCCAAGCTCACTACAGCAAGCCCATTTCCCCTCTCAACTGAGGACCTCAACCCTTCCTGGTGGTAGTGAGGCGGTGAAGTAGATGGAGTACTGCACTTAGAGTCATGAAGACTTGAGTTCAAATCCATCCTCAGACACTTATAATTGTGTGACCCTGGGGCAGGTTGCTTCACCTGTCTGCCTCAGTTTCCTCAAATGTAAAATAAATATAATAATAGCACTTACCTTCCAGGGTTGTTGTGAGGATCAAATGAGATACTTGTGCCTGGCACACAGTAAGTGCTATATAAGTACCTTTAGTAGCTTATGATACTTATATGCTGTATTATATATGTATCTATATATACTTATATATATATATCTGTGTGTATGTACATACTTGCATATACACAACATATATATACATAAACATATATATATGTGCATATTCACACACATACTTATATTTCACTGAAAATAATCAGGCCATTTGTTGAGAGCTTCCACTTCTCCCTTCTTTATCATCTCATATCTCACTTAGACATCTCCCCCCACTATCTCATCCTTCAGTCTACTCTCCACTGAAGAATGAAGACTTTCTCCTTGCTTAGGTAAATATCCCTCAACATGTTCCCTTGATTTCATTTCTTTCCTTCTTCAGCATATTGCTCCATTATCCTCACCCTCTGAAGTCTCATCTATCTACTTATTGATTTCTTATTGCTTATGAACACAACCATGACTTACCCAGTATTTTTTTAAACCCTTCATTTAGGCTAACCTACCCCTGTTAGCACTTGTCCTATATCCTCCCTCTCTGTGTGTGTTAAGAGAGGCCTAGAAAAAGGTCCACCGAGGCTTGAGAAAGGTCTAGTGCTTCCACATTCACTCCTCTCCCTTGCTTATACATCCTCTGTCATCTGCCTTCTGTCTTCATCATTTAATTGAGATAGTTCTCTCCAAAGTTACTAATGATGTTTTCATTGCCAAATCCATGGCCTTATATCAGTTCTTATGCTTCACTGCTGTATTTTCAGGATTTGAAACTATTACTTACTCTCCCTTTCTGAATATTCTTTCCCTTCTCGGTTTTCCTGACACTGCTTTCTCCTGGCTGTACTTATTAAAGCTATTTTTCTTTCTTAGCTTCCTTTGCTGGATCTTTATTCAGGTCACATGCACTAAATATGAGCATCTTCCCCACCCCCTCTCTGTCTTGAGCTTCTTTTCTCCCTCTTTATTATCTGGCTTGGTGATTTCATCAGTTCCCATGGTTTCAGCTATCAATTCTAATCAGATGATTCTCAGATATATGTATTCAGCCTGAACGCTTCTCCTGAGGCACAGTCCTGCATTGTCAGTTGCCTTTTGGACATTTCATAGTGACTGTCCCGTAGGAATATGTCTTAATAGAATCTGAGTGAGATTATAGATTACAGGGAATTGTATGAAGAAGGGCAGGGCACCCAAAGACAGAACATGGCACCCAATCAGAGTGTAGTCAGAGAAAGTAAAACAAACCTTTATGGAAAGGAAATATTCACAACCAGAGGGGTGGTCAGGGAGCATGGAACTAGATCTAGTCCACTGAGGCATCGAAACTTGTAAAATTTAGTGGGATTTTATGAGGTCCTTATCTTCGTCAAACAGGACTCAGCACTGGGAAAGAGAGCAGGGAGTCTAGATCTGGTCTACAGGCTCAAGGACTAGTGGGTATTCATGCAGAGGAATTGGCAGCTAGTTGATGATTCAAACTTCCCACCAACAGAAAAGGAACTCTGTGGGTTTACCACAAGCCTGACTCTGACTGTGGAAATTTGAGCCTCCTCAGTGTCCTGTCATTTAAACAGGAAGGGAGGCTGCATTTCAAACTCTGCATGTCCAAAACAAAACTCATTATCTCTCTCTACAAAACTCTTCCGTCCTCCCAACTTTCCTATCATTTTTGAAGGCACCGTCATTTCTCTCAATCACCTAGATTCCCAAGCTCTGAGTCACACTCATCCCATGCCTCCATTTTGATATGGAAGCAGAGGACATAGGTTTAAATCTCAGTTGTGATCATTGACTAGGGATCTTTGAATAAGTCATTTCATAGCTCTGGGCTTCAGTTTACTCATGTATAAAATGAAGGAGTTGGACTATGTCTTTAAAGCCCTTTGGCCTCTAGATCTCTAACCCATGATCCACAAGCTTTTTAAGCTTTAAAGTGCCATACAAATTATAGTGTTGGCAACTGATTTCTTTCTTAGGTCATTCCTTATCCATTCATAGGTCTCAATGTGTGCTCTGTTCATCTCTCTCTCTCTGTCTCTCTGTCTCTGTTTCTCTTTCACACATACATCCACATACCCCCACCCCATATTCCTCTCCCCCCGCTCCTGCCCCATCCCATAAAGAATAAAGTCAGGGGAAAGAAAAAAACCCCAGCAGCAGCAGTAGTGTTAATAAAAGTGATAGTGCCATCCCAGCTCTCCTTCTTGTACCTGGGTTATACCTCATTGTCTACCTTTCTGCTAAATCACAGAAGGTTTTTTCAGCCTCTATATTATTCCTTTTCCTCCCTTGGTGAAGAGGTACTTCCAGACTTAGACCATAGGGAGTTTGACTAGATCTGCACACAATGATTTAGTTTTACTTATCAACAGCTTCTGCTAGGTTGCCCTGGCAACTGACTCTGAAAACTTGATTTAACTACTGATTTTACAATGGAGTATCCCTTAAAAAAAGAAGAGAAAAATGAACAGAAATTTAATGCTTTTCACAAACTGCTCCTTCCTACCTTTGCAGTTTCCATACACTTTACTCCCTCGCTCTGTAGTCCAGTTACATCTGCCTCCCTGTTATCTCTTGAACATGACACTTGATGTTCCATCTCCTTCCTCAGGTCATTCTCTGGCTGTCCAGGCCTGGAATGCTCTCCCTGCTCCTGATTGTCCAGGCTCCTTAAAAGCTGCTGGTAAAATCCAGGAGGAGGTCTTTCCTGATTCTTTCCTATCCTCAAACTTTCCACATCACTACACTTTCCATCTGAGATAACCTTGTAGATAGCTTGTATGTACAGAGTTGTTTAGATGTTGTCTTCTCCATTAGAATGTAAGTTTTCAGAGGGTAGAGACTGGGTTTTCACGTTTTTTATGTTTTTTGTATCACCAGTCCTTACCACAACACCTGGCACAGAGCAAACATTTAATAAATGCTTGTTGATAAATGTAATGATCATTCTTAATTCCCAGGGGACCAAAGATAAATAATGCTAGTCATCACCTGACAGACAGGGTGATGGATCAATTTACAAAAGACACATTTTTCTTTTGAACATTGCAAATATGGGAGTTTATTGACCTTGACTTTGTATATTTATTACAAGGGTTTAATTTTTCTATTTTTTCCACTGTGGAAAAGTAGTTAGGAGAGAGGGAAAAAAGGCTTGATAACAAATATTCACTAATTTAAAATTAATAAATAGGAAAGATTAATAAGATCAGTATAAATTTTTTTTTTGATTGAGACGGTGGCAACATTCTGAATGCTAGAGAATATTAACATTTTATTTATTTAATAAAATTTTTAAGGGAAAAAACGCAAAAGAATTCTGAATTTGGTCAAGTCACGTTTGCTGTAGTTCTTTTCATTGAATGAACTTCTGGAACTCGATCTGAAGCTTCCTTTCTTCCACTGATTTGACTAGAAAGCTCAGGAAAGTTTCTCAGCCTCTTCAGGTAGCATTTTCCTCATCTATAACCTAGTTAATAAATCGTGGAGAACTAAAGGCAAATAACTCAGAAGAGGTGACACAGACCAGGAAAATCTACCAGTCAAAGAAGAAGGAATAGACATGATTAATAAAGAGCTTGCCTTGTTGGGTTCCTGTAGGTTTTTTTTCTTCCTCCTCTTCTTCTTCCTCTTCCTCCTCCATCACCATCACGCTACCACCTCCTATTTTAATTGGATAGTGGCTACATTTTCCCAATTAGCCGCACATTTGAGAGAAATTTTCTGGTCACTTAAATACTTGTTAGCTTTGATTTTATATGTATTTTCCATGCCATTCTAATTTAACAGAAAGATATAGCAGGAATCTTGTTTATTTCATTGAATTTTAAGACTGGAAGAAACATTATAGGATTAGAGCTGGAAAGAATCTTAGAGGTCATTTATTTCAATCTTTTAATTTGACAAAAGAGAAAATTGAGGTTTATAGAATGTAAATGGCTTGTCTATGGGTCTATAAATTGTAGAAGAGCTAAAATTTGAATTCAGATCTTCTGACTATAATTCTAGCAGCCCCAATCTGAGGAGAAATCATCTCTATAATACTCCAAGTGAAGTTTATCTAACATCTTGCTTGAAGACCTTCTGTAATGGAGAAGCCATTGCATCTCAATGAAGTTCAATGCACTTGAAAACAACTCTATTATCTAAGACGTCTCTTTTTTGTATATAGTAGAATCCAGTCTCTGAAATTTCCACCTGAGTTCTCCCCCTGGCACCCAGCAGAACAAATTAAAGCTGTCTTTTGAATGTCAGGTCTTTAAATTTTTGAAGGCAGTAATCATGCTCCTGACTCACTTCCCCTTCTCCCCTAATTCTTTGGCCCTTCTCAAACAATAGACTGGACATTATCAGTTCCTACAATTAATTCTTGAAGGACATAACTTGGAGTGTCTTCATAAGCCAGTAGCTCTCCTTCAGGCACATGTCATGGCCCTTGATGGCCCAAGAGGTTTTTGAAAAGTTCATGAACTCAGCCACGGAGGAGCAATATCTTAAACTTTCAGGCCAAAGGTTGGAAAATATGGAAACTCTGTGACTTGAAAGGTCGCAGTTTCTGAATCTAGATCTTGAGGTAATGGCAAGGGACTAAAGTCATGGTATGAACGACACAAGGGATCTAGACTTGAACTTCCTTATTAATATGAGTTTTTTAGGTGATGTGGCTACAACGGGAAGAAGGTTACCTGTCTAACAGCCCCAAATTTTCAACCCAAATCCAAATTACAGGTGATTGTTGTTTCGTTTCTTTCCCAGTTGTGTCCAACTCTCCATGGCCCCACTTTTTCTAGGGTTTTCTAGGCAAAAGATATTGAAGTGATTCTCCATTTCCTTTTCCAGATAGTTTTACAGATGATTAAACTGAGTCAAACATGGTTAAGTTACTTTCCCAGGGTCACATAGCTAGTAAGTGTCTGAGGCCAGATTTGAAATCAAGATGAGTCTTCTTGACTCCAGGCCCAGAACTCTATCCACACAGAGTTTTTATATAAATTTGAGGAATTACATGAATCGCTGTGGAAAATAGGACTCATCAGAATGTTGTGATGTTGCCTAGTTACCAATCCCAAGTTCAGTTCTAAGGGGAGTCTAATCCTCAGAGTAGTGCTATATATCTGAAGGATTTTAGGATGACAGAGTAAATGGAATTCATTAGAAAGGAAGAAGAAATATATTGATTGTGTTTGGGGAACTGTAAGTTCTTTGTCTATTTTGCTCATATGTTTATGGGCTCCTGTGAGAAAACTCCTTGAGTATTCTGTATTATCCCATCCCATATACTCTGTATGCATTTATTACCTTGAGTGCTTGCACAGAGTTTGTGACCTTGTTGCTTACCTCCATGGAAACTTCACCATGATACATATATTTCTAAGATATATACTTCCATTTTAATTCATAATTTTATTTTGTTATATTTTATAATTCTACCTAAAGGTACCCTGGGCTGAAGCTGGTAGTGAAAGTAGGAACTATTAATAAGCCCAAGAGTTTATGATTAGAGGGTGGTTGGAAGGAGTGTTGGTCCCAGGATCAAAGCTAAGCTAAGTGTGGTCCAAGACTTATGTTTTGGTGAATTTCTAGCCCAGGAGTGGGAAACCTGTGGCCTCAAGGCCACACATGGTCTTCTAGGTCCTTGAGTGTGACCTTTCGACTGAGTCCAAGTTTTACAGAAAAAATCATTTTATTAAAGGGATTTGTTCTGTGAAGTTTGGATTCAGTTAAAGGGCTGAGCTTGAGGACATAGAAGGTCACTTGCTACCTAGAAGCTGCAGGTTCCCCATGTCTGCTCTAACCAAATTCAGAGCTTAGAGGTATAGAGATGTAGGTTATATAAAGGGATGAGCTAGAACCAGCTCAACAGCTCCTGGGAGATTAGATTGTTAGATTTTCTTTTTTTAAAAAATTCTTTTATTTGTTCTCAGTGTTCTAAAATCACTTCCATATATCTTAGATTTTTTTCCTTTCCCTCCTCCTCTTTTCCCCCTCCCTCTCCACTCCCTCCCTGAGATGGCATACTACCTTATATAGATTCTACACATACATTCCTATTAAATACATTTTCACCTTAGTCGTGTGTTGGGGGTGTAAGCTCAGTTCCATGTTGACAGTCTCGGGAGGGTAAAAGTGAGGACTTCTAAACCTTAGAGTTCTCATGAGGCCCCCCAGGAAACAGTAGGGAATTGAGGAGTGTGATCTCGTGTATTTTCGCCTCTTCCCATGAGAACGTGATGGGAGAGAGCATCCCCGCCCTCGAGACTGGCCCGGATCTGGGCACACCTATTGTAATCTAACAGGCACGATATTCAGGTGCAAGCTATGCGGCAGGAGAGCTTAAGTAGGGTCAGGAAAGCCCGAAGGCGCTCTTAGCGCTGAGGGGTCCTTACAAGACAGAAGGACCCTTTTCCTCTCTTCTCTCTTCCCTCCCCCCTCTCTCCCCACTTCCACTTCCATTTCCAATCTCTTACTGTAAGATCTTTGCCTCCTTGGGAGATTTCTCTCTCTCTTCTAAGGAAGAATTCCCCCTGCACATGTAACCGAGACCCTGAATAAAGCCTAACCCTTGTTCGACTCCGGAAAGTCTCTTCTCTCATACGTTTATCCGGTTTGGCCAGCCAAAGACCTGCGATAGAGGTAAGGTAAGACTCGGGTAGCCCTCAGGCCTCTAGGCCTGGCAGTCGTGTTGCATAGAAGAATTAAAATGAGTGGGAGAAACCATAAAACAAAACAAAACATAATACAGGAGAAAATGGTCTGCTTCATTCTGCAATCCAATTCCATAGTTCTTTCTCTGGATATGGAAGGTATTTTGCCTCAAGGGTTCATTGAGAATTTTTAGGGTCCTTGCATTGCTATGAAACAGACAAAGTCTACTGGAAAAATTTCTCGCACACTGTGGTTGTTGCTGTGTACAAAGTTCTCCTGGTTCTGCTCCTTTCACTTAGCATCAGTTCATATAAGTTCTTCCAGGCATCTCTGAAGTCTTCCTGGTCATCATTTCTTATAGCACAGTAGTATTCCATTATATTCATATATCACAACTTGTTCAGCCATTCCCCAATTGATGGGTATCCCTTGATTTCCAGTTTGTGGCCACCACAAAGAGAGCTGCTATGAATATTTTTGTACATGTGGGACCTTTTCCCATTTTTATGATTTCTTTGAGAAACAGTCCAAAAGTGATATTGCTGGGGCAAAAGTTATGCACATTTTTAAAGCCCTTTGGGCATAGTTCCAAATTGCTCTCCAGAATGGTTGAATCAGCTCAGAGCTTTACCAACAAGGAATTAGTGTTCCAACTCTCCCACATCTTCTCCAACATTTATCATCTTCCTGTTTTGTCATGTTAGCCAGTCTGATAAGTGTGATGTGATGACTCAGAGTTGTTTTGATTTGTATCTCTCTAATCAATAGTGAATTAGAGCATTTTCTCATGTGACTATAGATAACTTTAATTTCTTCCTCTCAAAACTGCCTATTTATCTCCTTTGACCATTTATCAATTGGGGAATGACTTATATTCTTGTAAATTTGACTCAATTCTCTATATATTTTAGAAATGAAGCCTTTATCACAGACACTAGTTGCAAAAATTCCCAATTTTCTGCTTCCTTCATAATCTTGGTTGCATTGGGTTTGTTTGTGCAAAACCTTTTCAATTTAATGGAATCAAAATTATCCATTTTGCGCTTCACAATGCTCTCTATCTCTTGTTTGGTCAAAAATTTCTCCATTCTCCATAAATCTGACAAATACATTATTCTTTCCTCCTCTACTTTGTTTATAGTTTCAATCTTTATGCCTAGATCATGTATACATTTGGACTTTATTCTTGTGTGTGGTATCAGGCATTGGTCTATGCCCAGTTTCTGCCACACTGTTATCCAGTTTTCCCAGCAATTTTTGTCAAACAGTGAGTTCTTATCCCAGAAGCTGGGGTCCTTTCTTTTGTCAAACAGTGGGTTTCTATATTCATTGACTACTGTGTCTTGAGTACCTAACCTATTCCACTGGTCTACCTCTCTATTTCTTAGCCAGTACCAAGTAGTTTTGATGATTGCTGCTTTATAATACAATTTGAGATCTGGTCAAGCTAGGCCACCTTCCCTAGCATTTCTTTCCATTAGTTCCTTTGATATTCTGGACATTTTGTTCTTCCAGATGAATTTTGACATTCTTTTTTGTAGCTCTACAAAATAATTTTCTGGTAGTTTGATTGGTATGGCATTGAATAAGTAAATTAACTTAGACTGAATTGTCATTTTTATTATATTGGCTCAGCCCACCCACGAGTAACTGCTGTTTTTTCACTTACTTAGATCTGACATTATTTGTGGGAAAAGTGTTTTGTAATTGTGTTCATTATTCCATGGGTTTGTTTTGGCAGGTAAACTCCCAGATATTTTATGGTGTCTACTGTAGCTTTAAATGGGATTTCTCTTTCTATCTCTTGCTGTTGGGCTTTGCTAGTAATATATAGAAATGTAGATGATTTATGTGGGTTTATTTTGTAACCTACAACTTGGATTGTTAGATTTTCAGTGTGAGTTTTTACACATTGGAGACCTGCAATCTACCAATTAGGGACTGATTTGTTGTTTTGTTGATTGTCTAGGCTTAAGAATATGATGGAGTAAATATTAGTAATACAGAGTAAAAAATTAAGAGTGTTGTAAGTACTCTGAGATGTCAATTACTAAACATTTAGCAGCACATACATGACAACATTTAGATCATTGCATCAAAGGGTTTGAGAGCTGGAAATGATCTTAGAGACCATCTAGATCAATTTTTTTTCATTTTATTAATGAGACCCCAAAGGGGAATTAACTAGCCCAGGATTATATAGTTAATGAATGGTAGGATTAGAACTAGAACTCAGGTTTCCTCAGTCCCAGGCCAATGTATTGTCTACTATAACAAGCAGCTGCCTTCACTCTTGACCTTATTTAACTTTACATACAGGCCATAGATGTATGTGCTATCTGCTCAGTAGTTTTATTTCAAGTAATCTGCAAAAATGACACTACAAAATAGAGAGTGCAATGACATAGTGTTTTCTTTAAAGAAGACCATCTTCATTCATACTGTCATGTTAATGTAAATCTCCCATTACCTGGCAAGTTACACAACTTCTGGTAGAGGTTTCTTGCAAAATAAATCAGGTGAGGCTGTCAGCTGTCAGCTATATGTTTATTTTGCATCAAGCATACCATAGAAGGTAAAAAATGACACCATATACCACAATGTTTTATGCAGATAGTGCTTAAATTAACACATCAACAATTTTGTTCCATTTCTGAATCTTGACATCATGAGGAATTGTTTAGGCTAAACACTTTGGTAAAAACTCTTTCAGAGGGCAAGGAACCATATTTTATCTTAACTTCCTTTTTTCTACCCCAGTGCATAAAAGCACCTGGAATGTTTTCTTGTTATTCAGTTGCGTCTGACCTTCAGTGACACCATTAGGGATTTTCTTAGCAAAGATACTTGGAGTGGTTTGCTGTTTCCAAATGAGAAAAATGAAGTAAACAAGGTTAAATGACTTGTCTAGGGTCACACAGCTAACGAGTGTCTGAAGCCAAACTCAAACTCAGGGACAAGAGTCTTCCTGACTCTAAGGACAGCAGTCTATCCACTGTGTCACCTACTTCCCTGACCCTGAATCTATTAGGTGCTTAAAGAATAATTGCATTAACTTGCTCTTTTCTATCCCACTTAATCTTGTTTTTCAATTTTCCCCTTAGCTTTACAGTTTTACTTTACTTATTGATTCCTTTTTCTTTCTTTTATTTTCTTCTTTAATCTCTGCCCCTCTTCCTCTGTTTTGTTTACCTCTTAGTTAAGTGATTTGTCAAAGATCTTCCATCTCCTCTCTCCCAATTTCTCTTATTATCGGTTTTTTTCTGTGAACTTTTAGTATTTGATTCCTGGTTTATATCCTTTTTATCACTTCTTTTATCTCTTTATGTTTTTCATGGAATGAAAGCTCAAGTAGTGAGTTTAAGTTCCCTCTTCTAACCATTTTCTATATCATTACCTTGGTAGAACTTGCTCCCTCTTCCATTTTTAGTTATATTTTACTCTTAGTAGTAGCAATTCAGGAAAGAATGAGAATAAATATATTTCCCCATTGTCAAAATTTCCTTGTGTAGCAAATTGTTGAGTCCAATTTTATTCACTGTTTTTATCATGGTCGTTCTTTTACTCATTTCCTTCTTTTTGGGTGCATATCCTCCCACTCTTCTGGTGACCAGCGGCTGCTAATAACTCTGATTTCCTTCATTCTGAAGTAAGATGTTGTGGATCGAGCCACAATACTGTCTCCAAGAAACAGATTTCTCTGTGAATCAGCTCCCAACAGATGAGACCCATTGTTAGCTCCTTATCTCCCATTAGAAACATACAACTCTTCTGCCAAAGAAGTGTACTGCAATGGCACCTCCTTTCCCCATTGGGATGAGGTTTCAGTTGTTCATTCCCCTATTTCAATCCCTCTCTTTTTCCCTCTCCCAATCTCCTGTAGTCTCTCTTTTTGTTAAGAGATTCTAAGAGTTACCTGGCCTTCTCTGTTCACCTTTTGTTAAAGTTGTGTTCATCTTTCATTTTCAAGGAGGACCATGACGTCTGAGAAATGATGACATAACTGAAAAGGTTTGTTCACCTGAGGACTTGATTAGAGTATGGCACATATTCCTATTATCTGTTATCTACCTTCTCTTTCGCCATTTATGCATGCTCTCATTCTATATTTTAAAATATACTAATTCATCTCCAGAGGGATTATGAGGTTTCATCATGGTGTTTTAGGATTGGTCCTCTGCTATCACTTTTCCTATTTCATGAAATTCTGTTTTCATCTTTAGCCCTTTGTGTACTAAAAACAAAACAAAACAAAACAAAAACCTTTAATGATACAACTTTTAAAAGTAAAACCAGTAGGCTAGTTTTTTTTTTCTTTCTTTTCTCTTCCTTCCAATTTCTAGGTATAGGGGCAATTTATTTCATTACTCATCTTTTTTTTCCCCTTGTATATTTTTATGTATATTTTATTTCTATTGTTTTGGGAACATAAGTCAAACAATATCCTCATTTTTCTTTTCTTTTTTTCTTTTTCTTTCAAGAATGTTTCAAGTGTTTCTCCATTATTGAATGTTGAATTTTTCATCAACTATTAGAGTTGCAGGGGATGACATTTTGATTGCAACTTGAGCTCCTTTGCATTAAAAAAATATATTAGTCCACTCCCTTTTATGATTTTCAGTGGGTGAAGTATAGTCTTGTGTTTATTTGAATTTATTTTACTTTATAATTCCTTTCTCTTCATCTGTTACAAAGTTCATTGTTTCTCATTGAAATGGATGCATTTAATTACTCTTTGTCTTAAAGTTTCAGGAATTTTTTCCTTTTCTAGAGGAGATTTCTGGATTTTCTTTTGATTACTTTTTTATACTAAAAATTCTGAGAAGTTTTATTATATTTTCTGCATTATGATGTTTAGGTTTTTTTGATTTATCATGTTTTTTGAGGAAATTTATAATCTTTAGATTGAGCTGGATGGCTTTTGTTTATACGTGGATCACATCTTCTTTTAGGATTATTGCTTTTTGCTTCTCTTCCTCTAATTCAGTTTATTTATATTTCCAATCTGTTTCCCTCTCTTACTTCTTTGGAGAGGCTGTCGATTCAAGGTTTTCTACTCTTAATTATTTCTGTTGTGCAGGCCATAAATGCTGTATTTGTTCTCCTCTGCTTTTTATTTCTCTTTTCAACCATTCTTCAGCATTCTGTTCTGGATTCCAAGGGTTCTGTGATTATCAAGAATTGCTTCAGTTTTTTTTTTTTTGTCTTGCAAATGTTTTTTAAGGAAACGTGTCTGTTTTTCATGCTTCTCTTTCCTTTTAATTTAAATGTTTTCTCTATTGATTTTTCTGCTTGTGTTCTAGGGTTCAGTTTGAATTTTCTTCTTCTTTGGTGAGTTAAGCCTGTTTTAAATATATTATCTTGTTCCTCCTTTTTTGATTCCTCCCTCTTTGATAGTGGATATATCCTCAGTTCTGGACTATGAAGATACCTCAGTCTTCTTCAATATTTGGAAATATATTTTTCAAAGACCTAATCTCTTCCATCAGTAGCTTCCAAGGAGACAGGACTGGGCCCAGTGGGATTGGGTTACTTTCCTTCAGGGTTAGTGTAGCAGCTTCATGTCCTATGCTCAGGTTTTGACCCTACTTACCTTCATTCCCTTCTCTACTTGGGTTGAGTCAGTTTGTGCTGCTTGTTGAAGGGTTGGGGAAGGATGGGGTGAGTGTTCTTGGAATAGGTTCTGAAGCCTTAGAATTGCCTAATCTAATGGTTGCCCCAGGAAGAAAGAATCCTGATCCCTTCTACTCCAAATATTAGGTAACTGCTTGTTTCAGTTGTGTGGGGGCCTGGAAGAAGCACCTGTGGTGCTCCCAAGGAGTCTCTGTAACTTGAGGGGAATCTTCTGTTGTGTCTCAAACACATGTTTAGAGGTTGTTCCCTCCCACCTCTCCCCTCACTTTCCAGAACATTGAATCTGGTAGAAAAGAAATAAGGAGTGAAGACCTTAAAGACAAGCCTTCTCCCTTGTTGGTTCATAAGCCTATTATTTTGTAGGACTTCTTACTTTCTTGTCCTGTGGATTTAACTATAAATGCTCTCCCTCTAGTGTTAAATCCTCTGTCCCCCTCCATCCTCCTTACCCTGCAATCCTCCACAAGTGGTGACTGAGGAAAACATATAGTTATCTGTCTTGGTCATAGGGTAGAGAAGTCTACAAATAAGTGTTGAATGCATAATGCCACTTTTAAAAATTTATTTTCTTTTTTCTTATATTTAAGTGTTTTATTGACATTTTTACACCATATCTGCACTGTCCCTTCCTTCCCTCTCCCCCATTGAAATATTTTTTTGTAACAAGGAAACTCAGATAAGCAGACACTACTGATTTCAGTGATCATATCTGCCATCTAAAGCATCCCATCCTGCCCTGTGTAGATTCTTTCTTGTCTGTTAAAAGGTTGCTCTATTCTCTAAGACAATTAGAGGCAATTACAATGACTTCCTTTTAAGTGATCTTTTTGTTTGTACTTAGTAATTGTGTCTATATTGTTCTTCAGATTCTCCTTATTTCACTCTGAATTAGTTCATATGAATCTTCTCATGTTTCTTTGAAATCCTCATATTTATTATGCTATAATAATATTATATTATCTTCATATACCCCAATTTTTTGGCCATTATCCAACGGATGCATATCCAGTTTGTTTTCAGTTTTTTTGGTATCACAAAAAGTGTATGTATTGGATCTTCCTTTCTTTTTTTTTTTTTTTAAATCTTTTTTGCTCCAGAAGCAAGATTGCTGGGTCAGTGAAACAGCTAAGAAGTATTTATTAAGGGTCGACTCTATGTCAGATATTGTGCTAGGCTCTGGGGATACAACATTAAAGATGACTTTTGTTCTCAAAGATTATACATTCTATAATGAGGAGAACATGTATGTACACAAATGTAAAAATATTACTATATATGTAACTCATGCCTCAAAGGCCATTTACTTTAGACATTTTTGCATTAGGTCATGATTAATCACTGAATTACTCTATGTTCCATGCCTGTGGGAGAGGTAGAGTTGGTGATAGCTGAGGAGGAGAGATGCTGGTCTTCAGGGTTCTAGCTTTTAGACAGAAGATACCTCTCTTCATGTCCCAGAAGGGAAATAAAGACTTGGGGAAGAAACTGACATGTAGAGGAGCTAGGAATTTATATCATGTCCCTATCTCCAGCTTGTTCCATTAGAGACTAAGGAACTTTCTCTTTGGTGAGCTTCCTTATTTCTCTCTTAGTTGAGCTTAGCTATTTCACTCTCAGTGGCAGAGCTCATTTGCTCTGTATATACTCTCCTACGTATACCTTCTCTGATTTCTATTTTGCTATTGATTTGGAAAAATAAATTGTTTTTTGGGGCTATTTTTTACATGTATTTTTGATACGAACATGTGTTCACTGTGGAACTGGCATCTAGCCTTGGATATATAGCTTGGAGCATACCTTCATTAATGGACAGTTATTAGCAGTGAAGTTTGAACCTGAAAATTATTTCTACTAGACTAACAATATTTAGAGGAGCTGATTTCTAGCCTAATGCCCTATGTCTATGAAGAGAACAGAGTGGCCAGCATTGGACTCTAACCTCCTCTTTCCCTTCTTGACTGGAATTAGTCTTCCTTGGAGAAGGGTGTGGGGGTCCAAGGGGAGGGAATGAGACTCTAGAGATAGCTCTTCAAGCTACCTTTAGACAGATACAAAATCCTTTTCCTACATATAAAAAAATATAAAAGAAGAAAAAAAGTTGTTTAGGGAAACAGAATACTGGCAACATGGCAGGGGCAGGTCAGGAATGGTTTCATGTAGAAGAAGATATTTGAACATAGTATCAAAGGGAATAAAAGGTTATTCAAGGTGGATTCAAGGAGGAAGGAAGGAAGGAAAGAAAGAAGGAAAAAACAGGAAGGAAGGAAGGAAGGAAAACAAAGTAATTATTAAGTGCTTACTATGTGTCAGGTTATGAGCTAAGGGCTAAGGATACAAATACAAGCAAAAAAGAAAGATAGCCTTTGCCTTCAAGGAGCTTAAATTCTAATGGGAGAAGACATAAACACATAAAGAGAAGTGAAAAGGGGAGGATGGTGGGGGCAGGAGGAAAGTACCCAGTGCAAGAGTACAGGTTTGAAGTTCAGAGATCAGGAACAAGGCTGGGAGGAGATTGAAGGCAGACAGACCTGAGTGTCTCCATAAAGAATGGAGGCTTCAGGAGGATATCACCAACTGGAGAAGAGGGATACTCCATATGAGTAGACCATTCCAGAGGAAGGCCCAGGTGCTGAGGGAAGTTTAAGGATGATCCAGCAAGAACCAGGGCCTGGTTTTGAAGCCCAGAGAAAATCCAGAACAGGACTGAATGGGAAATAAATCCAAGTTGACCTATGCCCATCCATAAGTCTTTTCAGATTCATAACTATTGTAGGGCCACAGAGACAAAAGATAGGTTAGAATATTCAAGAAACAGAGAAAGAGAAAGCCAGTTTGACCAGACTGTAGACTGTAGGATGATAATTAATGTCTATATATAATGAAACTAGAGGAGTAGATGTGGGGCCAAGTTGTGAAGGACTTAAGCCAAACAGAGGAGACAACTGCCCAGAGGCAATCAGGAGCCATTGGACTTTATTGATTAGGGAAATGATTTAGTCAGATTTGTGCTTTGGGAATATTTCTTTGACAACTGTATAGAGGATAGATAGAAGGGGAGAGACTTGAGGCAAGAGGTTCAAGAAGGAGTTTCACTGAAGTCATTTGAGTGGTGATAAGGGACTAAACTAAGCTGGTGGCTATGTTAGCAGAGAGAAGAGGATGTACAGGGTGTTTCTAAAGCTCTAATAACTTCAGACTGCATTAAGACTTTTGGAGCACCCTGTATATCAGAGATGCTGTAGAGGTTGGAAATGTAAGATCTGGCAACTGACTCAATACGAGAGGTGAAAAGAGAGTGAGAAGGCAAAGAAAAGCAGTGAGCCCGGGATAGCACAGAGGTTGTAAGCCTGGGTGACTGGAAGCACAGTGGTAATCTTGATAGAAACGGAAGTTCAGGAGAGCATTGGGATTGGGGAAGGGATAGAAAATGTAGGGAGATTTGCACATTCTGAGTTTGAGAAGCCACAATGTTTGAGATGTTCAGTAGGCAATTGGTGATTTGGGAGAAGAGCTGAGAAGAAAGACTAAGGCTAGATATATAGAGCAGAGAGTAAACTACACAGAGATAATAAACTCACTGTAGTTGATGTGGTCACCACCCATAAGAGAATTTAGAAAGAGAAAGGCAGTGTCTTGTGGTAGACCCACAGTTAGGAAGCATGATATGAATAAAAATAAAACCCAGCAAAGGAGACAGAGAAGTGGCCAGAAATGTGGGAGGAAGATCTATCAGTCAATAAACACTAGTAAGTGTCTGCCATAGGCCAGACATTGTGCTAAGTGCTATGGAAACAGAGCGGCAATAGAAATTCTTTGCTCTCAAGGCGTTCAACATGAAAATAACTATAGGCAAACAAGATACAACAGTGATAATGATAGCTAGGATTTATACAGTACCTACTGTGTGCTAGGTACTATGTTAAGCACTTTATAAATATCATCTCATTTTATTCTCACAACAACCCTGGGAGGTAGGTGATGTTGCTATCCCCGTATTATAACTGAAGAAACTGAAGTAAACAGAGGTTAAGTGATTGCCTTGGGTAATACAGTCAGTAAGTGTCTAAAGCTGGATTGGAACTCAAGTCTTCCTCCTTCCAGCTGGTACTCCATCCATTGCACCATCTAGCTACTGGAAAAATCAGAGATAATCCATTAGATGGAAGGCATTAGTACAAGGAGAATCAAGAAAGGCTTCTTGCGGAAGATGGGAGACACTACTTTCATAAAAACCCTGTTCAATCGGGTAAAACCATTTTTTCTCACCAGATTCAACCATTTTTCTTCTTCCTGAAGTAGACAAAGTGATAATTGCTTTTAGCTGTAGAATATATAAAACACATATTTTTCTGCTTCAAACTGTAATTCATCCTGAGTGAGAAAGAAACGCTTTTTTTCACCTACTTCTTTAGGTAGAGAAACCTTCCCAGGAAAGGGCAAACATATAATGTGGTCTAACTCTTTCTTACAAGATCACAGGAAGAGAGCTGGAAGCAATCTTAGGGTCTAATACCCTCATTTTACAGAAAAGGGAAACTGAGGTAGATCTTCTGAGGCAAGCTTTGTACTGTTTTCTTCCTTACTTCAACTCCACAGCGCTATCCCCCGAGCTGATGAGTTGTCTTTTCTTGAAGACAGAGGCTGATAAAGACAAAGGAAGTTCTTGAGAACATACCTAGTAAGTAGCATGACCAGATTTAAACCCCATTCCTCTGACTGCAAAGTTACTGCTCTTTCTCTGATAACACACTGTCTCTTCAGATAACAGAATAAGCCTCTGGAGAAGAAGAGAATGAGTGGAGCTTTAGGGTTTTTTGCTTTTTCCTCTTTTTTCTTCCTCTTCCTATTTTTCAGGCAGACCAGCATAAATATGATTTATTTAAGACTTTTTTCCCCTTCTTCAGGGGATAGAGTCAAATCCAACATTATTAATCTTAGAGCATAATTAATTTTGTAGGTTGTAAGCTGCTCTGGGGCAGGGACTAACACCTTTTTCTTGGTATCCTTAGAATCAGTTACAGTGTTTTTCACATAGACAGTATTTAGTAAATGTTTACTGATCATGGTATGGTGGGAAAAGCACTGATCTTGGAATCAGAGGACCTGGGTTCCTACTTCTGGGACCTGATACCCTCTGTCATTTGTGGCAAGTTACCTAACCTCGCTGGACCTTGTTTTCCTCATTTATAAAATGAAAGGGCTGGGTGAGCAACCTCTGTGGTCTTATCCAGGTCTGATTTGGTGAATAATTTTTGACTTTAGCAGTGGTTTATAAAATAAATGAGCCCTGCATCTGAGGACATCACTAGGAAGACTGGTGGAAGCAGCTGCAGCAGGGCCTTCTGGCATGAACATAAACAAACAGCCGATTCACCAACCCCAGGAGCAGTCGGGAGCCCTGGACCGCTGAAACTGAAAGGATGTCTTCTTTGTTTCTAGCGGGCTCTGATGGATGCTGTCCTGGGTGAGGCAGCATTGTGACCAACCGCAGCGAGCACAGCAGTCTCCCTACACAATGAAAGAAATGCAAACCTTGATATTTTTCTTGATTTACATGACTTTTTTTCTCCCCCTGCTTTGTAATTCTCTTTATTATTTCTCTCCCAGCTCTACCTAACTTTCCAGATCCTACAGGCTCCTGATGTGAAAAGAGACCTTGCAAACACACATAGACACACATACATGCATGCACACACACATGCACGCGTGCACACACACACACATACACACACACACATGCACGCACACACACCCCTTCCTGAGTCCTAAGAAAATTAATTATTGTTAGGGCATTCTCTTTAAAATTAGGCCACAAAGTGGGGAATTTGGAGGGGAAAGGAGGAGCGGAGCAGAGCCCAAGGTTCAGAGGAGATCTGGGGGCAGATGCATTGCAGTCCTTCTTCCCTCCAGGCCTTTGTTGAAAGTTACTATCTGTATTTGATATGTGGCAGCTACACGTTCAAAAGTTACCAATGTTTGGCAATGACTTTTCGAAAACCAGGTAAGCCTGGACAAGTTCTCTGAATTTCTCCTTGTCTCCCCCAAGGGAGGTGGAACAGTGAGAGAACGGTCATTCAGCCCTCATTCCTGCACGTATGTATTTGCTCTCAGGAAGAGCAAAAAATAAAAAAAATAAAAAGCTGGGTGGTAGGAGGAATTCAAAATCGAGCTAGGTGAAAATGACCCCACCTCAAAATACAGGGGACTCATTCTGGTGCTTGACTCTGGGGACTGGATTTCAGCCACAGTTTGACTCATTGTCAGATCAGAGTGAGTCCTTTTATCCCATTTCTTCCAGGCAGGGCCATGCTAATGGTGCAGGAGCAGCAGAAGCAGCTTCATTAGGGCTGCTTAGATGTTGAAAATACTTCTAAACTGGCAGCACTCAAACGGGGAGGGGGCGAAGAGGAGAAAGGGGGTAGGGATGACATTGTCAACAAACACAACGAAACACCTCATGGACCACCCCCCCCCCCCAAAAAAAAAAAGAAAAAAAATTCTGCAAAAACACTTGTGACATTGGATTAATGCTTTGCATTACAAGGCAACCTCAGAGACACTAATTTTCTTATAAAATTACTGACAGGGAGGGAACGGTAAAGAAGACAGAGCTCTGAAACATGCACTGCTTTCCACAGCATTCTTTTGGCTTGCATGGCTAGCTGGGGAAGGTGCTAACATTCTTCAGCTTGGACTGAATGTGAACTCTTTGCCCAGTGGTTGGAGCAGTGACTGAAGGTACTGTTCCAGCCTGCCAGGCTATCCTGTCTCACAAAGGGGCCATTTTGGTGGCCCACGTCCGCTGCCGGGAGGGGGTGGGGGAACAGGCTGTAATCACAAACCTGGGCCTAGGAACGTCTGTGTGCGTGAATGATTCTTTCTGTGGGTTGATTTGCACCCAAGAACAAAGTCAGTCCTAAGCCTCAGAATACAGCCTCTGTGCTCTCCCTTAAAGGGCTTTATTCATCTGTAGGTGTGGGGAACTGAAAGTGGGGGAAGCTAGAATTTGCAGGCAAAAATCTCTGGGGTACGTGGTAGAGTTTCTATGTCATGACAAAATGTACAAAGGTGAAGCTTGTATCAGGCATGTTGTGCCTTGCATAGACAACATTTGGGAACCATATGCTTTTCCAAAAAATATTTTTAGTTTTTCCAGCTATAAACTATTCCACCCATAACCCCCCATGAATGTCACATATCTGAAAGTATTAATGTGTAAATTCACATCTAACATAGCTAACTTGGTAAAAAGACCAACAGAATTCCACCCTTTCCTCTATGTTCAAATCTCAGTGTGAACTGACATTTTAGAAGTAGATGTGACAAAAATGCCATTTCTTTACAGGGCCCTGCAGTTTCTATTTTACAGGGAAAGCTGGTATTAATGAATATCTCTGTCTTTTGATTCATGATGCAGTATCCACATTAGACTGTTGTATTCATTTTTTTTTGACCTATTCAATCTACATGTAGGTTGAAAAAACATAGCTATAGAAAGTCAGATCCACTACAAGACGCGGTCCATCAGGGTCACAATATTTGATTCTACTTGGGCAGGGAAAGGGTGACAAGGGAAGAAGGGGTCTAGCATAGTATTCTAAAAATCATTACCAAATATTAAATGCTTGGCATAGTTCAGTGGTTATTTTCCTGTTTCATCCTTTGTCATTCTGCTTCTCTTTCTTCACCTTGTCAGATTCTGTCCACCTATCCATCTGTGTCGTTCAAGTCCAGTCTTCTCCATGAAGCTTTTCCACTCCAAACAACTATAGTTACCACACGTTTCTCCCCTTTTCTCAGTTTCCATGGCTCTCCTATTCTGTGCTATTTCATTTGGAATTGATCATCTCTTTATTGGTAATAGTTTCACATGTGTTATTTATTATTCATTCAATAAATATTAGTGCTATGACTGTTGTAGATTCTATTGTGGGTAAAGTGCTATGTAGATAAGGCCAACTGCCCATCTTGTCTTTTGAACTGCATTATAAATGCCTTGAGAACTCAGCATGTGTCTTGTTTGTTATATCTCCCTCAGTGTCTTAGACGCTGTTTTACACAGCTAGCCCTACTTAGCCAGTGGGGGTGAGACAGTGGGACTTGTTGATTGGGTCCTGTGAGAACGGGGTCTTGTAGATTGTTTGTACCAGGGGTTCTTTAATGCGGGGAAAGGTTAGTATGAACAGTAAGCTTGGCTGCTCCTGTGCCAAAGGGGCCCTACAGTGAAAATTGCAGTGATCCAACACCTCTGGCTATCAGTTCTTTCCCTTATAAAATCCTTTTCTCTCCTTGCCTGAATTCAAAAGGAAATAAATCTAGAAGATGATCTATCAGTCTATCTCTCTATCTACCTACATACGCATATACATAAATACATAAATATGGATCATATAAAGATCAGTCCCCCATTTCATATAAATATATTTGTATGTTTGTAGATATGTTTATATCATGTTCAATATAAGCATATGAAATGGGGAACTTATCTGAATATGATCCATATACATGTGTATATTCCATATATGTGTATGTGTGTGTGTGTGTCTAGTGGGGCACATTCATTTGTTTATATATGAAATATGTGTGTATATGTGTATGTGTGTATATATACACGCATTTTAATACATATATACAGACACAATGAAATGAGGGACTGATCTAAATGTTAAGTATGTGTATGTAAAATGGAGAAGGATTGGCTAATAGGGGCCTGGAGTAAGTGGTGCAGGGAATTCTGCCTACTGCCAACCTGTAGGAGACATTTGTTGGACCCACTTCTGAAAGCATGTGATATCATAGAATGGAAGAGTTGCCCTGACTCACAACATTCACTGTCTGTTTACTTTGTGGTAAAGAGAAGCCTTTCAATGGGCTGTTGAGCTAGCACTGAGCATGCATATAAATACATAAACAGGTCAAAATGGCAAACAAGGTAAGACCTTCTGAAGCCTCTAGGTGAGGAGAGAAATACTTATGACCCATTCTCCCCAGTCAGACCATGTTCCTTTGGTTGCTCAGTAGTCCTCTGGTTTCTTGTGTTTATTCTCTCCCGAGCTTAGGCAAAGGAATATTAGAGATTGAATCACCTTCTGCAGTTTTGAAAACCACCAGAGGTCCAATGGTTGAAAACAGAAGGAGCCAGCCCTGGGAATCCACTCGATTGACCCATCCCAGAAAGGGATCAACCTGGTTTTTAAGATCTGGTGTTCTTCAGACAAAGGAGAATGTCATCCAGTGCTGTATCAAACACAAAAGTGGATCATGTGTTTAGTAGCAGCCACTTTATTTTTGAGTCCATTCTTTTGGAGAATCAAAGTATAGAGGGGAGGGAGCTCCTCTGGTTTTAAGGTGGTGTATCATGAAGGCAATATTCACAGCATTGATGGTGATTATGAACATGCCGGCGTAGTTCTGAATCACAAAGTATAACAGACTTTCCCTACAGAAGACAGAAGAAAAACATTTATTAGACACCAGAAAGCCAAATCCAGCATAGAAAGAAAAATCTATACACAATAACAATGCAGGGAACAACACCATCCCCAAGTCTTCCCCCTGCTAGGCTTCCCACCAACCAGGTCCTTTAAACAAAATCTCCCATCATGCAGGCTAGTTGCTGCCTTTCCCAGCTCTGATTGTTCTCTAACTTCCTCTCAGCTCTGCTCTAGCTTCACCTGCTCCACCCCTTCCTATTCCATGTGACTTGACTCATGAGTCAGGCTTCCATGAGACTTAAGCATATTACATGGGATTGTTAATGGATGGGAAAGATCTTCCCATTAAGAAGCAAAATTACATTAACAATAATAAAAAATGCATTCTCAATCCAGGTGGTTATATTTTGGTTGTTGTTATATATTTCAGTGAATATCCATTTGTAAAAACTAATTGATTTAAATTTGTTATTGATGTTATTGATTAAATATTAATGGATTTAGTATTGCTTATCACTGTTGAATGATACTGGGGAGAATATACCATATAGGAACTTGATCTGATAGTATTAAGAAAAACCCTACTGTCCTTGGAATCCTAAGTTACAAAGGTAGTCAAATGTTTGCTAGGGAACAAACTTGCTTAGTGTTTTTGCATGAATGAATAAGTTCAGCTGTACATAGAAGAAGGTAGGTATGGGGAGGCAACAAGATTTAGTAGACAGAAAGATAGGCTCAAAGTCATTTAACTTTACGTTACTCTTGGACAGTGTCAACCTGCACCTTTTCTGTTTTATTATCCTGTCAATGTTGTCCCCTCCTTTGTTTACTCTTCCCAACTGAAAAACAAAAACTTTAAAAATCGTCACATTCATGGATAGTCAAATAAAGCAAAGTCCCATGATGACTGTTCTCCATCACCTCTGTGTCAAGAGGTGGGTACCATGCTTTGTCATTAGTTCACTGCAGTTATGGTTGATTATTGAATTAGTTAGAACTGTTACGTCTTTCAAAAAAATTTTTTTAACCTAGTCGTTATTGTACAAAGTGCTCTATTGATTTTACTCACTTCACTTATCACAATTTCATACAAGTCTTACCTTTTGCAAAACTATTCTTTTCCAACTTTTTATGGTACAACAGTATTCCATTATATTTGTATTCTATAAACTGTTTAGCCATAATAACTCTTCACTCTAAATATTTTTGGTACATATTTTTCCGTATTCCTGTGATCTTTTGGGGGTATAGGACTAGCAATGCTTTTGTAGGGTCGTAGTTTAAGAACTTTTGAGGCGTAATTCCAAATCGCTTTTCAGAATGGCTGGGCCAATTAATTCGCAGCTCCATTAAACAGTGTGCTTGTTTTCCCATAGCCCTTCCAACAATTGCCATTTTTATTATCTTTGCCAATTTGTCTTAAATGAGGTGTATAGTACAATTCCTTTAATCTGTGTTTCTCTAATTATTAGTTATTTGTAGTATCTTTTTTCTTTTTCATTCATTCATTCATTTATTTTTGGAATATCTCTTTTATATGCTTTTTGATAGTTCAAAAATCTTCCTTTTAAAACTACTTGTCCATGTCCTTTAAACATTTATCTATTGAGGAATGAATTTTTAGCCATGTAAATTTTAATTTGTTCTTTATATGTCTTGGGTAGGAGACTTTTACCAGAGGAACTTTCTACAAAAATGTCCCTCCCTGTCCAAGGTAGTTCTTTCATTATTAAGTATAACTGGATTGGTTTTGTGTAAAAGGTTTTATTTTTTTCCAATTTATGTAATCAAAATTTTCCATTTTATTTTTTCTAACTCACAACTCCTTTCTGGGTAAAATTTTTCTATTTTCATTTCCTCAAAACTCTGGTTCTAATAGCTTTGGGCAGTTTTTGTTTTTTCTTTTTATTTGTGATTTCTTAAAATACGCTATCTAGACTTTTTTGAGGGAGGTCGTGAGTTTCAAGAAATCTGATGAGTCTGAGATTCTCTCCCCTTGATCTGTTTTCCAGGCGTATTGTTTTTGATGGTGATATACCTTGTATTTTCTTTTTTTAAGATTTTTTATTTTATTTAATATTTCTTATTGTCTCATGGAATTGTTGCTTTCTTTTTGTTTAGTCTATATTAATTTTCAAATTTCAGATAAAATTTACCACTTTCTATTTTACACCATGAAATCTCCATGCCCTTCTTTCTTCGCTATCTTTCTGTAGATCATGTTTCATTTCCTCCAGGTATTCTTGCAGTCTTTGTGACCAGGACATTCTTTTCCCCTGAGGCTCTATCAGGACTTGCAGAGTTACTCTCTTGGTGTTTATCTCCTTCGCTTTTCTCAGTATTTTCTAATTTTGTTCAGCATTTTTCTTCTGCTTTCATGAGTAAGCTTGCTTCAGTTTCTGGACTGAGGTTTTGTATTTGGGTTAGACTCTTCTCACTCTTGTACTTAAGGATAGTGTTGGCTGGTCCTACATTGTTCCAAATGAGGTGGCTAAGACTGAACCCATCTTCTGTAGGAATTCTTGGGTTTTCTGCTTTCCTCACTGTTCTGCTTTGGTTTGTGTCTTAGGATTTTTGTGTTGTTTTTTTTTTTTTTTTTCCATTTCTTTCCCCTTACATTATTCTGATCCAGAATTCACTCTCTTCCTTTCTGTGAACCTGACAGTCATCAAAAAGATGTGCTGGTAGCAGGCTACTTGCAAAGCAGCCGGTTCTTTGCTTCCTAGGTCCATCTTTGGTCCTTTCTTTTGCTAGGGCTTCTGTTAGATCTCAGTGGGTCTATCTGAGGCCTAAGTTGCCTGAGGGTTGTACTGTGTGAGCCCTGCTCTGATTCTATCTCCTATTTTGCTTGGGGCAGGATTGCTGCACCTCAGAACTGCCATGCTTCATGGGGTTTGGTATCCTTGGTTTCACTGTACTGCTTTTGGGGTCATATAATTTTAATAACAGCTTTATATAACTTTATAACCTGAGTAAATAATTAAAGTAATAATGTCTCTAAATAAATGGCAGCTGCTTTGGTCAAGAGGGGACAATTATCTTTTCTTTTCCTAGCCAGATGTCTTTTCTCTTCCTTAATTGATCAGAAAGGTAAGTAGAAGGTGGGCTCCTTGCTCCAGGGATAAAGTGGGGAAGAAAGATGCTTTGGATTGGTTTGGGGCATCTTGCCAGCCATAAAATCACATGCCTGTTCTTCTGGTCCAATTTATTTTCAGTTCCTTGGCTCTGGTCCCAATCTGTCCATGTCAGGTTCACTCTGATGACCATTTCCACTTCAGTATTCATCTCAATCTCAAACAACTTCCACTTGTGACAGGCTAGTGATGGCAGAAAGTCATTTCTCTGTTCCACATTTCACTGATCCAGAATGGAGTTCTGGAGGGGGCTCCATATTGACTCTCCATGCCATCAGTTCTGTGTGTCCAAATAGTTTCTATGTTATTGTCTTACAGAATTTGCCCCTCAGTTCTCTTTTTTTCTATTATGCTTCACTCTTAAAAATACCACATCCTTCAAGGTGCTGGTAGGATGGTAGGAATGTTCCTTTATCCTTTATTGTGTAGTTTGTTATTGACTTTTTCCCTCCTCATGGTCATTTTCCTCCCATTTGCCTTGAAGTACCCTCTCTGGGTCCATGGGTCTATGCCCACTTCCTCTTTTGAGTTTCATTTGCTTTGTTTCTCTTTCTTTTGAGGCAAGATGAATGGTCTCTCTTAACACTAACATTCTTACAGAGTATATCCATTATGAAGTTCTGATCTCCCAGTACAGAACACTTTCCTTCCTCTTGGTCTAGTTGTCAGTTGGACCCTCTCCCACTGCTGAAATATGATCTCCCCACTTCTTCATCTCTTACCCCTTTTTATTCTCTCTCCCTTTTCCTACTCATCCATTCTTTTGTAGGCTTTTGTCTTCCTGAGAGTCTACAGGAAATATTTTCCCTACATTTTTTTTGCCTTTAATTTGACAAGGGCACATCACATATTCTCCTCTAATTTCTTCCTCTTTCTGGTATGTCCTCTTGTTTTCTAATTTAGAGGCACAAAAAGCATTGATTCACCCTCAGTCATCTATAAGTAGTATAAGAGGTTTTATCCATGATGTTTCAGCTTGTTTCTGCACCATTACTTCTCTTTTACTTCTGCTTTTAACCTTGTCTCCTTGTGTACGTTTTGAAAGAAATCTCTTAATGATCTGTTGCTATTTTGTTGTCCTTGGTTGCTGTATTTGTATAATTTTTTTGTATTGTTTTCATGTCTGGTCTTTGAGAAGTAAATAATTTCTTCAGTTCTGGTTTTCTTTCTAGGAATGTTTTAAATACCTCTTTTTATTGAACATCCATCTTTTAAAATTGATAATTAGGCTTAGATTTATAAGGTAAGTGACCTTGGGTTTCATATTGAGCTCCTTTGGCCTTCAGAATACATTATTACTATTTCCTGGTAAAGTGTCTACTGCATATAGAATAATTTTGTGTTATTTGAATTTCTTTTGCTTTCTCCCGGATGCTTGTAGCAATTGTTTGTCATCAGAATTGTTAAATTTAACTACTATGTATCATGGATTTTGCAGTATAGGGTTTTTATTATTTTTTTCCCCTGGAAAATATGTGTGGATTATTTCCACTGGCACTTTGTTATCTAGGTTCAGAAGTTCTCTGCAGTTGTCTTGTAACATATTCTTTATTGGACTGGGATGTATTTCTTTTTACTTTGTCATAAAAATGATGCTAAATACTTCCCTTCTAGGAGAACTATAGTCTTTATCTATATGAACCAAAATATTTTGCTTATATGGAAATTAAGCTTTCTTTTATTAATTTTTTTCTTTTCTTCCATATTATCCTTCACCTCCAAGTATTTGCATTCCCAATCAATTTTTCACTTTTCTGTTTCTTTGATGAAACTTGACACTGTGGCTTCATGTTTTTCTATTCTGCCCAATATTTCTGCCATGTAACCCATAAATTCTGTTTTCACAATCCTCTCTTTTTTTAAACCATTCAGGAATGTCCTGCTGAGGTCCCAGGCTCTCTTGGAAATCCACAGAGTTTTCTGCCTCATCAGGTGTTGATTCATTTTCTTTTGTCTTGCAGTATTTATTCATAGATGTCTGGACTCTTTGATTTGGAGACCATATTCCCTTCTGTTAACAATATCTTCTCTTTTGCCTCATTTGTTTATGCTTCAGGTCTAAAAATGAATTTTCAATCTACTAAAATCTTTGGTCATTTCAGTCTTTCCCCTTATTTTACCCGACTGCTCACTTTCTGACTTTCTTTTGATGACCGTTTCCTTAGGGGTTGAATTTCAAAGCTATCTCAGCTTCCTTTCATGCTGAGTAGTTCATGGTTCATCAGCTTTGGTTTCCACTCTAAATGACTTCTGGGGGGACAAAACTGGCAGCAGCTGAATTCTCATTTTTTTTTTTTTGTCTCAGGCTTAGTAGATTGCCATACAACCACACACATGTTCTATCCCAGTTCCCTTTGATCCCCAGTTCTCTGACTGAGCTTAGTGGTGGCATAGGGTGCCAGTAGACTGTGCTACAGCCTGAAAAAGCTTCTGCCCTTTGGATTTCTAGGGCATTGGGAGAGGTGGGGGTAAAGCCGAGTCCTGTTACAAAATTGTAAGTCAGCTCCTGAAGTTCCCCAACAGAAGCATGGTGGTTCTGAGTGGAAGGGCTAGAGATTAGTGATTATTAGCCTTCTTTGTAGTTCACTCCTCAGATTGCTCTGTTTGCATTCTTGGTGTCCTATACCATAAGAATACCTGAAATTGCTTTATCTCTTACACGTAATTTCTACTTTGGAGAGAGGTCTGAGTGGTTATGAGTAGCAGAGAAAATATTTAGTCTTCCATCGAGGTCGTCATGTGCCCTGGAAGTCTAAGAAATCTTTCAGGAATTCATGCCCCTCATTGGTCAAATGTTTCAGCTCTACCAATAACTATATTGGAAGAGAGATTTGTTCTGCATCCTGAGCTAGACATATAGTAGACACTTCAATAATGTTCATTTAATCAAAGTCTTCCAGTGTTTAAATTTTAGCAAGTGTTCAATAATTGATGGCTGATTGATTGAAAGTGTTTTAAGAAAATAAAGAATATTGGACTAACTCTCTTCCCCCCAATCTAACAAGAAAGATGCCTAAATTTTGGTTGTTTTAAAGTTGATAATATTTTAGGTCCTTTTCTAAAACCCTTCCCTGATGCCTCATTGTGGTATGGTACTGAATCCAGGTACATGAAGATTATCACAGGAGAGCGTACAAATGCTGGGAGGTTGCACCGAGTTGGAACATCATTAAGAAAGGCCCAGCCATGGACTGAGGCCCAATCTAGCTGAATTTAGAGAGACTAATCATCACCTTGACCACAAGGTGAGGTGATGAATTTTGTGGCCAGAGTAACCAGTAAAAACTGTCTACTAATTTATACAAAGGGTGTGATCTACATCATTGGAGGGAGTGCCCACATCAAAGAAATCCCTGAAGAATTAAAGGAATATTTATTATATATTTCTTATGAATATTTTTAGTAAAAACTCTATATTTAGTCTCCTCCCAGAATAAAATATAGAACTGAATATAAAGTGAAAAATCACTGCAGTCAGTGATGTATTAGCAAAATGAAATGAAGGTTTAAGACAGTTTTCTTCAGATCAATCAATCAACCCACAAAAATGTCTTGAGGGTTGACTTTGTACAAAAGTACAGTGGAAGACACAAAGAAATTTAAAAGGTGACTCCTACCCTAAAGGATCCTATAATTAAGTTGATACTTCAGTTTTTCCAGTATTTCCTCAATTCATTCCTGAGAGTGTTTGCTGTAGTGATGCAGAGCACCAGAGCTTTACACCAGAGGGATCAAACACAAAGCCAGGTCCCCAAACCAGATAAAAATTAATTGGAGAATATTTAGCAAAATTAATAAAAATGCAATAGAACATAGATAACATTAATATGTGGTTTTCTAAGTCAATGTGTAGCCCATAGGAATCTCTATTTTGATTTGTATTTGATATCACTGTTGTATACTCTTATAGAATGAGATGCTATGTTCTGTATAGCTACAAGTGCCTGTGATTGGGAAAAATAATTAGAATTGGTGTGTGGGGGGGGGGTAAGAAAATCTCAACTTGAGGGAAAAGGGACAGGACATAAATAGGAATCCAAGCCCTAACAGAGCACATTTAGAATATTGTGCTCAATTCTGGCTACCACAGCTTAAGAAGGATATCAACAAACTAGAGATTATACAAGGATGGATAACTGTGATTAAGAAGGGTCATATGAGTTTTCAGCCTATTTATCCAAGGAAAAAAGAAGCTTCAGCAGGGACATGACATTTTTCTTCAAGATTTTGAAGGGTTGTCATGTAGAAGAGGTATTAGATTTCTTCTATTTAATCTCAAAAGGGCCAGAAGCAATAGGTAAGAGATGTTTAAAAAAAAACATAAAAAACTGTTAGGAAAATTATTAACAAAATCCCTCTAAACATTAGAACTAGACAAAATTGGAATGGGTCATATTGAGAAGTGATGGGTTCACCTTTGGAGGTTATAAGCAGAAGTCTAATACCATGATGAGGATTTCTTTTATGTATGGGTTGGATTAGACATCTGCTGAGTTCCTCTACAATGTCCTCCTCTTTTGAGTGCCTAGCCTCCTAATCATATTGTCCCATCACTCCTTGCCTTTACACACCTACACATTACACATGTGCTGCTGAATGAAAGTGAAGTAAATAAAGCCACTATCCTAATGGGGTCAACTACAAAATTATATCATTTTCAACTGGACCCTCACTGTTGTTGGGCAATCTTATTATACCTCCTTTATCAACTCACTATCCCACGCTCCACAGTGCCTATAATTTGTGAGTCATCTGCATCAAGTTGTCCTTTAGACATCTCAGACAATTCATTATCTTGCTAACGAACCTTGCCCCTCCTCTAAAATTTCCATTCCTATGGAGAGTACTATCATTTTTCTGGTCACCCAAATTTACAAACTCTGTCACCTTTGATTTTTCCCTCCTCCTCACCTCCAGTATCCAAACAATTGCCATATTTGTTGATTTTATTCTATAACGTCACATTCTCCCAGCTCTCTGCACACATGGTACTATCGCCTCTTCAGACCTTTCTTAGCTCTTGGCAGGGCTACTGCAAAGGTCTTTCTGTGGGTCTCCCTGCTTCCAGGCTCTTTTCTTTTGAAAGCACATTTCGCATGGCTCCCCAAATACTCTTCCCAAAGTACCGATCTGGACATGCAGCAATCTTCCTCAAAAAATCTTCTGTGATTCTCTGTTACCTCTAAGATGGACTATAACCCTATGAGTCTGTCACTTTAGGCCTCTCACTGTCTGTCTCCAGTTTGCCTAGTCAGATGTACTTGACATCACTCCTCTTCTTAATCCACTCTATATTCCGACCAACCTAGTCCACCAGCTAGTGCCCAAGCCCATCACCCTCTTCTGTTTACGTGTCTCTTCATCCAAAATGGCTCCTCATGCCTGAAAATGCCTCTGCCTTTGAGAAGCCTTAGTTTCTTTCAATGCTCAGCTCGGACAACACATGGTCTTGGAAGCACTTCCTCATCCCCCTGTTTATTGTTCTCTCCCTGCTTAATTATTGTTAAGTTAATTCATCTGTGAACTTGTGTTTCCCTATGAAAAATGTAAGCTTCTTAATGGAAAAAATGTTTTCTGTATTCATGTCACCACCACCTGGCACGGTGCCTTAAATATAGTAGGTACTCAATTAATGTCTGTTTGCACTGAATACATTGAGGGGAGAAAAATGCGAGAAAGAGAGAGGCAGGAAAGCAAAATGGGAAGGACAGTTGTGTTGAATTCAGAAGAGCTCAGTTTAGGTCCTGCTTCAAAAACTTACTTGTTTGGTTACTCTGGATAAGTCACTTGACATCTCTGAACCTCATTTTCCTGATCGATAAAACAGGAATAGAATTATTTTGCCTACCAGGCTCTCAGGGATGTTGTGAGAAAAAGGCTTTGTACATTGTTGAGCATTACATAAAGGTAAACGATTGTTCTTTTTCTTGGGTGCTATTTCTAGTCAGAGTGGGTGGAAAGTAGGTTAATTCTCCTTGCAGGAACACTCCTATCAATGTTAATGTTCACAAGCTTATGCTAGAAAACTGCTGACCTAGTATAGATGCTGGTGCCTTGGGCACTGCCATTGGGCACATACCCAGCTCAGCAGACTTGTGCCTATGCTCCTGGCACTGTTGGAGCTAGCTGTAGGGGATCTCATACAATAGGAAGATCAGTCAGTGAGTTTTACTTCTAGATGGTGAATGAGAAGGGATATTGGCTGGAAGACAAACCATAAGAAAAGGTAAAAGAAGTACCTAATTTTCTCTCCAAACTGGCATATAGTTCAGTCACCAGCAACCAGAGAAGCCTCAGCCCTCATTCCCATCCAGAGGCACTTGGGGAGCCCTGGAGGGAGGTAACCCACCAGTCATAGATAATGCTAACTGGTTCAGAAAGACTTGATTTTAAATCTGATCTCA
The DNA here is from genome assembly GCF_028372415.1 of Notamacropus eugenii. Taxonomy (NCBI): domain Eukaryota; kingdom Metazoa; phylum Chordata; class Mammalia; order Diprotodontia; family Macropodidae; genus Notamacropus; species Notamacropus eugenii. The sequence goes on along the minus strand of NC_092875.1, from coordinate 459,188,551 downwards.
GACATTTTCTAGCTGTGTGACCTGGACAAGTCACTTAACCCGGTTTGCCTCAGTTTTCTCAACTATAAAATGGGGATAATAATAACTTCTATCTCGCACATTGTTGTAAGCATCAAATAACGTAATATTAGTAAAGCACTCAGCACAATACCTGCCATATGGTAGGCCATCCACAAATGCTTGTTTTCTTCCTTTCCTATCCTTTCTCCTCTTCAGTTTCATGTGCTCCTGAAGAGGGGGAAAAATTCTCATTTTTTTCTTGTAACACCAAGTTAACACAGTGCTTGATGCATAGTAGCTGCTTGTGGTGGCATTGAAAAGCTGCACTGAGCTGAACTCCGTTGTAGGGTGTGTTTTGGTGCCATTTCAGTGCTCAATATAGCTCACTCGCCCATCCCTCCTGGGATGTTTGGCACATCTGACTCTCAATGGATAAGCCCATAGCTGTGGAGCTTTCAAAAGCAGCACAGACAAGAAGAAAAAAAAGCAAGGATAGAGGATGAACTGCCAATTAACTTGTGGAATTATTAATTGATCCATTGTGGCCTAGAGAAATGGGGAAAATCTCCTGGAAGGGAACATGAGTTTCACCTACTCACTCACAAGTTCCTTATGCCTCGCCTGTTCAGAAGTAGGGGCAATTATAAAAAAATCTAGTGCTGATGCTCCTAGTTTATAACCAAGGGAATGGAACCACCAGGTGGTCCCTCTAGATTGAGGGGGAGCCAAGCAAGCCCATTTTTTTGATACTTGGGAAATACCATGATGACAACAAGTGTGTACTAAAGCTTCAATCATGCTTTAATGAGTCACAGAGGCAAAGGGTGTGGAGGGGTGGGAGCTGTGTATGGGGGGAAGCAGTGGAGGAGGGTTAGAGGCCAGGGGATGGTGTGAAGAAGGCAACGGGGAGGAGTGGGGCACAGAGTTATTACAGAACTACAGATTGGAGTTGGCAGCACTAGGGCAGCAAGTGGAGGAGAGCCCTGGGCGGGGGCAGGAGTTTGAGGTTTTATTTTTATACATTGTTGGTGGTAGACTAACTCTTATACATGGTATCTTAGAGTTAGTTGGTTAACATATCCATATCCATGTCATCTCAAAGCTATCAGCAAAATCTTAGGGTTAGTTCATTAGCATAAAATTTTGCTGGTACTTTACTGGTCTCAGTGCATGTCTCCAGCTTATCAGAGCCTTACAGATAAAGAGGCAGTCAGCAGGACCTAGAGGCCATTATATTAAGGTTTAGCTGGTTTCTCCTTATTTAGCTGGTCTTAGGATATGACCTTAGCTGATTTATGAGACAGCTTGAAAGCAACTGTTATGTTCCTTTAATTTATTGGACAATCTGCAAGTGACTTCTAGGTTCCCTTTGTAATCTTATTTCCTATTGCTGTTACCTTATACTAGCACATTTTATATATGAATATATTATATGTTGATATAAATTTTATATAAACTTGCTTACTATACTAACTCTGAGGGTAGTGGTGGTGGTTAAGGGGACCAGAACAAGACACAGTTTTGACACAAAGGCATAACATGGATAAGAGTGCATGCACCTTATTCTGCTGGGGGTGGCGGTAGCAATGGAGACTTTGACATGTCTTCTGTCTAGTTAATTGTTGGGAGCAGGGGTGAGAAGGGAATAATCACTCAAAACAAACAAACGAACAAAAAAACCAAGTCTCATTCCTGGTGATGCCTGTCTTGAAGACCTGAAATCTAATTTTTTCCTTGTTTAATGCTGACTGCACCTTTCCTTGAAAATGGAATTCTGGGGTAGATCCAGCTTTCGGGGTTAAGTATTGACGGTCTCTCAGAACTGACAACAAAATGGTTCTGTAGCAATGGGCAGTTGCTTTTTTTCCCCAGCTTCTATTTAGGTTGATCTTGGAGGAAGGCCCAGGCTGTGGGGCTGAGTTGTGGCAAATAGGACTCATCATCTTCTGGCCTTGAGGAGCTGGGAAGGTAAGGTAGCTTGCTTAGGCCTTGGGTAATATACTTGCTACTGAGGTATTTTCTTAATCTGATAATATTTGTTATTTTAAGTAGATTTTTTTCTTTACTATGGATATAAACCTCCACCAAAGTGCTACTGCAAATATGTTGTGAAAAGCGATGCTGAGTTCTAGAAGTCTCTATCAGCAAACTCTGGCGGGTTCTTTGGTGTTGTAGAGGATTCAACAATGGCCCCAGGAGCAGACCACATCTGTTTACCAAAGACCGGCCTATCTAATAACACAGAAGTACGTCATCAGTAAACTGGAATGAAATAATTTTTAAGTATGCCATTGCAAGATATAGAGAAAAAAATCCCTCAGTCTCTAGAGTCTCACTTCTGAAATGATGACAGCAGCATAGTGGAAAAGGCAGAGGGGAAGCTAAGAATTATTAAGTAAAGTCAGCAAACATTCATTTAGCACCTACTATGTGCCAGGCGCTGTATTAATTGCAAAGTTTTTAGACCAGCAATGAAATTTTATTTAGGATTCTAAATGTGACATCCTAGTCCAAGGAGTAAGTGAATGTATTGCTGGAGCAGTTGAGTCATATTTAATTTTGACATTCTTGCTATAAACAAATCCAAAAGAAATAGTGAAGTTAAAGCTAAATAGAAGGATGGGTCACAGTTACTCTTTGGAGAAGTAAAGAAAACACATGGCAGAGTACATTTTGTCATATGTCAAAAAGCTTTATTCATTAGGCATTCTTATCAGATATTTCAGTACAATTTATAAGCATTTACAAAAAGACCACCATGAAAATAATTTCAGCTTACTCACCCACTTATTTCATCAGTTACTGATGATGAATAAGTGGAGAAGTTCTATGAAGAACACCATAAGACTCTTTGTTGTAGAAATGGTTCTAACGTCAGCACACCTTTAGTTCAGATTTCAGCGTTGGGACAAAATGAGGCAAATCACTCTACATTTAACAAAGGAGGCTTGCTTTGCCCTAACACAGTAAGAGTGTGCAACATGAATACAGTGACACTTAGCTTGTCTGGACAAGGCCCCCTTCAGCTTTATGTGGAAAGTCATGAAGGTACCTGGCAATTCCGGCAACCAATATGTCTAACAGGTCCAGACTACACATGGCTCTTGACCATGAAGTTGCAACAGGGATGCTGGGACCAATCAGGTAGCATGAGGGGAGGAAACTATATCAGGAAAGCAATGGTTTTCATACTCCTGTAAGCCAAATAAAAATATTTGATTTTGGACATGGACTTCAATGCAAGGTGGAAAACAGTGGTTTAACCCTAAAATATGTTGAAAATAAAAAAGAGTAAATGGGCATCAGAAATAACATCAAAATTGACTATTATTATTTCATCCTGAACTTAAACCAGAGTAAGTTAATTACTATAATAAGGTGATGAAAGAATAAAGTCAGTGAAAATAAGAATTCAGAAAACATTTTGGCTTACTTGTCAAATACAGAGATATGGCTGCTGAAGGCAGCACTGCATAGTATTAGCATACAAACTCATCTGTAAAATCTTATGAAGGAATGTGATAGAAGATTGCAGGCACTATCTTTTCATAAAGCAGAGAGAAGCATTAGAGGGTAAAGCCACAATTAAAAAAAGTTGGAAAAGATATATAACTGAGCAAAGTCATCCCAAGGGCATTCAAGGATGATCATGGAAAGGCAACTAAAAGCAGATTAAAAATAGAAAACCATTGTTAAAGATTATTACAGTAAACTTTTCTCTGTCCAGCACATTGGAACCACTTTATTTGGAGCCTAACATTATAGTCCCTGGGATATATCAAATAAGTAGAAGTGGCATTACAGAGACAAAGATAGAAAAAGCATCTATGATGGCTGAGGATCATATATGTATATGTGCATATATACACATACACATATAGATATACATATATGCATATATGTGATATAACTGTGAAATAACTCATTTACAAAGTTTCTAAAGGATGGGAAAATATAAAATGTATGGAGAAAACAATTGGACCTTTTTGACTAATGGAAACTGATGAAGAAAATGTCAATAATTATGAGTCCATATACCTATTCTTCCATCTATACAACATTTTAAAAGGATCATTGGTAAACATTGATAGGAAACATTAACGTCATCCTCAAAGAGCGTCTTAGTAGAGGACACTTAGATTCTCACTAAAAGATTCTTGACAATGGACTACATCTTCACATCTTTACATGTCTTTTCACAATTACATACAAGATGCCTAGAAAGGGATTTTTTGTACTTTTGTTTGTTGATTACAAAAAAATCAACTTCATGTAACACCATCTTACAGGTTTAATAGAACAATAAAATGTCTTCCATCACTCAAAAAAAAAGTCACGTGCAAGTCATGTCATTATTTCTCTGATGGCAACTAAGTACTGAGGACACAAAGGAAGGTAAAAATCCCTGATCTTGAAGAACTACACAAAAGGAGGAGACAATGTGCAAATAACTACTGGCTACAAGGAGGATCATTGCAAATAATCAATGAGGGAAGGACTAGAATGAAGAGGGATTAGGAAAGGCGTCTTATACAGGGTGGGATTTTAGCCAGGTCCTCAAGGAATCCAGGGAAGCCAAGAGGCAGAGGTGAAGATCATTGCATGCATGGGGGGGGGGGGGGCAGTCAGTAAAATGCCCAAGTAGAATGGTTTTGTGTGCAATTCCAAATATAGAACTATATATAGAACCAAATATAGAAAGAGTCAGAGCTAGAGATAAAATTTGGGAGCAATTTGAGGAGAGACAAAGAGAGAGGGAGAAAGAGAAAGAGAGTCAGAGAGAGAGAGAAGAGAGAGAGAGAGAGAGAGAGAGAGAGAGAGAGAGAGAGAGAGAGAGAGAGAGAGAGAGAGAGAGAGAGAGAGAGATGGACAGAGAGACAGAGGGACAGAGAGACACAGAGAAGGGAGAACACTGATGCTTGGAGAAGGGCAGGACAGAGCTGAGGATGGAGAGTTGGAGAATAACTACACTTGGAAATAAAATTGAAAAGGATTGAAGAAGGGAGAGAACAAAAAGGAGAAATAGCAGAGGAGACAGAGAAGGGACAATCATAGAGGTCGGAGAAGAAGTACAATAATATAGTGTCATGGAAACCAAAGAAAGCTTAAAATGCATGAAAAGGTGAAGTCAGGGAGAGGAGGAGCAGGCACAGGGAGAAAGGAATGGGGTTCAGTTTTGGACACCACCGGAGTTACCCAATTGTGTTAAAAAGTCAAATGAAGTCAGCTAGCTTGGACTTGGTCCCAAGAAGACCTGAGTTTAAGTCCTGTCATCATCGCTCATTCTCTGTATGACTGAGCAAGTCATTTCAGCTTCAGTTTCTTTATCTATAAAATGGGGATAAGAGTTTCTGTCTCACAGGGTTGTTGTGAGGTTGTGTTTTGCAAATCTTAAAGGGCTTTATAAATGCTAGCTATTATGAAAATGCAAATAATTTCACTGCACAGACTTCTTTCCAGTTAATAAGCAGAACTAATCTTATATAGATGAACTGAATCCTTGGAAGGCTGGACTCTGATGGACTGGGGCGCAGTCTAAGAAAGGCTAGAGGGGTTGAGAATGGGATAGGAAAGATTCTGAAACTTGAGGCACTGACTTTAGAGGACCAGCCCATGTTGGGAAGGGAATATGGGTTAGAGGAGGCTCCTTGGGCAGTTAGAAAGCAACCCCCAAACCTTGGACATCTAGGTGTGGGAGGAGCAAAAGAGATGGAGTGTACTGCTGAGGACGAACTTTGACAACTTAGAACTTTGCCTAGGATAGTATATATATAGAGCTAGACAAGACTTATCTAGTACAAATGTGTCTTAGCATGTCTCTTGCCTTTCTACATATTCTTTTCATGAATTTTATTTTTATTTCAACACTTGTCAAAGTGGATTATTCAAAATATTCCACATGCATAGAAATGAAGAGAGTAATTTTTTTCCCTATTGATCACTAGACACCCAGACATAGAAGAAAAGAAGAAAGGAAGGACAGAAAAGAAGAAAGAAAGGAAAAAAAGGAATAAGGGGAGGAAGGAAGTATGCATATATTAAGTGTATACTATGCATTATGTATGGTGCTAAGCACTTGACAAATATTATCTCATTTTCAACCCTATGAACAAGGGGTTATTGTTATCCCCACTTTATAGATGGAGAAATTGAGGCAAACAAAGAGAGGTGGAGTAACTTGTCCAAGACCACACAGCTAATGTCTGAGGCAGATTTGATTTCAGGTCTTCTAGGCTGCAGGTCCAAATTTTAGCAAACATTATGAAGAACTCAACACATATCAAGCATGTGCTTGCTTGGTGATACAATGACATAAAACTAAATATATTCTGCCTTCAGGGAGTTTCTGAGTACTGATTAAGAAAATATAAAATAAATACTAAGTAAATGATATAGACTTTTCCTTTTCTAGTTCTACTACTTTCATAAGACTCATCTATAAAATATATTGAAATTATTTTGAAGGAAGTTGCTGCATACTGTATATTCAACATTTGATTTAATTTTTGTTTAATACATAGAAATTATTTCAGGAAGATAAACCTACAGTATGACTCTGGCAAAATAGAGCCTTGATTCATATGAAAAATGTCTGTTTTTTTCTAGAGGCTTTCTAAAATCCTTGCTCCTTTTCAGGTTGTGACTTTATGGTTGTGATGAAGCCTGATATGTTGCACCTCATCAATTCTACCCATTTCCAGGTCCTTCCTAAAACAAAAGCATCACTTAGCTCAGATGAATTTTGGCATGCTGGCCTTTATTTTACTAAGATATCAGAAGGTCACTTAGTTGAAATGAACAAAAGGTGTTATTGATTTTCAAAATTCATTCCAAACTCCAGAAGGTTTCAGGGTATTTAAACCTCCAAGTAGTTCTTATGGTAACTTACTTGGTAGTTCTTGTGATAAGGTGAAATGACTGGATTTCTTGCAATGATATCTTAATGAATCGTTCATTTTTGGCTTACAAATGCCATTTTCAGAAATACCACATGAAGGCTAAGGGCTCACTAAATCTGAGAAACGTGGGGAAGATAGAAGGCTTGATTCTCTTTATCAAAACCACTTGAATCTCAAACTGAGTCATCAGATTGAGAATTCAAGTCACTGACATAGATTTGAAGTTTTAAAACCATTACAGTAATTTGGTTTTTTAGTATTGTGACTTTTAGCATTAGTCTTCAGCATTGCATTTACTTCTGAATTTTTAAATATGGACTTCATTAAATGGCTTTGCCTTTGATAATAATGTGTTGGGATTTAGGGAAGAGATATAACTCATATTCCTGGTGATGTTATATAGATATGTTACTGAGGATAAAACAACTTCTGCCAGGGCAGGAATATTACCCAAATAGGGATGGTATTGATGAGGAGACATTTCGTTGTAAATGTGGTAGGTTCATTTTATTTTGTTTTTACTTTGTGTGTATATGTGTGTGGAGGGCATAGCTATGTTTATGCCTATGTCTCTATCATTACAAAATCCCCCTGTTCCCTCCCCTCTCTTTTTTAATATACATGTAGATCTATCTATCTATCTGTCTATCTATCTATCCATCTATCTATCCATCCATCTATCTACCCACCCATCCATCCATCCATCCATCCATCCATCCATCCATCCATCCATCCATCCATCTATCCATCCATCTATCCTTCTATACATCTATCCATCTATCCATCTATCCATCTATCTATCTATCTATCTATCTATCTATCTATCTATCTATCTATCTATCTATCTATCTATCTATCTATCTATCTATCTATCTATCTATCTATCTAATCTATCTGTCTATCTATCTATCTATCTATCTATCTATCTATCTATCTATCTATCTATCTATCTATCTATCTATCTATCATCTATATCTATCATCTATTTATCTAGGCAGCTAAGTGATGCGGTGGATAGAGCACCAATGCAGGAGTCAGGAGGACGTAAGTTCAAATCTCACCTCAGACACTTGACACTCACTAGCTGTGTGACTTTGGGCAAGTCACAACCCCAGTTGCCTCATCCTGGGCCGTCTCCAGTCATCCTGATGAATATCAGATCACTGGGTTTAGATGGCTCTGGAGGAGAAGTGAGGCTGGTGACCTGCACAGCCCTCCCTCACTCAAAACAAAGTCAAGTGCAAATCATGTCATCATTTCTCTGATGGCATGGTCTTCTTGGAAAACTAAGGATGAACACACACACATCTATCTATCTTTTGTCTATCATCTATCTATCTATCCGTCTGTCTGTCTATCTATCTATCTATTTATCTACCTATCATCTATCTATCTATCCATGTGTCTCCAGATAGGAGCAGGGTCTGTTTTTATTTGTCTTTATATCTCCCTTACCTCACATAGTGCCTGACACATATCAGGCACTTAATAGATGCTTGTTTTGATGTTTGATAATAGTAGTGTCTGATAAACAATGAGAGAGTTGACTTTTTATATAATGAAGTGGGACTCCTCTTTTTCTAAATTCACTTCTTCGCTTTCAAAGCTTCTAATAGGAGGATCCATCATCTTTGGGAGGAGATACGTGGTCCAACACTGGGCTCTAGGAGAAATACTCTAGAAGTCAAATATCCTAGACTCTGGCTTACTTTTTTAGTCAAATCAGTCTTTTCTTCCTTCCTGAAGTTACCATTTTGCCTGGGGAAGGGAGAGCAACCTCTTGGTGCTGTTTTTACCTTTATCTCCCTTCTGCTTTTTTTTCTGGCAATAAAAACAATCTCCCTGAGGTTTTTGCAGTCTTTAGTATCTTCTAAAACTGGATTAATATTTCCCCTTGTAATCCATGAGCTTAGCAGCTCCCACTAAATTCCTCTCTTTCTGACAAAATTTTGTCTATGTTTTGTACAAGGCCTAAAGATATTCAGAACTGTTCCTTCTGACATATTTCAAGATGCAGCTGATCCAAAACCTTATGAGAGTTGAGATTACCTCTCTTCTAGGAGGTTGTTTAAAAATATTAACTCCATTGACTTATTAAGGTCAATCCTAGCTTTGTGTTCTGTGATTTTCCCTAGCTGAACATGTTCCAATAACTTAAAGCTTTATGAATGACAGGTAATGATAAATAATGGTATATAGGGATTTGCTTTGTAACATGCAGCTGGTCACAATCTTGGAGCTTTGTTTTTGCAGTTTAGTTGTTTCACTCATGTCTGATGCTTCATCACCCCACTTGGGGTTTTCTTGGCAAAGATACTAGAGTGGTTAGACATTTGCTTCTCCAGCTCATTTTGCAGATGAGGATCTGAGGCAAACAGGGGTAAGTGACTTGCCCAGGGTCAAACAGCCAGTAAGAATCTGAGGCTGGATTTGAACTCAGGAAGATGACTCTTAATCACTCCAGGCCCAGCATTCTAGCCACTGTGCCACCCTAATCTTGGGTATTGTATTATTAATTTAAAAATTTTCAAACCTATTAGTCACTTGGAAGGCAGAGTAAGGTGCGAGACTGAGAATTGTGTAAACATCAGGAAAAAAGAAAGAAATAATTGGCATCATTTCCCATGTACTCAATGTATTAATTGTCTCTTTGCCAAGAGAAGGTGAAGCACTTGCTAACTGATGCATCCCCTACATTCGTTAGTCTAGCAAGTATTTTCTTAATGAGCCAGATTCTCCCATTGTCTAAATTATCTTCTGAATTCTTTCAGACCACTAGAGTGCCATGCACTCAGTGTCACACCAGATGGTACTCTAGTGGACTAAATTTTGTATTTCTTATGGTGCCTAACAGCACAGAGTGCTGTTTAGACATCTAGAGGGTTTCGCTCAACATGTGGGTCATTTTTCCATTTCAGGGGATTTGCATAATGCTTTACTTCTCTCTGGTGAGTGGTATTAATTGTAATAGAAAGACTGTGTGGTCACCCTGTTGGCATTATTTATCTCCGCATTGAGTACACTAAGGACTTAGATAGCTGGTGGGAGCATTCTGACATATCATGTTTGATTCCAAAGAAATCAAGTCTCACACCTAACCTTTCACATTTCTTACCAAGCCACTGTGCAGTCTTAATGAGCTATTAACCTTCTCAAAGGAACACTCAGTATTAACAACAGAAATATTCATCTTGCCCAAAGGGACCCTTAGTTTGTTATTTTTTAGATTCGCTGACTATAGCAGAACAGTTGGCTACTGGTTCCTTTATTATCTGTTCCTGTTTTTTGTTGTTGTTTTCAGACACCAAGACAGTTCTTTCCATATAACCTTGACTTCAGTATTCTGCTGAGCCCTAGCTTTAGTATGTATTCCTGTGTTATGATAATCTTAGGTTTAAGGAAAATTATTTTATATATTTATGGAAGTACCATTGCAATATTATAAAAGGTTGCCTCTGCCCTGCTTTTATTTTCTCCTCTCTTTTAACATTGCTTTTATTTTGAACAAGGTGATGTTAGGTTATGCTACCAATGACCATACTTTCTGGTCCCTTGTAATTGCCTGAATTTTAAATATTATAGCTCTCTGATATCAGAAAAACAATCCATTAGATCATCATTTGCTATAAAGTAGGCAATAGGCTAGCATCGTTGGGAGGAGACAGCGGAATGCATTACAGAGCCTCAGGGATCTTGCAACCAACCAGTTTTTCTAATAGGCAGGCAGGCAGTGGGAATAACTATGCACATTACAGAAGAATAGTTCAGCCCTTATAAACAGGTCAGGAAAAAAAAGGAGAAAAAAATACTTGAAAGACAATGAAGGTTAATGAAGTAGCATTTCACTGACTTCAAAGGCAAGGAATGAAGGTTTGTATAACTAACCATGATGGACAAGTATTCATTTGAAATGGACAGAGATAATGGAAGTTATTGTGAAGTACATCTGCATACATGTGACTTTCAATAGATTTCATCACATACATGAAAAAAGGCACTGATCATGTGAATTATTCCGCTTATTTTACTGGTAGTTAGTCAAACAAAAGAAGTGTCATACTATGTTGGTACATGTTACATTCTCTACCTTTCTCTAGCAGGATGAATATGAAATATAGTAAGAATCGGTATACCCTAATTATATGGTAGTTGTAAGTAGACTGTAATAGGGCAGCTAGGTGGTACAGTGGATAGAGTGCCAAGCCTGAAAGTTAGGGAGAGTTAATTTGCTGAATCCAAATCCAGCCTCAGACACTCACTAACTGTGTGACCCTAGGCAGATCATTTAACTCTGTTTGCCTTAGTTCTTCATCTGTCAAATGTTCTGGAGAAGGAAATGGCAAATCATTCCAGTATCTTTGCCAAGAAAACACCAAATGGGAGACTTGGACATGACTGAAAAATGATTCAGCAACAACCACAAAGAAGTAGAATATAACATGCTGTGAGCATAGAGAAGCAGAAAGGGTTTTGCAAGGTTTAAATAAGGAAAACTCATTACTTCTTGAAGAACACGGGGAAGACTCAATGGAAGAGAAATACATGTACTTTATTTTTCTTTATCATTTTGAAGTGTGATTTTGCAAGGAAGGAACTGATGAAAACACAGAGGATGATTTCATATAATGTCCCAATTTCTGCCTGGGAGCATAGAATTGGGAAGATGCCTAAAGCATCCTGGATCTGTCAAGTCATGTGAAAGTTGCTGACACATGGCTTAAATGATTTTTAAATAATTTTTATTGATATTATTTTTCATATGACCTACACTTCCTCCTAGATGTTCTCCACTCCAAGAGAGTCCAACAAAGGAATTTTTAAAAGAAAAAAGATGAGAACAGGTAAAAAAAGTCAGCAAAACTGACACGAAAAACAAAAAGTCTTATAATAATACAGAATTCCAAAGCCTTGGACAGCTTTGCAAAGAAGGAGGTGGATGGGGTAAGGGAGAAAAGATTCTTATAACATCTACTTTCACTTGTTTTGAGGTTATTCTTTGCATGTACATTGTTGGAGTCATTGCATACATTGCGTTTTTAGCTCTGCATACTTTACATCAGTTCATGTGAGTCTTTCCATTGACTCTTGCAGCATAGTATTATTCCATTATATTCATGTCCCATAATTTATTTAGCTGTTCCCTAATTGATGGTTATCCATGTTCTTTCTAGTTCTTTGCTACCATGAAAAGTGATGCTATAAATATTTTGGTGTGTACGGAGTCTTTCTTTTCTTAATGTCCTCCTTGTGGTATGTACCTGGTGGTGGAGTCTCTAGACTCATGGGACATTTTAGTCAAATTACTGTAATAATTCCAAATTGCTTTCTAGACTGGTTGTATCAATTTACAACTCCATCAACAATGCATTAGTATGACTTTCAACACATTCCCTTCAACATCGATTATTCCCAACTTCTGGAAATTTTTGCCAATTTGCCAATTTGATGACGATCTTGTGGTTGATTTGCATTTCTCTTGAAGCTAATATTTCTTTAATGCCACATTTTGTGATTAAGTCATTCTTAGTAAGTTGCAGCAGGTAATGATGTCTGTTTCAATTGTCCTTTGGATTATTTATAATTTAGATTCTCTCAAGATTTCATTGTGCCACTCTTTTTAGTCATGTAGAAATGGCTTGGGAAAATCTTGTCAAAAGATGGACTTTTAAAGCACTGAACAATTTGAGAATTATTGAAAACTCTGTGTATTTTTCAAAATATAATATAGATTAGGGCTCACCAAACTGGCTAAATCCAGGAAACAGCTTGTTTTTATATTGACAATGAGATAAAAATATTTTTTACATTAAAAAAACAAAATAAAATATAAAACTTTTTTTAAAGGGGAAAAACATTCTTAACTGGGGAGCATACAAAAAAGAAATCCCACTTGGGATTTGACTGACTCTTGACCTAGAACAATTTTCTCTTGTCACTAAATTATGGTCCCAGATCACTGTACAGGCACATCACCTATTGTTGTGGTTCAGTCATTTTTCCGTCATGTCTAACTCTTTGTGAGCCCAGGTAATAGCAAGGACCCCAGCACACACAAGAGGGCCTGCTGCTAAGGTTCTTAGATCTACTTTTCTAGAAGAAAAGCAACTTTTGAGGGATCAACAATCACTTTAATCAAGTACATGTATCATTCACTTAGTTCAGGGGGAAAAGTCAGTACCCAGAACTTCAGAGAAAATACAAACAGAAATAAAGACCAACAGACAGATCCAACTGTCTGACCTTTATATACATACAAAGTTACCAAAGACAGAAGCACAACATGTGGGCTTTCAAAGCCTGGGGGCTTCTTAGCAGCTGCCCAGAGTCTCGTCTGGCCAAATAAAACACTTCCAATGAGAAAGCCCCAAACTAAAAACCTCACCTTTCAGTATACATATACTTTTCAGAGCTGACCCAGTGCCTCAATAGAAATTAACAAAAGGTATTGAGGCCTATTGTTGGCAGAGGAAGATCTTTAACCCTCCCCCCACTATTAACCTTAAATTACCATTACAAACCATTTGGGGTTTTCTTGACAGAGATACTATAGTGGTTTGTCATTTCCTTCCTCATCATGTTTTACAGATGAGGAAACTGAGGGAAACAGGGTGAAGTGAGTTGTCCAGGGTCACACAGCTAGGAGGTACCTGAATTCCGGAAGTGACTTTTAAGACTAGCATTCTATCTATTGTACTCCTAAGCTGCCCTCATGTCACCTATACCAGATATATTCATACACACATGTATATATGTGTGTGTATATATATATATATATATATATACACACACAGAGATATACATCTATATGCAAATATACATATAGATGTATATATCCTGTACAGGTGATAGGGATATAAAACTATATATATATATATATATATACATATATATATCCCATATATTTATACATATATAAATGTATTTATGAATTAACTCAGTAAGCTCCCTATCATAATCTAGAAAATATGTATTTTTTTGCCCATTTTTTCTAGAATAAATGCTTAGCACAGTCTCTTTTACTTTGCTGTGGAACAAACTGAAGAAATTTTATGGAACTTGAAGCAATGAATACTATGCCATCTCCAAATAGGGGCATTTCAAACCCCTCAAAGCTACAGGTATAGTTTATTTTCCTCGGAATCTGTGAAAGAAATATTCTATCATGCTGGTTAATGCCTTAGTTGAGCACAGCTCTTTCCTGCTTAACACTTCTTTAAAATTTCACAGTTTCCTATGTCCAAGAGTTTTGGATAATTTAGTATTTAGTCTAGGAGATAGTTTGTCTGAGGACAACATTTGAATGTTCATATCTTTTGTTATACTGAATCAGATTCTGTTTTAAAATGCACAAACAATAAAGAGTATAATTCTTTATTCTGTACAGTTTTTAGTTAATTGCATAACCACAGATTGGTAATATGCTATGGAAAATAACCCTAATTGCATGAGGAAAAAGAAATACTCACATCCTGTTTCTCTTTAATAACAGAATCTTGAAAGGTCTTTCTCAGTTCTTGAAGTCTCACATTTTGAGAGAAACAAACTTTCTATTTAATTTAATTTAAAGAAACATTCCTTGCCTTATTGAGTTATGATGAAATGAAGAGTTCAGGTTGGCCTAATCTAGTAAATCTACATGAAATAAATTCCTCTTGGCCTATCTTCCTTCTGAGCTGTAATATATTGGTTTAAGTATTTTGACCTGCTATCTCTCACTTTCAGTTCTGGATCTGAGTTATCTCCCCATTCACACATTTTCAAAATGTCACAGGCAAAATGGAAGATAATATTCTGTGGTGGTCTCACCAGGCAACTCAGTAACTTATTTAGACACTTTGAAATACTCCGATATAAAGGAGAACAGGAGGAGATCAATTGGAAGCCTGGAGCAGAACTGCCCAAGGGTAAGAAAAAGAAAGGGAAAACTGGGTATTTATTTGCAGAGTCTATGGAAAAACGATGAAAAGAAGGAATATTTATAAGTTCCTGCTTCAACATTCAATTAATGTAGTTCATTAATATTGTTTTTTTGTTGTTTAGCCATTTTTCAGTTCTGCCTCACTCTTTATGACCCCATTTGCAGTTGCTTGGCAAAGATACTGGAGTGGTTTACCATTTCCTCCTCCAGCTGATTTTTCAGATAAGAGAACTGGGGCAAACAAAGTTAAGTAACTTGCCTGGGATCACATATCTAGTAAGTATCTGAAGTCAGCCTTGAATTTAGGAAAAGGAGTATTCCTGACTCTAGGTCTGCCATTCCATCCATTGGGCTACCTTAATGTCTTAATTACTGCAGTGGATAAAGGGCTGGGTCTGAAATTAGGAAGACCTGAGTAAAAATCTGACCTCAGATACCTTCTAGCTGTGTGATCCTAGGCACACCCTTCAAGAAAAGCCACTGAACCCTGTTTGACTCAGTTACTACATCTGTAGAATGAACTGAAGAAGGAAATGCAAACCTCTCTAGTGTCTTTGCCAAGAAAATCCCAAATGGAGTCATGAAGAGTCAGACACTACTGAAACGACTCTACAATAACAAGGTGATTCTCTAGTTACTTAATTCATGTAAATCTTGTTTCTTGAACTAAATCCTAAACTTCTAAGGGAAAGGATGATCAGAGTGGTTGATTCTTACAGTCTGAAGGGATCACAGTGTTACCAGTATAACCCATAACTGACTAGAAATTTCCTATATCCATTAACAGCTTATATTTAACAATCTTTGGTGACAGTGAACCTCCTATTTCCCAGGTCACTTCATTCCACTTTAGACAGCTCTACTTGTTAAGAAGGTTTTTGTTTTTAATCAAGCCTGAATCTTTCTCCCTACAATTTCTACTCATTCCACATTGAAGGCCAAACAGATCAAGTCTAATCTCATTCCAATTGACAATCTTTTTAATATTTGAAGTCAATTTTTAAACTTTCCTTTCTCCAAACTAAGCATATCCATAATTCCTTCAAATGAGGCTCCTATGGCACATTCTCCAATCCTCTTACTATCCTACTTATCCCTATTTAAATGCAGAATCTTAAAACTCATGCCTTTTTTGGTATGTAGCATGCATTACGGTGCAGAACAGAATCTTGGCATACAAGAAATACTTAGCAAGTACTTCAATCTTGATTTGACTAGGCAGAGACAAAATTATAGCCACTGAAATAGAGATGTAAAATTTTCCTTATGTTTCTTAGGATTTTGAATTTAAAGAGGCTTTAGATATCATCTAGTTCAACTCCTTAGGTTTCAAATGAGGAAACTGAGGTCCAGAGAAATTAATAATAAGGTAAGAGAGAGGGAATGTTATTCACCCCACAACTCAGTTTATGTGCTCAAAGTTGATAATATAATCGCATTTGATAAGGTTTTGATATGTAAATAAATGAATCTATTCTCTGATTTTTTTATGAGATGAAAATGCTCTGATTAGGTCAAGAACAGAACAGGGTGATCAGCTGAGCAAAGAGGTTAGCTATTTCTAGGGTTATAAACAGAAGATAGGGTTGCTAGGGAAGGAGAAGTGACAGTCCCCTGAAGGGGGAAATCACCTTCAAGGAGTATTGTTTCTGGCAATCGATACCATGTGTGTTCATCCTTCGTTGTCAAAGAAGACCATGCCAGGAGAGAAATAATGACATGACTTGCACTTGACTTTTTTTTTGAGTGAGGGAGGGCTGTGCAAATCACCAGCCTCACTTCTCCTCCAGAGCCATCTGAATCCAGTGACCAGATATTCATCAGGATGACTGATAGAGATGACCCAGGATGAGGTAATTGGGGTTAGGTTACTTGCCCAAGGTCAGACATCTAGTGAATGTCAAGCGTCAAGCTATGGAGAAAAGCAGACCCTGGAAACCCAGGATGAGAACTCTAAACAAGAAAGGATTCCTAGGTTTTGCAATACCAATATTGGATTGTGAGTTGCCTTTGCTCCATGCAATTTTTACATGTGTGCCGCATTGCCAATTTACTCTAAGTTTGAACCTCTCTTCCGATGGACATTGTGTGTATTTGTGAGAGAGTGAGTTCCAGATTTATAGGAAAAATATTTTGTGCCTGGTATTTTTACTGTCTGATCTTACTAAATGCCTTTGCTAATTGAGCTTACTGCTTAATTGTTAATGGGAAGCACACCAGGAGGGGCTTGTAATCTAGGAAAATTATAATGTGATCTGGAAACTCTACTGTTAGGACTTGAGTACAAATCCTCCTTCTAACACATACTATTTCAAGACTTGGGTTCAGGTCTTTCCTCTAACATTAGTGATTGTGTGATCCTGGGGAAATTCCTTAACTTCTTTGTGATTTGGGTCACTCTCTAAGAAAACAAATTGCTGAGATGGTATCAAGATGTAGAAAAAGTTTCCTCAACTGGAAGTTCCCTGTTCTAATGAAATTCCAGGTTCTGTTCCTATCCCTAACAACCCTAAGAGGTAGGTAGCATTATTGTTTGCATTTTACATATATGGAAACTGGTTTCTCAAAGAGTTTGAGTCAGTTACTCATGATATAACCAGCATCTGAGGCAGGTAATATCTGAACTCGATGTCTTCTTGCTTCTTAAATCCAATAATTTATCCACTGTGCCATGTTGCCTAAAAGCAAAACAGGATGCCACCTACTCCAGGATCTCATAATTTTGAGAAGCAGCTAGGTGGTGTGGTGAATACTTTGCTAATCCTGGAGTCAGAAATACCTGAGCTCAACTCTGGCTCAGACACTTAAATAGCTGAACGGCCTTGGGCAAGTCATTTATTTACTTCAGTTTCCGCTGTAAGATTGGATTAATAACAGCAACTACCTTCCGAGGTTATTAAATGAGATAATATTTGTAAACTGCCTGGCACACTACCTTGCACATGGTTGGTGCCATATAAAAAATCAGTTTTCATTATTATTACGAATTTTCTGATTCCAGGTTCAATGTTCTTGCCACCATGCCAAAGCCTCCTTTTGGCAAAAACCGCGTATTAAAAAAGTGGCCTTTAATGAGTGTTGATTGATAAGTTATGCTACTAATAAAAGAGCTTAGATGTTCTTTTATTTATTACTTTAGCTTTCTAAAACTTTCTTTAAAGTGAATAGGGTTATTTTATGCAGGGTCATAATTGAAAGAGAAGGAAATGGTAAATGCCCAATTTTACCATAGATTTGTTCATTCAAATTCAGCTCAGACTTGCCTTTTTCCTTTTGCTTCATGACAATGAGCCACATGAAGGTAGCTTTTCTTTTTTTGCCTCAAAGTTCCTCATCTCTTTGTGTCCTTTTCTTCCATTCCTGCATAATTTAGGCCACCTAGATTTCTAGAATGGATAAAAAATAATTTTAAAAAGACAATTGACAAAAGAACAGTATTTACTTTAATCAAGTGTTGTAAGTCAACCAAGGCCTTGTTCCTGCATCAGAGAATATTTCCATAAAAGGAAAAGAAATGAAAAGATTCATTTTTGCTTGTCATTTACTTCTTTTGCTATGAGATGGTGGGTGGGAAGTAGGAACCATTACCTAGCATAGCATTTTGCAATTATTTGTAGAATTCATGTGTTCATGCAAGAATACATGGGCCTCTAAGAATACCCAGACCTCTGCGAGGGTTGCTTGGTCAGTATTTGAAAGAAAAATAAAGAAGCCTACTCATTTGTGCTCATTATGTTTTAGGTCACTAATTGCCCCCTGCTCTAGTTCTTCCCTCTTTACTTCTAGGAGTGACAGCTCTCTCTCCTCCCTCCTCTCCACTCCCGCCACGCATCATCTCCACTTGTTGAAATCTTTATTTTCCTTCAACATCTAGGCTGTTATTTCTTTCATGGTGCCTCTCCCTGATCTTCACTCATGTTCCACCTGTAGATTATCTTTCTCAGGGAAAAAGGAAAAGGACCCCTACACACCAAAATATTTATGGCAGCTCTTTTTGTGTTGGAAGAGAATTGGAAACGGAGGAGATGACCATCAGTTTGAGACTGTATGAAGAAGTTAAGGCACATGAATATGAAGAAATACTAATGTGCTTTAAGAAATGATGAAGGGAATGGTTTCATAAATACCTAGGAAGACTTAGATGAACTGATGCAAAGTGAAATGAGAACAAGGAGAACAGTCTACACAGTAACACCGATATTGTGATGATGATCAACTGTGAGAAACTTGGCACCTCTGATCAATATAGTAATTCATCACAACTCCAAAGGACTCATGATATAAAATACTATCTACCTTTGAACAGAGAACTGATAGTCTCAGAGTGCAGAAGCACATTTTTTTCCTTTATTTTCCTTGGGTTTTTTTTGGAACATATTTAAAGCAGAAATATGTTTTGTATTATTTCATATGTATGATAGCATCATATTTCTTGCCTTCTCAATGGGTAAGAGAGGAGTGGAGGAAGGAACAGAACTTGGAACTGAAAATTAAAATTAAGTAAAATTTAAGAAAAAGAAAATTATTTCTCCTTCCTCAAATTCTCCTAGAGTACCTTGTGCAGATTTCTCCTTTGCCCTTGTCATATCTTGTCTTTTATCACAATTATTTGCTTTCCTATCCTCTATCTGTTATTAGATGTTGAGTTCCTCAAGGGCTAAGACGGTGTCTTTGTATCTTTCCTTGGTTACCAAGGTGCTATCTACACAGTAGGCCCTTGATGCAAGTTTGCTGATTTAAATATGATCGTTTCTAGGCTGCTTTCTATTCATCTTTTCATGTCAATAATAAAGATCAGAGCTAAATCAAACTGTTAATTGCCCTCTAATTAATGGTTCCTTTTTGCCAACTTCAAAGATTTAGCTGAATATATGATGTATGATATAGAAAAGTAGTGTTATATTTAAACAAAAGACTGAATTGGTAGAATCTTTGGTGAAATAGTTGACATTAGGTATGTAAGTGTCATGACTCCATACCTATTATTGTGACATCAGGGTTGGTTATCCCTGAGACCTCCGAACTGATAATCTGCAGGATCTGGGGTGCTCCTACGTCTCTTTCCCGCTATCATGGATAATTTTCACTTCATTGTTTTGGTTATTAAGAACTCAAGGAAATCTGCTGCAAAGAAAACTATCACAAAAAGCTTCTTCCTCCATTATGGTGGCTGCTAACAAAATGCCTTGTACAAGTGATCTCCCAAGCACACTTAATTAGACCTGTTTGTCTTCATGGTAATCTTCACTGCTGACAGTGAATGCTGAGCTTGGATTGCAAAATCTAGTGCTAGTTTCCTCCCCAAATGACACACTTTCCTTCTTAAATTATATGACTATGGGTAGCACTCTTCTATTTATGAAATAATTTGCTTACCATTTACCAACAGCAATTCAAAACACTTTTCTTTCCATTTAGCTATTTTCTACCTTGTTGCATGAGAATACAAAAAGAATGGAAATTGATTAGACAGTGGGTGAAAAGTAGGTGAAAGCATTTCTTGGCATGCTATATGCCTCCTAATGAAATGATAACTTCTAGCACTCTGTTTCTTACCTTGGAGATGTTCCTTCCTTAGGTGGCCTGTTCCAGCTGAAAAGCCTATTTACCATATTCCTTTCAATTTCCAAAAAGGGAAAAAAACCAAAAAAAACCGAAATTAAAACCAAAAAACAACCCACATATCATCATATGCCTTGCTAAACTGAAGTGAGAGTACTCCTGGTCAAGGTTTCTTGGTTGCAAAGCACAACTTTGGAACTTATAAAAATCACAATTAATGACCTAATAATTATAGAGAGGCAGCATGACAAAGTATCTAGAGGGCTATCCTTTAGGTCAAGAAGACCTGGGTTTAAGTCCTACCTCTGACGCATACTAGCTGTGTGTCAGTGGTATGCTGGTCATTGTTTAACAACTGGCTTTCCCTCTATCCTACCTGCTCCCCAGGGTAGACATGACACATTTAAGTCTAATATGCATTATTAACATATTCTCCATCATATTCACAAGTCTAGACAATCAAAAAAACAGTAAATCAAGTCTTGATTTGTAGGGTTTGCTTCTCACACTGAAAATTTAACAATAGACTCTCTAATGTCAGTTAAAGCTGGCTTTAGCACATTCCTGTGTGTAACCATGGGCACAGCATGTAACTTTTCAGGAACTCAATTTCAGGAAAGTTGCTGATCTGCATCTGTGGAAGGAGTTTCTACACTCACCAGGTTCAGAGACTCCCTCACCCTGATGAAATTATACGTCCAAGTACTCTCATTACCCACCTTCACAAATAAACATCCTTATTAACCCTCTTTCTATGACAAAAATGGATACTCTAGTAACCTGACTGGGGGAAGACTTATTTCTGTTTGTCCATAACTCTATCATTCATGGTAAGATCCGTTTCACTCTCAGTGAGCAGCATGCCTTACAAATAGTAAATCCTCAACAAGTGCTCTTTGAGTCAGTTGATAGGTGGATGGAGTGAATGAACAAATGAATGGATAAGCAAATGAATGGTTTACTTGTTTTAACATATTTGTCCAGTTTTTTTTTTTTTGCTTTTCTTTTTATTAGGTAGGACACTTACTTGGAGATACAGTAAACAGAATTCCAAATAATGCATTTATCACCTTGATCTATGTCTAGGACAAGAGTAAGATTGATCAGTTTTAAGGCAGAATATGGGCAGAGGAGAATGAGCCAAGTATCTCTTCTCTACCTATTAGACACTTAGTCTCTTGGATAATTCTTCAAAGGTGCCAACTTTTAAGTACGTCAGAGTAGTCCATAAGTATTTTATATCTACACTGCATATATGCTGTGTTAGGTATCTGATGCCCATGATTTGAGCAGAAGGTTATTATTTCCCACAAGACCTTAGAAATTCAAAGCAAGTGGGCACTGATGGGCTAAAGGACAAAGTCTCAGATGTGTTATGAGTTATGTGAACAGATGTCTCCAATTCCCTAATAAGTGGACCAAAGTTACATATGTAGTTTATTCAGTAATTTCGCATTCTAATTGAAATTTATAGAACCTTATGCAATTTATCTTTCATATAGAAGAAAAGGATTTTATATGTATATATATTCATATATTTCTGTTATATATTCTGTATATGCTTATACACATATACATCTACCTATCTATCTATCTATCTATCTATCATCTATCTATCTATCTGTCTATCTGTATCTATAAAACTGTGTTCTAGATTCCTCATGTTCAACAGATGATCAGCCCATCTCTTCTTCCTATCCTATAGTTCCTTGATGACATCTTTTATTCTGGTTCTTCTAGGTTTCTCATTGTTTATATGTTGCATTACATGTTTATATGTTATTTATAGGGTGCACACTCCATGGGCTTCTCTATTGCTTCCAGGGTGATATTCATTTGAAATTCTTCAGAGACTGCTACATTTCATGTCTTAGTCTCATAACCATAAGCCCATACTCTAGTAGATACTCAGTGAATACATTCAGGATATGGGGAAGAAGTAAAGAAGGCCTCTAGAAAGTTGGGTAGACTTCCTGGGTCAAAAGTATGGGAGGATATGAATAGGACTTAGAGAAGACATGCAGATTTGGATAGATTGTTATTTGTATTATTGGAGGGAATTCCTAGATTAATTAGATCACAGACCCTTTTTTGTATTTTGCATGTATTTTTTTTAGGTATCTCTAAGTCTTATCATGATTTCCCTTTTTATATGATATGATGGCTAATCAGTGCCAGACGGTCAATTTAGATGACAGTTTGACTTATTTCTTATTGTAACTGAGTTATTGCATATTTCATGGAATTACTTTCCCTTACTTTGTCTTGTTATTTCTTCCCCCAAGACAGATTGCACTATTTGTACTATAAATCATAAGTTTGACAGTCTTAAAAATATAACGTTTCTTTTTGAGGTTGCAACTTTGTTCCATGAAAAGAAGTTGAATGTCCAGAAATGCTTTAGTACTATGGAAGATCTCTGACTTCATCTGTGTGGGTGCTCTCAGCACCCATGTAGAACACGAATATCCTCTTGTAAGTATTATTCTGCAGTAGGCTACATCTTTATCATCACCTAATTGACTAAGAGATGTGGGGAATACAAGATCCCACTGTGCATGTTTTTAGTTGTAGATCAAAATGCCACCTTCAAGGACTTCTTGTAAACAGAAGTCTTCCATACGTATATCACAATTAGGCAAGGATCCTTGAAAAACATGATGAGGGAGACTATCACTCAATGACGTTCTTATTATTGATATCAGGCAAGTCATAAAGCAAGGCGAAATATGCTCATTAGAGGTGAGTCATGGAAGAGAACCAATGACTATTAAAGGTTGAAGGAAGAGTCTTCACAGATGCTGATGTTCTGGTTTGCTGAGGACCGTGTGCTGGTTACATCAAGCCTGGGAATGTTGAAGAAAATCACATAAGAGCTAAATAACCAATCAAAAGATGTCGGTCTAATCATCCACACAGGGAAAGAAAGGGAAATAGAGAATGCCTGTTGTTCAGGCATGCAGGTAGCTGGGCAAGTTATAGAGCCTAACTAGCCATTACATGTACATTACATGTATATATATGTGTGTGTGTATGTGTATAAATGGATAAATGAATAGTTTACTTGCTTTTGTATACTCATCCAGATGTTCTTGCCTTTCCTTTGTTGGATGTTATATTTACCAGGGACTTTGAGAATTCAAATCTCAAATACTGTGCTTATGAGCTTAACCGATGGCTAAGACAAGAGTAAGATTGATTCTTTCAGGTGGAAGCTGGGCAGTGTAGACCAAGCCATATATCTGTGCAACATCCATTAGGTTTTTAGTCCCTTGAGTACTTCTTCATAGGGACCAACTAATAGATAGGTTGAACTAAAGCTATATCAAGAGTAGCCTATAAATATTTTATATCTACATTGCATATGTACTATGTCTGAACCCTGTGATTTTAACAGAATGTTATAAGCATATAGACATATGTCATATATTATGGACATGTGTATGTGAATTACATATATAACTATAAACAGAATATATGTGTTATAATTATACATATGTAGTTATAGCCATACGTATATGTACACATGTGTGTGTATATGTACTTACATATGTATAGGTATGTGTATATATACAGATATGTGTTTTTGTGTATACATGTATACACTTGTGTATATGTATGTATGTGTGTGTGTGTGTATGTGTGTGTATACACTGAGCAAACCCTGCAATTGACTAATGGGTTGGACTTGGTGTTAAGTAAGAAGAAAGTGTAGACTTGATTGCACATGGGAAATTGCAGATAATGATCTCAAACTTCTCATAAAATGAATGCCTGACCTTTTAATACTTTTAACAATCAGATCATGGTAGTAAGCAAGCAAATAAAACTGGACATAACTCCTCAGCCTATGATCCTATCTGAGTATTCCTAGGAAGTGCACCCTGCATCACTTAGGCAGATCTTCTCGAGTAACTCCTTCACCTTTTGGCGCTTTTTCTGGGAATTTTTCAGGAACCCTATTGAAACCCAAGTCTCTCACCAAAAACATCTGTTTACTTCCTATCTGTCAACTGCTTTTAGCTTCTTATCTTTGACCTTTTTCAAAGAAATAAAAAGTAAGGCTTCCAGGAATATATTGGAGTCACATATTTTGGATAGGTTTTGCTAGGCTTTGTGAAAGTTTAATATCGGTTACTCATTTTATGTATTAGGTCCAACCTCCATGTTCTCCTCTCTCCCATGTTTAAACCAAATGCTTTGAAAACTGAGGGTTTGAAGATGGTGTATTAGAGGCAACATAGCTGAACTCTTTCAACATTCCTCTCCAAAATAACTTTAAAGTGACACCTCAAATCAAATTCTGGAATGTCAGAGCCAATAAAAGGTCAGAGTGAGACATTTTTCTGACCTAAGAAATCTTAGGAGGTCAGCAGGATAAGTTTGTGACATCAAGGTGAAGTCTTACTTAAAATCTATGCATATGGTGGTAGCAACAGCTTTTGGATCACTTAGTCCAGGCATAATAAGGGAGTCAAACAATTGATCAGATGGAGATTCTAGTGAATCCTTTGCTGGCACTTGGTACAACTGGCACTGATTGGCAACTCTGTTGATCATACACAAACCTAGGTTGCAGTTTGAAGGTGGGGAAGAACACTGGAGATCACTCACAAAGAAGCTTGGTCATAGTTCCAAGGCAAAGAGAACACTTACATTTATAACTGCAGGGAACCAGCTTATACTTTCCTGGGTAAAGACCAGAGCACAGATCAGGAGATCAGTCAACATACCTCTACCACCTTGGAAGCACCAAAAACTTGTAGATCCCCAGAACTAGCTCTGAAAATAGTAGCAAGAAAAAGCCTGAAGCATGGGACAGTGCCTCCCCACCTCCAGATAAGCAGACCCCAACTTTAATATAAAGTTCAAAATCAGGAAATAGGACGGAAAAATGAGCAAACCACAACAAAGATTGTGATCATAAAAAGTTATTGCAATGGCAAAGAAGACCAAGACATATGAAAATAGCTGCTAAGAAACCTCAAGGAAAAATGTTAATTGGACCCAAGCCTAAAAGAATTCCTGGAGGAGTTGAGAGAGATAAAAGTGATAGAGGAAAAAGTTGGGAAATGAAATGAGAGTGATACAAGAAAATTATAAAAAAGAGAATTGGTAGTTTGGTAAAAGAGACACAAAATATATTCAGGAAAATAATACTTTAAAAACGCAATTGATCTAATGGTAAAAGAAGCATAGAAATTCACTGAAGAAAAGAAGTTAAAAAACAGAATTACCCAAATGGGAAAAAAGGTACAAAAACTCATTGAAGAAAATTGTTACTTTAAAATTAGAATTGGGCAATTAGAAGCTAAGAACTTTATGAGACATCAAGGAATAATAAAACAAAGTCAAAAGAATGAAAAAATAGAAGAAAATGTGAACTATCTCATCACAAAAACAACTGACCTGAAAAATAGATAGAGGAGAGATAATTGAAGAATTAATGGACTACCTGAAAGCCATAATCAAAGAAAGATAATATTTCAATAAATTATGAAGGAAAACTGTCCCAATATCTTAGATTCAGATGGTAAAATAGAAATTGAAAGAATCCACTGATCACCTTCTGAAAGAGATCCCGTAATCATAACTCCCAGAAATAATATATTCAAATTTCAGAGCTCCCAGGTCAAAGAGAAAATACTTCAAGAAGTCAAGAAAGAAACAATTCAAAAATTGAAGAACCACAGTCACATGGAAATTAGCAGTTTCCATGTTAAAGGAGTGGAGGTCTTGAAATACGATATTTCAGAAGGCAAAGGAGCTAAGATTACCACCAAGAATCACCTACTCAGCAAAAGTGAATATAATCTTCAGGGGAAAAATGGATGTTTAATGAAATAGAGGACTTTCAAGCATTCTTGATAGAAATGAATAGAAAAATTTGGCTTTCAAATACAAGACTCAAGAGAAGTATAAAAAGGTAAACATGAAAGAGAAATCATAACGGATTCAGTAGGGTTAAACCGTTGACATTTTTATATGGCAAGATGACACGTGTAAGTACTAAGAACTTTATCATTATTAGGGCAGTTAAAAGGAGTTTAATAGACAAAGGGGATGGAAGTGAGTACATCATGTTGCAATGAGCTCCAAAAAATGAAGGGGTAAGAAAGAGGAAAGAACTGAGAGAAAGAGGAAGGGAGAAGTAGAATGAAAAAAAAAATTCCCTCCCATGAAAGAGGTATGGAACAAAGAACTTTTACAGTTTAGGGAAAAATGGCAGGGAGTGGGGTGGAGGTGGGCAAAGCTCACCTCTCTCTCATAAGAATTGGTTAGAAGAGGGAAGAACACAGTTGTACATAAAAATGTAACTTACCCATTAGAGAAATAGGAGGGGAAGGAGATAAGGAAAAGGGTGGGGGGGGTGATAAAATGGAGGGCATATTAAAGGAGGCAGTGGTTAGAAGCAAAATAGACTTTGAGTAGGGACAGGATAAAAAGAGAGAGAAGAAGACGGAAATGGGATGGAGGGGAGAACATAGTAATCATAACTGTCAGTGTAAATGTGAATTTGATGAGCTCACCAATAAAACAGAAGCACATAACACAGTGGATGAGAAGCTAGAATCCAACAATATGTATGGCGATACACTTGAAACCAAAAGACATGCATGGAATTAAAGGGCTGGAACAGAATCTAATATGCTTCAGCAAAACTAAAAAAAAAATAAAGTCAGGAATAGCAATCTTATCTCAGACAAAGCAAAAACAAAATTAGACTTCATTAAAAGGGATAATCAGCTAAACTACATTTTGCTAAAAGGTACCACAGACAATGAAATATCAAAAAAATTTACAAGTTTCCCTGATAAAGGTCTGATTTCTCAAATGAATACTGAGTATGGAACTGAACTAAATTCATATAAATAAGAGTCATTACTTAATAAATGATCAAAGGATATAAACAGGTGATTTTTAGAAGAAGATATCAAAGCTACCTATAGTCATATGAAAAAATGCTCTAAAACATTATCGATTTTTACTGTGTACTACTACTGATATGAGTACCACTGTGATATGAGAAACAATGGCTTCCAAAAAACATGGCAAGACCTATGTGGACTGATGCAAAGGCAATGAAAAGGACAGGGAGATTATTGTGCGTAGTGACAGCAATGTTGTCATGATGATCAACTGTAACCATCTGGCTACCCTCAGCAACACAATGATCCAAGACAATTCCAAAGGATTAATGATGGAAAAATGCTATCCACCTCTGAAGAGAGGGGCTGATGAACTCTGAGTGCCAACTGAAGCATCATTTTCTCCTTTTCACCGTATCTCTTGCATTTTTTGGAATATGACTAATACACTTTGAATGATTTCACATGTATAAATGATGTTCTATTGCTTGTTTTCGCAGTGGGAGGGAGGAAGAGAATTTGGAAGTCAAAATTTTAAATCAAAAGAATCTTCAAAATAAATAAATAATAAATTCAAAAGAACAGAGGGTTCTTTCTGTCTCATATAGGAACATTTAAAGAAAAACACAATAGTTTGAGTTTATGTTCATCAACAGTTTTATCACATTTACTAGTATAGAGAAGAAATTGATCATTTGGGATAAAGACTAAAACTTCCTGAGACAGGTTTGAACTTAAAGGTCCCTTGAGATAAATCTTATCATTTCCTTTTGGTGGCTGATTTGGGCATAGGCCAACTCAGGTGTTTAGAGAAGTCTGTTTAGTCCAAAGCCAGATTAGAGTTCTGGCCCAGCCTCAGACAGTTCAAAAGACTCAGAGGAGATTCAAGGCAATTTAACTTGAAGGTGAACTTAAAAGTACCCTAGACCAAAGGGGATCCTCGACTTTCTTTAGAATAAACTTAAAGCTCCTAGTGCCAGAATTATCACAGACAGAGCCTTCTTGTGTGACCAGACCTCTTGGACACCTCTGGACAAGAGCAAATACCAAGTTTTATCTCTCCTCACCCTCAATCCCCCTCGAAAAGCTCCTTGGATTTGATTTAACCTGACTTGAGTAGGAAAACTGGGTGTGTGGCAAAATACTATTCATCTCAAAAAATTCTCTTTAACGTATAGCCTCAGAGCAAGGGTGGGGCTGGGGTTCGAGGGTGAGGCCAGAGGTTTTCCAGGAAAGTTTATTGCACAAAGAAGTCCCTTTTCTCAGATGGTCTACACTTTGGGACTATTGATTCACTTTTCCCTAAACGCCCAGTTACATTCCTCTATATTCTGGTCAAACAAGCTGAAAGTGATACTTATTTATTTTTTTTTAATGAGTTAATTTTATATTTGGTTGAGGATTAGAAACTGAGCTCTGCTTGTATACCAGATCTTAACTGTATGGCTTTACCTTGCTAATATATCTTGGTCATGCTTCACAAGCAAGGATTAAAGATGAGAGCAGAGGTCACTTTATAGGCTGAGCCCTCTCCATCTTCCTTCATTTCCTTAAATCTTATGATCTTGTGATAAATCAATGAATGGCCCTCCACCCCTACAGTCATTCTTTTCATTTGCTTTGGTGACATGGTCTTCAGGCGTCCATTAATTTACCTCATGGGCAGTATTTGAACCTATAAAATGACTGGGAAGGGTTTCACATTTCTTTGCAGTGTTTGGAGATACGCAGAAACTTCATGCTAAATTAGGTTAATTAGAGTGAAGCATTTAAGTTGAATATGGACTAGAAAACAGCTGCAATCAGAACATATAGAGGTTTTTTTTTTAATGAGTGACAATTTACTTATAAAATCTGAAGGTTCCCCCCCATATTTATTAAACTAGCATGAAGAGATCCTGATCAATTTTCTTAGTGACATTGTATTTTTTTAAATTATGCCTGGAGTAATTTTGCCTTGTGGCCAGACTGAAATGCAAATGAGTGAGGTTCCTTACTCCTTCCTTTTGTGTTTGATTATATTCAGCTTAACATATTATCATATCCTCTCTTGTGCTGTCCTCTAATTCATTCTTTACCTTATCTCCCCTCTGCACCACCCCCACCTCCTGTCAACACCTACATCTATCTACAGAATCACAGAAGCTCAGATTTGGGAGGGACCTCAGAGGTCCTCTGCTCCTACCCATAAAGAAACAAGAATTCCATCAATAACACATCAAACCAAACCAATCTTGGCTGAAGAACTCTAGTGACATGAAATCCCCTCACCCCTAAAGAGCCCTTCCCACTGTGGGTGAATCTTAATTGTTTGGAAGTTCTTCCTTAATCAAGACAAAATTTGATTGTCTCCATCTTCCCCCAATTGCTCCTACTTCTGCCCTCTTGAACATACCTGAAGTCATCCAGTCCTTCCTACTCTATCCAGACACTTGAAGACAATGAATCATGGCCTTATTTAATTTAACCTTCTTCAGAATAAATATACCCATTTACCTTAAAGGATTTTTATGTCATGATATTAAGGTACTTTGTCATCATGATCATTCTTCTCTTGATACAGACCCATACAATGTCAATGCAAGTTGGGCCATTGTGGCTAAATTTAGAAGGTAATGTATTGGCCTGGAAGACTTTGAGGAAGCAAGCTGTCTCTAGCAGGGAGAATGATGCAAGATAGGTAAGATTGTAAATACCTCATGCCCTGTTCCTTCACTAGGGTCTGAACAAGTCAGATCCAATATTTCTTCTTTTGAAAGCCAGAGCTACAAGATTTGGGACACTTCCCACTCAAAACCACAAGGGCAGGTTGGTGATAGGAATGGGAAATGGTATGGGGATAAAAGAGACCTCAGTCATTAAAATTCCCTAGTGGGAATAATCTGGATAAAGGAGAGGAAAATGTTGGATTTCCTCACCTCCAATCAGAGGCACTGGCTTTTTATCACTGTGTCCCATTCAGGCCCCCAACTTAACCTGGCCATCACCTCCTACTTCCCTGCCCCAAATCCCAAGTGGCTGGGAGACTCATTTAACTAGGCAAGAAAGTTCCAGGACCAGAGGGCCTAAGAAGCAGCAGTGGACCAGGGAAAGCATATCACAACTGTCCTGAGAACACTGCTGCCATAAATTCCTACCTCATCATAGAGTGGAGGGTACAAACTATTTCTCCCTGTTGCTAGACTTTTCTAAAACCAGAAGGAAGAAACAAGTACGCATCCTGGTATGAACACTGGGAGGATCCGGCAGGTGACCAGTTTTGAGGAGTTCCTTTTTGCCACTCCCTCTACACATGGAGCAGAGAATGAGAATTCTTGGGAATTTGTCTGATCAGCCAGGATTGGGTAAGAGGGTAAGCCCTCTGACCATCTTTGATCATTGGTGGATATCCTTCAGTGGAACACTGTGTTCCTAGGGTGGTAACTGAATTCAGAAAAGAATGGTGCTATTGCTACATTTAAGAGGAGATGGTTGGTGAAAGAAATTTGACCCTTCTTCTCTCATCCTCTCACAAATGTATCATCTTGTGTGCACTAGCACCTGGTTATTTGGAATAATCATTTAAAACAGGAAACTTTCTTTCCCCATAACCAAAATCCTAGAAATACCTTTGTTTCTATTTTTTCTCCTCCCAATCATTTCTCAGCTTCTTGCACTATGACTTCTAATCTTACCTCTCAAACTGTTGTCTCCAAAGTTATCATGGTTACCTTAAGTTTTAAATCAAAAACTATTTTTTACCCTCATTTTTTCTTCTCTCCAAGTTTTGTACTCTGACACAGTCAAATACCCACTCTGGCTGGATCTTCTCTGCTCCTTCACATTTCCTGATGTTATCCTTTCTTATTCTCCCCCTATCTGCCTGATTTTCTCCTCAATTTACTTTGCTGAATTATTATTCCACCTAAACTTGGGAGTTCCCCAACAAAGACTTTGTTCTGGGCTATCTTCTTGTTTTTCTCTATACCCCATTTTGGATAATCTCAACAGAACAAATTGCTTTCAATTAGATCTTTACAAATGACTTCAGGATGTATACATCTGTCCCTAATCTCTCCCCAAAATTTAATCTTGAATCACCAGCTGCTTGTGAAGTATTGCCCAATGGATGGCCTTTTTTTTTTTTTTCTGAATTGGTCATCCTTTGGGATTATCTTGGGTCATTGTATTTCTGAGAATAACTAAATCATTCACAGCTCTTCATCGAGCAATATTGCTATTACTGTGTACAAGGTTTTCGTGGCTCTGCTCGCTTCACTTTGCATCTGCTCGTATAAATCTTTCCAGGCTTTTCTGAAATCATCCTACTTGTCACTTCTTATAGCATAATAATATTTCATACAATTGTATTCTACAGCCTGTTTAACCATTCCGGCATTTCTATATTTTACCAGCCGAGTCCAGCAGCAATAGAGAAATTCCATGTAAAATAACCATAGAAAATATAAAATATTTGCTAGTTTACCTGCCAAGACAAACCCAGGAACTATATGAACATAACTGCAAAACATTTCACACAAAGTCACATCTAAACAATTGGGAAAATATTAATTGTTCATGGGTAGGCTGAGCTAATATACTAAAAATTCCTTGCCACTTTTACCCCAGCCCCAAGAAATAAGCCTGGCCATGTTTATTTATATTCTGTGTTGTTTTTCCTCAGTTCTGACCACCTGAGGTGATCCTCAGGGGATCAGGAGCTCAGGTCATGTGGTATTGGAGCCAGGCGTGAAGTCTGGCTCAGTCCTGAGAAAAGAAGGTGCCTGGGACTCCAGCCTGAGTTTGAGTTTGGACTTGGAACTGGGACTATGCTTTACAGTAACTGATCTAAGTTGTGAACCTAATCATATTCCCCTCCCCAGAGACTGAGGTGGTGGGGAGGTGGAGGAATAATGCCTCCCATGTGTTGGGGGAATGATTGTATCATTTTTAATTATCTTTGGAAGTAAGCATTTCTTTGTAAAATCTCCACTGTGCTACACTATCAACAAATACAAATATAAGTGAATAAATGAAAAAGCATCTGTTAAGCCTTTTCTATATGGCTGGCACTGTGCTAAGTACTGGGGATATAAATATAAACAGGGAAACCGTTATCTACCTGCACAGAGCTTAAACCCTAATGGGGAGAGGAAGCACTTAAAGGGAAGCAAGGAAGGGAGCTGTTGTAAGCTGTTGGGAAATGGTGTGGATGACTAGTTTTAGGTAAAATGAGGTGAAACTTCACTCTTCAGAGCTGTGTCCCAGGGACAGCGTCCAGGTTCTAGAGTGGGGGAAAGGAGAAGGATGGTCATGAGGTGGCATGGGTGGAAAAATGATCAGGTGGTGCTGGTGTGCAAGGCAGGAGCATCCCCTGAGCATGCTTATGCAACTTAGTCTTCTTCCCTTTCATATTATGGGGGCTTCTTTCAAGACTGCTCCCCTACAGAATTGTGCCCTTCCCTTTCAAGTACACAAGGGGCTTTCAGGGTTTAACCTGAGCCTCAAAACTCACTTGTATGGGACTCTCCTCATTGTTTACTCAATACATATATGATTGTACAAATGGGCTTTGAAGCTTGGGTTGCAGGGAAAAAAAACAACTACAGATTCCCTACTTACCCACTCTGGTGGCCACTCCCTCAGTGTCAAGCTCTGTGAACTCCCAGCCAAAAATGCTACTCTTACAACGTTAATTTGGATTAGATAGAAATAAATTCCAATACTTTAGATTGCCTTACTATCAAGTTTTCTCTCACAATATCCAATTTTCTTCACATATTTAGACAAATATAACTGATACACATAAGACAGCTATCTTTTTCTAAAATTCAATTCTCCAAAGAACAAGAAAACCCCAAAAGATAATAATAGTTCTAAGCTGTAGTTACCTGGGCTAGAGCCAGGAAGGAGGGGGAGGCAAAGAAGTGGCTGAGGCTGCCATCCATCATGCCCTCTCCATCTCACTTACTGAGGGCAGGGAAAGTCAGAAAGTAGTGGCTAAGTAACAGTAGG
The DNA here is from genome assembly GCF_028372415.1 of Notamacropus eugenii. Classification (NCBI taxonomy): domain Eukaryota; kingdom Metazoa; phylum Chordata; class Mammalia; order Diprotodontia; family Macropodidae; genus Notamacropus; species Notamacropus eugenii. The sequence goes on along the minus strand of NC_092875.1, from coordinate 459,155,309 downwards.
AATCCTCTGGTGTAGAAAGTGCAGAATAAAATCCCCAGTGTTTGTCTCACCAAAAGGCACCAGATGCTCTGAGGTCAGATAGTCCCGAGCAGCCTCTGAGATATCCTTCACCCTGTACTGCAGCTGTGTCTGCCACTCAACAGGGCTCTTAGGCCCAGCCAAGGAGACCTGAGACTCCTGGCATGAGATAAAACTCTGGCATGACCACTTATCTTTCAGCGGATGCCTGCCTCTCCAAGGTCCTGACTTCCTCTTCTCCTGATTCTTGTTCCCATATGACCTTTTAGGTCCAACAGGGTATAAATTCTGAGTCATCAAGGAGGAGCTTTCTGGGAACTCTCTGCCCAAACCTGTATCCTGATCTATTTTGTGACTCCTGAAGGTGATATAGTCCAAAAAAAAGCATTACACAAAAGAAGACCAAAAGGGAAAATAAAATAATTATCCTTTCATAATTTCTAAAGTCTAGCTGTACCAAACAGATAAAATAACTGGAAGTCTCACTCTAACTAACGTACATAGAATTATAGACAATGTTGGATGGGACCTCAGAAGTCATCTAGTCCAATTTCCTCATTTTAGAGAAATTTAGAAAAATTGAGGCACAGAAAAGTTAAATTCCTTGCTTAGGGTCACACATTTAGGAAGTGTCAGGGATTGGAATAGCACCCAGGTCTTTTGTTTCTGAATCAAGTATTCTTTCTATAACACCTCACTATTTTTTGTTACCTTATGATAGATAATAAAGTCTTTGGGACACTTAGGGATTAAACCCTCTGGGATGAGGTCTAAATGAACTTTAGCAAATGACAAATAGCAAGTTTTCAATGCATTTTATACTAACCCCAAGTGTACCAAGAAGATGGGGTATCTATTAATCAATCCAAGTATTTATTAAGTACCTACTAGGTACCAGATATGTGCTGGGTGTTGAGATCAAAATGCAAATGATGAAATAATACTTGTTTTCAAGGAATTTATATTTTTATGAGGGGAGATAACCCCACATATAAGTTTATGTAGAATATAGGGTTTAGAACTATGGTTTAAGGTATTGGTATAGGGAACTCCTAGATCAGGCAATTCCATCTACCTATGGAGGTAGCATTTTCTCAGAAACTTACACTCTTGATTGTGACCTAGAATTGGGAGAGGTCAAGTGCTGTGGCTGGGGTCACACAGACAGCATATATCAGAAATATGATTTGAATTTAGGGTTCTTGGCTCCAAGGCTGAATATCTAACCACTATGCTAGGTAGTTTGTTTACAGGAAAAAAAGATAAATTCAAATCAAAAGAAAGAAATCTCCTCTGAAGCAACTGAACATACATCTGAATCATACAGCTGGAAGCTGCCCAGAGAGGTTTTACATTTCTTTCTTTTTTTTGTTAAATTTATTTATTTAACTTTTAACATTCATTTTAACAAAATTTTGGGTTCCAAATTTTTTCCCATTTGTCCCCACCCCAAGCCCCAAAACACCGAGCACTCTAATTGCCCCTATCACCAATCTGCCCTTTCTTCTATCATCCCTCCCTTCCCTTGTCCCCATCTTCTCTTTTGTCCTGTAGGTCCAGATAACTTTCTATACCCCATTACCTGTATTTCTTATTTCCTAGTAGCAAGAACAATACTCGACAGTTGTTCCTAAAACTTTGAGTTCCAACTTCTCTTCATCCCTCCCTCCCCACCCATTCCCTTTGGGAAGCAAGCATTTTATTCCTTCCTTTAGTTGAATGTGATGAGAGTAAGCTTCATGTTTTTCTCTCACCTCCCCTCTTTTTCCCTCCACTGAAAAGTGTTTTGCTTGCCTCTTTTATGAGAGATAATTTGCCCCATTCCATTTCTCCCTTTCTCCTCCCAATATATTTCTCTCTCACCACCTAATTTCATTTTTTAAAGATATGATCCCATCCTATTCAAGTCATTCTGTGCTCTGTGTGTGTGTGTGTGTGTGTGTGTGTGTGTGTAATCCCACCAACTACCCAGACAGTGAATAGTTTCAAGAGTTACAAATATTGTCTTTCCATGTAGGAATGTAAACAGTTTAACTTTAGTAAGTCCCTTATGACTTCTCTTTGCTGTTTACCTTTTCATGCTTCACTTCATTCTTGTGTTTGAAAGTCAAATTTTCTTTTCAGCTCTGGTCTTTTCATCAAGAATGCTTGAAATTCCTCTCTTTCATTGAAAGACCATTTTTTCCCCTGAAGTTTTATACTCAGTTTTGCTGGGTAGGTGATTCTTGGTTTTAGTCCTAGTTCCTTTGACTTCTGGAATATCCTATTCCATGCCCTTCAATCCCTTAACATAGAAGCTGCTAGATCTTGTGTTATCCTGATTGTATTTCCACAATACTTGAATTGTTTCTTTCTAGCTGCTTGCAATATTTTCTCCTTGACCTGGGAACTCTGGAATTTGGCCACAGTATTCCTAGGAGTTTCTCTTTTTGGATCTCTTTTAGGCAGTGATTGGTGGAAGCCTTGAATACTTATTTTGCCCTCTGGTTCTAGAATCTCAGGGCAGTTTTCCTTGATAATTTCATGAAAGATGATGTCTAGGCTCTTTTTCTCATTATGGCTTTCAGGTAGTCCCATAATTTTTAAATTGTCTCTCCTGGATCTATTTTCCAGGTCAGTTGTTTTTCCAATGAGATATTTCACATTATCTTCCATTTTTTCATTCTTTTGGTTTTGTTTTGTGATTTCTTGGTTTCTCATAAAGTCATTAGTCTGCATCTGTTCCATTCTAATTTTGAAAGAACTATTTTCTTCAGTGAGCTTTTGAACCTCCTTTTCCATTTGGCTAATTCTGCTTTTGAAAGCATTTTTCTCCTCATTGGCTTTTTGACCCTCTTTTGCCAATTGAGTTAGCCTATTTTTCAAGGTGTTATTTTCTTCAGCATTTTTTTGGGTCTCCTTTAGCAGGGTGTTGACCTGCTTTTCATGCTTTACTTGCATCTCTCTCATTTCTCTTCCCAGTTTTTCCTTCACCTCTCTAACTTGATTTTCAAAATACTTTTTGAGCTCTTCCATGGTCTGAGCCCATTGAATATTTATTTTGGATGTTTGGGATGCAGAAGCCTTGACTTCTGTGTCTTTCCCTGATGGTAAGCCTTGTTCTTCCTCACACGAAAAGATGGGAGGAGGTATCTGTTCACCAAGAAAGTAACCTTTTATGGTCTTATTTTTTTTTCCCTTTTCTGGGCATTTTCCCAGCCAGTTCCTTGACTTTGGAGTTTCCTCTCCACACCCACTTTGCCTCCAGATCCACCCAGCTAGTGCTTGGGGTCTGAGATTCAAATTCTGCTTCCTAGTCTCAAGGCTTTCAGTGGGGGCGGGGCTGCTATTCAGCGTGAGATTAAGTTCAGGTGCTTGGGTGGGGGCAGGGCTGCCACACGGGGCTCAGTTCCCTCAGAGGGTTTATGTGGAGACCTTCAACAGTGGATCCCAGCTCCTGCCTGCTTTGGGAGCCCCTGCCTGCTGCTGCATCCCAAAGTGGCCTGAGTTATGGAGTCACCCTGCTCCCCTCTTGGCAAGCTGAAAAGACCCTCTCACTGACCTTTGGTGCCTGTGGGTGGAGGGAACTGCATGGCTGCTGGAGATTCTGCCCCTGAAGCCTGCTCAGATCTGCTCCCCTCGTTGCCATGTGGCCAAGGCAGGGCTGGGCTCTGCTCTGGGCCTGGTGCATGACAGACCTTTGGTCTTGGTTTTTCAGGTCTCTCTGGAACAGAAATCTCCTCCACTCTGTCCTTCTGTGGCTTCTGCTGCTCCAGAATTTGTTGGGAGTTCTTCTTTACAGGTATTTTATGGGCTGTGGGTTAGAAGCTAGCATATGCATATCTTTCTACCCCGCCATCTTGGCCCCTCCCCAGTTGTCCATTTCTTATGTCCACTTAATCAGGACTCAAAGACAGGGGAACACCTTATTGAAACAAAGTCTTCAGAAAAGTATACTTCACAAATTCCCTCTGGGATCACCCCCTCCCCACCCTCAGGATTTAGAACCCTTAGAAGCGGTTCTTAAAGTCAAACTCCATGACTTCCTTTGGGAATCATTTTTTTTTGATTTCATACATCACTCCCTTCATAGACTCAAATCTATTCAGCTCTGTGTCTTTCTTTTTCTTATGGGGTATTTTAGATAAAGATGTATGTATTGGTGTTTATATTGACTACCATATTACAATTGCTATGTGACAACACACTTGGATGTTTGAATAAGAGGCACAAAAGTGGTCTTTTGAAACCTATTTTTTTATGTGTTACATACCTGATGCTTGCTGGAGGCACAGAGCAAATTCATGTGGAAAATTTTGGGGTTTACAGCTTGTCTTAAGTCTTTGTTCCTCATTCAGTTTTCAAGATTACTTTGTGTCACAACATTGACTTCACTGTAGGGTGCCCTTATTAATAACCAACATGAAAAACATTCCTTATTTACAGTAAATGTGAATAACATATGGAGAAGGAAAGATAGAGACAAAAGATCTCATATATTTCTCCCTGTTTTATTTAAGGGTAATTTTCAAAAGGAAATACAATCTGTGTGACCCAAAGTCCCAGGCTGCCAAGACTTTGCTGAGTCTCATGTTATCTATGTTCCCACAGCCAAACTGGGGGCAATGAGAGCCACTAATCCCTGGCTTACTGCCTCTCTCTGGTTGGCAGTCCCTTCAACTAGCACATGTCAGAGTTCTTAGACAACACTGCCATCTTTCCCTGAACTCAGCCTAAGTGAGAAATCCAGGGGGATTTCCTGTGAGATTTTCTAGCACATCGTTGAGCATGCTCCCCAGACAGCTTGCTCCAAGTAATTGTGGATGCCACATTAATATGCTAACTCTTTTGATTGAATGTTCCAGTGGGACTCAAGAAACTGTTCCTTAATAGCCAGTTTCTTTAATAACAGGGCTATTTTTGTTTCATTTAGGTAGGGAAGGCATAACCCTCCACACTCTTCTCTCTTCTCTCACCCGCCTCTCCAAAACAGAGTCATTCAACTTCATTTCAATGGAATTCCTATTGGACTTTATTCACGTCTGTCTCGATGTTAGTATAATCCTACTGCAGATTCTTTGACCATCTATAAAATGATTCTTTAGCAATTAAATAGAGGGCTGTTGGAACCTTGTGTGGATGGTATAACCCTCATTTCGGTAATAGCTTTGACCTCAGAAGACTGATATCTAAGCCAGCAGTTGAGAGTTCTTGAATCATGAAGGAGAATAAATGCATGTTTGCTTATTATTGTACAAGGTGTAGTGGAGACTAGTTGAGAGTAGTTTGCTTTGATTTCTTTAATGGAAATTACCAAAAGAATAATGCAGATTGAAAAAAAGAATCTTGAGACCTGGAGAATGACTGATTGTATACGCCTACATTGATCAGATTGCTTCATTTTGTATTATATAAGCACACTCAGTATAAAAGAGGAGACTTCTGTATATGGTTGTGGCTATGACCAAATACTGACAGATTCTTAACAAAATGTAGCTATTATTCAACATGCTGTAGCAAATGTAAGCTTTCTGGTCTTGAATGGAATATTATGAGTGAACTCAAGTCTGTTATATTTGTAGTATAAGCACATCTAGCATTAAGAAATGACTTTCTGGGACCAAGAGGTTGGAGTACCTACCCACTCCCTCTTCTTAAGAGTCTCCTCTGTGCCAGATCCAGGCAATTGGACCTGATGGGAGTGTCCTCCAATGAGAAGAAGGTTAGGCCTCATGAGCCTCCTACCCTCCCTTAGGGAAGGTTTAGTAATGGCTTAGGAATCAAAGATTATGGGACAGATATTCATTTCCCAAGCACAAAAAAGACATTAAAACATGAAAAACACTCCCATGTGTTTATTAACAGTAAGACAAATTACTTTTGTACAGCAGTGCTAACTTCCATTACACCCATCTGGCAGATTGATACTTAAAACTCCTTAACTTGAAGCACTTTGTATGTCTATTGATAAAGCAGCTTACATTTCACCTCAGCTCTGCACTGTCTTCCTCAAAGTCCATGTTTTCTAGAAATCTAGGCCAGGCATGTATTCCTACTGGTGGTCGTCTCCCTTGAAGAAACTTTTCTTGCTGCCAGTCCAATTCACTGAATAAGCCCCAGGACCTTTTGATCTTCCTGACTACCAAACCTGTCTCTAAGCATAGACATGCCCTTCCTGAGGTTGGTGCTTGCTTAGCTACTCAAGAAAGAAAAAAATTTAAAAGCTGTTGTAGCATCCAGATACATACTCACCTACAGGAGGAAGTCCCCTTATTGTAGGGATGTCACTGTAGAGATACTGCCATGATTTCATGGTAGGAATGGGCCTGTCTGTTCTTTACCCCTTTTCCCCTTTAGATATCTCAGTTACATGATTCCACCTGGAGGGCTGAAGGAAAAAAGAGCCACCCAGAAGCACTCTCTCTCTCTTTCTCTCTCTCTTTAAACTGAGGAAGAGTCTTGCTTTTTTTTTCCTCTGCTGCTGTCACAAGGCATGAAAGAATCAAATTTTTCTGCATCATACAAAAGTGACAAACTTTTTCAGTTACAAGCCACCACAAGGAGGGAAGAGTCAAGACATTTATCGTCCCTAAAAGGTCCCACTGTTTAGTCACCATGTCCTTGGAATCCCCAGAAGTTTTTAGGAGAGTTTTGTATGAATGATTTCTGAGATATGCCTCATAGATCAATTAAGTACTGCCTCCCCATCCCAACCTCCATATGCCTCTATACTGCCAAAGTATCCACCGCATCATTGAGGAATTACTGAGAGAGACTCTTCTCTTTGCTAGAGATTTGTTCATTTATTAATATCACACATGTATGTATATACACATAAATACACACACACATATGCCTTTTCTAAAACCTTTCCAGGAAAGGGTGAGAATTAGTATGTGGACCTTTAGGAAGGTGATATTTTGTGGTACTATTCTGGACATCAAATTGAGGTCTAATTCTAGCTCTGCCACAAACTACCTATTTACCCTTGGACTATTTGCTTAACCAGGGGTGGGGAACCTATAGACTTGAGACCACATGTGGCCCTCAAGGTCCTCAAGTGCAGACATTTAACTGTTCTGTGAAGTTTGGATTCAGTCAAAAGAACACACTTGAGGATTTAGAAGGCCTCAGGTTCTCAACCCCTGGAAACTCTCAATTTATTCATCTGTAAAATAATCTGTTAGATTAGACAATTTCCAAAGTTTCTTTCAGCTATAAATTGCCATGATGTTTGCTGTATTTTTCTTTTTCTACAACAAGACAAGAGGAGAACATGGAACCTAAAATAGTTGGCCCTTTTACCTTCAGTCCTACTTAATGATAGGTATTTCCATTATCTACCCACCTAACTACTGTTTATGTTATGACCTCCAGAAGAGAGGCTTTAGCTGACAGAAAAACTGACCTAAAATCAATCTGCAATCTAGAAAGCAGAAAGTCCTTGATCACTTTGTGGTTGTTCAGTCGTTTCAAACTCTTCATGACCCCATTTGGGGTTTTGTTGGCAAAGATATTGGGCTGGTTTGCCATTTTCTTCTCCAGTTCATTTTACAGAAGAGGAACTAAGGCAACCAGGCTTAAATGACTTGCTCAGGGTCACACAGCTAGTAAGTGGCTGAGGCTGGATTTGAATTGAGGTCTCCTTGACTCCAGTCCTGGTGCTCTATCTACTGCACCACCTAGCTGCTCCTTGGCTACCCCTTCCCTCAAAACACTAAAATGGAAACTTGAAAACATATGCTGTATAGATTGTGTATTATATACACAGAAGCAGGATGGATAATTGAGATAATTTTCAGATATTTTAAGCCCCAAAACATACTACTGTTTATAGCAATCTGTTCCTAGAATTATAAAATCATAGATTTCAAACTGGAAAAGACCTTAGAGTTGTACCAATGGTCTCATTTTCCAGGTGAGGAAACTAAAGCCCAGAGAGCTCACTCAGGGCTACCCAGTTAGAAAATGTCAGAGGTAGAACTCAAACCCAAGGATTTGTGACTCCTTATCCACTTACCACATAGACCCAATTATTCTGCTTTTCAAGCTTTGGCTATGCTTTCCCAAAATGTGAGATTTGTAACTGTGGCATCTCCTGATAGAAGGGAAGAGCCAACTTGATTGTGATTGAGTCCTGGGTCCTGCATCCTATAGTCTAGGGCCTAGAACAGGTGTGGGGAACCTGCACCCTCGAGGTCACATGTGGCCTGCTAGGTCTTCAAGTGTGGCCCTGGGACAGAATCCAAATTTCACAGAACAAGTCCTCTTAAGAAAGGATTTATTCTGTAAAACTTAGACTCAGTTAAAAGGCTGCACCCAAGGACCTAGAAAGCCACATGTGGCCTCTGGGCTGCAGGTTCCTCATCCCTGGCCTAGACTCTAGGCCTTCAATTCCGCCCCACCCCCCCCCCCTTTACTTAGTAGGAGGCAACCAGTTATCTATAGGGGAAAATAGTCTGGGTTTCTCAGTTTACTGGCATATGCTATAAAAGGGAAATGTGCATTTATAGTACATTGTTAAAAAACAAACAAACAAAAACAAACTTGTCCAAGGACTGAGGGAAAAAGGTAGGGGTTGGGGAGAGACAATATCTTCAGCCTCAGGCACTCATGTATTACATCCATCCCCTTGCTCATCATTTTCTTTTTTTCAAACAAGGGGCAATTTCATAACTTCCTACTACAGCCCTTCATTACCATCCATATATGCTTTATGGATGCACATTAAAAAAAAAATCCCACTAAGGTTCCATACTGAACAAGGCCCACACTTAGAAAAAAATAAAAAAGTCGTTGTTGACATCTGCTTAAGTGTTGCTCTCTCTGCAAGCACACAACATATTAGCATAGACTTTGTCTTGCTGAGATGCTCAGATGGGAAAATTTGAAATGATGCCAGATTGTTGTCATATCCCTACAAAGGTCTAGCCATTATATTCCCATTTTTCAGATGGTCTTTCCTATATTTAAATTTGATTCTCTACCACTCATTTAAGAAGATTATTGATTTGAAGATGACTGGGTCTATCCCATCTCCTTGGTTACCCTCAAATATCATTCCCTTTCATTTCCAGAATGGTAAACTTTAGGGTTTGCAGGGAGGTATTAGAATCTGACTCACAAAACAAGTTAATGTGACTTAGTTGACAGAGAATTAACCCTGGAATCAAGAAGACTTGGGTTCAGTTCCTATCTTGAAAACATACAAGTTGTATGACCATGGGCTTAACCTTAACTTTTTCAGTGCTTGAAGGTAACTCTAGTACTGTTTTAACACTAAATATATGATGGAAAGAAGGAAGGAAGAAAAGAAGGAAGGAAGAAAAGAAGGAAGGGAGGAAGGAAGGAAGGAAGGAAGGGAGGAAGGAAGGAAGGAAGGAAGGAAGGAAGGAAGGAAGTAGGACTTATTAAGCATCTACTATGTACTAGGCACTGTGCTAAACTCTTTACAAATATCCCATCTGATTCTCACAATAACCCTGGGAGGAAGAAATGTTCAGAATCTTTTTTTTGTGTGTGTGAATTTAAGAAAGCCTTTTAGTCTCTGCCACATTCAGCTTCCTAACCTCTAAAATGGAAACAGTAGTAGCCTGTATATCCTAAGGTTGTAGGGAAGATGAAATGAGATAGCATTGCAAAGTATTTTGTAATCCTTAAAGTGCTATGTAAATATTGACTATCATTTTTCCCTCCATCCAACTCCTACTCTTCTTTCCAATGTCTTTAGTTGAAGAATCATGAGATTATTAAATATTCGATATTCAAGCAACTCCAGCATGTATAGTTGTCCATATGTTGACCATCTATCTACGGAGAGCCAGAGAGAATGAAGAAGAAAGACACGTTAGATGTCATATAACATTGGATCACTGAGGAGAAAAGAAGATGGAGAAAGAGGTGAGGAGTGGCTGGAACTTGGAATATGGATTTTTACACAAGACCTTGTAGACAACAGGGAAGGACAGCTACTATTTTGATTAGAATTTTGGAAAATTCTGCTAATAAATATTTAATAGTAACTTGAGTAAACAAGTAAGCTCATATGTTCAGGAAGCATAGAGAAAGACCCAGAAAATGCAGAAGATTCAATACGATCAAGGCCTGGCTCAGGAACATGCAGTATTACAACTCCCAGTACAGTAAACAGATATAGCAAAGAAGGCATTTGCTACGACAATTAGGCACAAGTCAGCTAGAGCTGTTGGAAGTTTAGGGACTGAAGAACACTGGATTCAGTCAAAGGTATAGTAAATCAAAGGAATTTCTCAATGACCTTCAGAGTGTGTACTATATCTACACTACTCCTAGCTCCAAACAAGAGCTACAGAGAAGGGTGTAACAGTCATGGTCAATAGGGAATTGAAATCCAAGTTGATTAATGGGATGATAAAGGGACATCTGGCATCCTCCTTAAATGAGTTTATCACTAGGTTCAGAGAAGCTACAATACTGGAATGATAGGAACAACATTTACTATCATTAAGAAAACTGAAAGGGCTCTGCCCCATGGACTAATTTTCCATTAATAAAGTGAAGTTTACTTGGAAACTTATTCCCCTTTAGAACAGGGGACTAAGGCTTAAGTGGTTCACAAAGATTCCTGGTCACCACCTTAGCAGTTAGTGTTCTTTAGGCTTGATGGATTTCACACTGATGCGTGATCAATATGCCCTTCTGATCAGGTCAATGCAAATGTGAGTCAAGGGGACCTAAGTTCAACTGAACTACTGCTTCATCTTCCATGAATGTACTTTGTACGTTTCTGTTGAGTAACTTCCTTTTGTTGTGTGTTACGTGGCTTACAATACAAATGTCACATTTCATTCTGGTGCCAAGCTTGAACCATCAGAATAACTTGACTTCACCCTGGCCTAGGATGTTAGTGTACTGAAAAAAATGTTGCATGTGATTGCATGGTCTCCTACTGGTCTTAAAAATATAAGAGGGGGAGGAACATGGAGATAGGCAAATGTTGCTCCAGTTTTCAAAAAAGAGCATAGATTCTCCAAACTATTGGATAGTGAACTTGATTTTTATTCCTGGCAAAATTACAGAATGCAATATTGAAGATATGGTCAAAATAAAACAATACTCAAGGTCATCACAGTTCTTAAAATGGAAATCTATTTCTAATAAAATTTCCTTCTTTTCTTGGAAAATCATGTTCAGTCGTCTGAGAATTGAGTTTATTCTAACTATTAACTCATTGTCCCAAACTTTCTGAGTACCATACACTCCTCTAATTTGGTGAAATCTCCCCTGTTAGAAATTATCTCAACTATTTTTCTGATTGAAACAGTAATCAACTAATTCAAGAAAGGTGGTTGGGAAGGTGAGGCTCTCAGATTGGGAACTCTTCAAGTTTCCATTGGGTAATAATATACTTACCATTTCTGCCCCACCTCTTCTCTTAGCTCCAATACTAGACAATTTAATGTTCAGAATATTGCACTAGGAGTCAATATACCAGAGTCACTTAAACCATGCTTTTGGAGAACTGAAGCATGCAAGACCCATCAGCATGGCTAACTATCTAATTCCGTTCCCTAGTCCTTACCAATGGACCCTTCTATGTTAATTACATACTGAATAGATGAGAACAATTAACCCTGGCATTTTTTGCAATGAAGTTAAACCTCTGGCATAGAAATAGATATGAAATCAGTGCAACCAATAAAATTACCCATCAGTAGAGACTGATATGTTTAACAGAGACATTCCTCTATAACTAAGACAATTTTGACTATTTAATTTTTTTGCTAAAAATTGTTCTGCAAAATAATGAATTTCCCAACCATATTTTTTATTAAGGATCAAGGACTGGCACAATGATTAATCAGTAAATTCTTCAGAAATGTAGATAGTTTCCTTGAATTAATATATTGTTGCAGAGATGGTACAAAGTAGATATTTCAGTATTGACAGTAGTATTTTACTAGAAATTAATTTGAGAAACTGTCATTTTAAAGAATATTTCCTTTAAATTTATAATGAATTTCCTGATAGGTAAGTGTTCAAAGGATACGAACAAATCATTTTCAAAAGAAGAGGTAGAAACTATAAATGACCATATGAAAACATGCTCTAAATCAAAAATGATTAGAGAAATGCAAATTTAAAATACTTTGATATATGATATATTCTACAAATTGACAAAGATGACAGACTTTCAATATTAAAGTGGTTGTGGGAAAACACACATACTAAGCCACTATTGATAGAGCTGTGAAGTTACACACAACAGGTTGAAATCATAAAAGAAAAATGGTCCATATGCTCCTATCCTTTGATTAAGCAACCCCATCACTGTAAATCTACTTCAGAAAAATCAGACAGAAAAAAAATCATTATCAATCAATCAATATTTACTAAGCACCTACCAAGTGCTGGAAACATAAAAAAGGCAATAGAAAGTCCCTGTCATCAAGAAAATTATAATCTAATGGGACAGACAACATGTAATAGGGAAAGCTTCCGGTGGAAAGTAGAATTTCAATTGGGACTTAAAGAAAACCAGGGAGGTCAGTAGTTGCAGTGAAGGAGAAAGCATTCCAGACACTGGGGACAGACAGAGAGAATGCCTGGAGCTGAGAAGTGGAGTATCTTGTTTAGCAGAATAGTCAGGAGACCAGAGGCACTGGAGTGAAGAGATTTTGGTGGGTAGTAAAGTGTGAGAAAACCAGAAAGGAAGGAGAGGGCTAGGATGCTTGGAATGCCAAGCAGAGCATTTTGTATTTGCTCCTAGAGGCAATAGGAGACCATCGAAATTTATTGAGTGAAGGGAGTGACATGGTCAGATCTACATTTTAGGCAAATCACTGTGTAGGCCTAATGGAGGGTGGATTAGAGTGGGGAGAGACTTGAGGCAAATAGTCATATCAGCAGCTGTTGTAATAGTCCAGGAGTGAGGTAATAAGGTCTTGCTCTGGAGGGCTGACAATGTGAGGGGACAAAAGGGGGATGTATTTGGAAAGATGTTAAAAGGGGAAATCAAAAAGGTGAAAGGCTTGGCAATAGCTTGGATATGGGAGGTGGATAACCCCAGGGTTATGAACCTGAGGGAGCTGAAGGATGGTTTTAAGGTAGGAGAGGAAAAGTTAAGGGAGAGAAAATCTATGCAGAAATGTTCTTATTTTTGTGGAGGCAAAGAACTGGAAACAAAGTGGTTTTCCTTCAAATGGAGAATGACTTGAAAAGCTATTATAGAGGAGAATAATGGATAGTATTAGCCAATAAGAAATAATAAATAAGAGAAAATCCTAGGATTGTAGGGTCAGTTCAGCTAGGTGAAGCAGTAGGTAAAGCCCTGGAGTGTTAGGCCTATAGTCAGGATAGACCTTAGTTCAAAGCCAGCCTCAGACATGTGCTAGCTGTGCGACCCTCATCAAGTCACTTAACCTTTATTTCCCTTAGTTTCTTCATCTGTAAAATGGGGATAATAATAGGTTCTATCTCCCATTGTTGGGATCAAAGGAGATAATAATTGTAAAGTACTTGGCAGAGTGCCTAGCACACAGTAAGTGCTATATAAATGTTAGCCATGTTATTATCACTTGTTATGTAAATTGTTGTATGTTATGTAAATAGTGGATGCAGAGGGATACATGCAGAGCCAGTAGAGCAATATTATCATGTAACAGAAAGATCAATAAAATGGAAATAAGCACTAAGTACTACAGGGGCAAAAATGGCCCCATAGAACAAATCTCAAAACATGCCTTCTACCTCTCAGCAGAGAGATGAGGAATTACTTCCGCAAAATGTCACATACATTTATGAATGTGGTCCCTGTATTGATTGCTTTTGTTTAATTATTTTTTCTCATAACAAGGGATGGGTTGAGTGGGACAGTATAATATCCAGGAATGGTTGTGGTTGAAAAACAAGCAGCATGAATAAAACTTATTTTGTAAAAATAAGTTTATACACACTCATTTTGTTCTAGCCAATGTTACTTTAGTAAACCATTAATACAAAATATTTACCAAATAATTTACATCTCAGAAATGGTAAAATTTCAATTAAATAAATTTTAACAGTGCTGAAGGTGATTTAATTGTAATCAAAGGGTAAAATGCTAATCATCTGATAAAGATAACAGTGGGACTCTTATCAGCTTGAACTTTAAATCTCTAAACATTTGTTTTTGTTTCATTTTTGTTTATTTTATATTATTTATTTATTTTTAGCTCTTTGCCAGGCTTGTGATAATATAATTCTTGGCTCCACCCCCACCCTGTGCCTGAGCAGCTACAAGTTCCCAGTCTAATTCAGCTAAGGAAGTTACCTCTCATTTATCAAGACACTGAGAATTCAATCTCTCCTCTTTCCACCCCCCACCTAACTCTCCCTTTCATTTTGGTGCTCAGGTACTAAGTGAAGTACCACAGTTCCGACAAATTGACTGTCATTTTTAATACAGTTTCTAGTAACATGTAGAGACTAAAGCAAACATTTCAGGGGAGATGGGGAGCAGACAAGAAGGAATTAACTAGTGTCGGGGAGATTTGCTTTCCCTATGGTGGATTAAAGGAAGGGAATAAAGGACCAGAGTTGACACCATCCTACTCCCTGCTTATTCTGGGGCAGCCATGCTTAGCTATTCTCAGCCGATGTCTCTGAATACAGTCTGCCCTGATTTCTTCTTCAGCATAGCATTTTCTTGACTTCCAAAAGTTTAAAGGATGGGGTGAATTTGTAAGTCTGAGCCCAGTCTGAGGAGTGGGTCATTTCCTTCCGTCTCCTTGTGGGTGTGATAGCTAAGCTGGTGCTACATGAAAATAAAGCGATGTGTTTTCAGCAACAAGTAGATGAGGAGGGGAAAAAAAAAACTTCTAGACAAAGGGTGAAGAGATAGTGTTTGCATAGTTTATTTCTATGTTTGTTTGTCTGTCTATCTAATCTATCTCTCTATATATCTGGGGTGTTGGGTGTGTTCAGGGAGGACCAGTACTAGTACCAGTACCTTTGGTGTGATGGCTGTCAAGTCCTTTTCAGGGCACTTTCCACCTTTAGAGTCCACCTTTTTCACCCAACTCTCACCTGTGGCTCCAAGAAGCTGCAGCATGTGCAGCAGCCACACCCCAGGAAACCACCAGACAGGGCAAACCAGGTTGAGGGTAACCAAGGGTTGTCAAACCCATCGGTGACTTAGGGGGTGTCTACCCCAAACATGTGTACACTTCCTCTGGTGGAATGGGCAGATGAGAACAATTTGTTCCAATGGCCATGAAAGCAGATAAAGCAGGTGATGTGGAGTGCTTAGAGCTTGGTTAGACACCGAAGACGCCAAAGTCATCCACTGCTTCCTGAGCTATCATCAGCCATCTTGACTCTGTCCTGCCACTGGACTGTAATGACTCTGGAGGAGAGAGTGAGGCTGATGACTTCATGCAACTCTGCCTCACTTAAATCCAATTCACACAGGAATAAAAAAAAATACCTGTCTAGAGTTGATCTTAGGAATTAGGAAGACTTGAGTTCTGGTTCTGCCTCATATGTTCTGCCAATGTTCTAGGAAATTCATCACAGTATAAGGTAAGGACAAGTTTACAAATCTTACCGTAAAGAGGGGGAATGGTACAGAAAAGAAAGGAAGAAAGAAAAAAAAATTAGGTGTTCACCATTTACCCCTATTAATTCTCAGCCCCTTCTATGGTATTTTAAGTGCCTGAAGCAAGAATAATAATTAATTCTATAGCATGTTTCTGAAACAGTTCTATAATGTCACAAAGATCACTAAATCAGGTTGATTCATCTTTTACCTTGCCTTTTATCCCTTATCACTTCCATCGTCCAATCCAAGTCTCCCCATTTCATGCCTGAATTACTGCCATAATGTTCTTAAAGGTCTATTTTCTTCCCACTTCTTCCTCAATTAGGTAGCACAGTGGATGGAGCATTGGACCCAGAGTCAGGAAGAACTAAGCTCAAGTCCAGCCTCATTTATTGGCTGTGCAACCCTAGACAAGTTACTTAAACTCTGTTTCAGTTTCCTCGGTTGTAGAATGGGGATCATAATAGCCCCCACCTTCCAGGACTATTGTGAGAATCGAATGAGACAATATCTGTTAAGCACCTAGCACAATATCTGGCGCATAGTAGGTGCTAAATAAATACTTGCCCTCACCCCCCCCCCCAACTTAACATACTTAAATTATTATTATGTGAAATGACCTGTCAAAGACCTTCATATTGTCCACTGGCTGAATTCCCAAAGCATGGGAGCATTCAAGGTCCTCAGATGGTCTTGCTATACCTATCCACCCTCTCATCATTTCCTCATATAGCACATTGTTTAGCTTAGGACAAGCTTTTTGCCCTTCATGTTTATGGTGCCTCCATGCCTTTTCTCTCTACGCTTCCTTTCAGGCAAAGTTCAAGTCCCAATTTCTTCATGAAAATTTCTATACCTGATTTCAGTCCACAATTTCCTTTCCCTACGTACTGCCTATAGAATTCATACTCTGCCATACATCATATAAATCTATTATATAAGAATCAATCAATTAATGAGCCCCTAATTTAAACTGTAGTTAAGCACTTATCATATACCAGGTGTTGAACTAGTTGCTAGTGATGCAAAGACATAGGTGATACGGTTCTTGCCCTCAAGTAGCTTACATTCTGTCTGGACAGATAAACATACAAATATAGGCATGTATAAGATCAATACAAAATAGACATAAGATTTTTTTTGGGGAGAGGGAAGGTAGGACTGGCAACAGGGGCTTCAAGAAAGGCCTCATGTGGAAGACAGTTGTCTATTTATTTTAAACAAAAATATCTTGTCTTCTCAACTATACAGTAGTACTTAATATAATTCTGGAAATTTAGCAGATGGTTAGTCACATTTTGATGACTTGATTCAATGATCATCAAAATCAATTTCTAATATTGCTATCATAATTCCATTTTTCTTGATTTTTTCCACTCATTGTTGAAAGGCACAGGAAAGGAAATGCCTTAATTGAATTTGTCTGGGTTTCTAGTTCTCTTAAGATCCCTTCCAGCTATGACCCTCTGAAAGGAATAATTTTTAAACCTTCTTCATGCCCAACTTTTTATTTCTGCCAGCCAGACGTTGAAAGTTCCCTCTAGAGAATGTTATGTCACTTCTAAAGCCCATCATCCATCATGCTCCATTTCTGCATTACCCAAAGCTAGATTGGTTTTGTTCTAATACTAGAGTGTCTACTCTTTGAAATTTATTGATATTATGAATAGTATGTTTGAAAAGAGATAGATTTCATTTGCAGCACTATTTAATTATAAAAGAAACTTTTTAAACAAAGTGCTTTCTTGTTAATTTCTGTCTTAAACTTAGTCTTTCTCTTTTGCTTAGCAGATGTGTTTTCATTACACACACATTTGGCAATTTTAAAACAAGTTCACAACAGAGCCCATTTTCTAAACAAATCTGCACAAATATGCAAACTGTGAACTTGACATTCAGCTTTACAGCTGCAGCAATTGAAGAATAAATGTTTTTTCAAGGATAGCCATTATGTGATTGAAGATTAAAATTCACTTCCAATATAGTCACATCAAAGACCATCAACTATCTTGACTTCTTGATAGACAATTGATATTATATTTATGCGTAGTATCAATGATTTCAGAGTACTTTACCTAGGAATCTACCTCTTCATCTCAGTGGTGATAAAAATATGTCAAGTTAAGTCAAAATGCATTTTAAAAATAGCTATCATGTAAAATACTTTCAAGTGTTAAGTGCGTCATTGCCAACCTATGCTGTAGAGTCCTTTTCCAATAAAATATGGTTTTCATTCCTTCTTCAGGTGAAATTGCCAATCTGAAGCTTGATAAATGATTGTTGATGGACTGACTGCTTAAGAATATTGTACATGAAAGCCTTATCCTCAGTCTGGGCTCCCAACTCTCTTTTACTGTATAACACGAAGAAGTAGTTTGCAGGGCTACTGATCTAAAACTGGAAGTGAACTAAGGGGCCATCTAATCCAATCTCCTCATTATACATAGAAGGAAAGGTGGCTGAGGGAGGTTATTATTTTTCTCAAGCTCACACAGGTAATAACTATCACAAACAGAATTCGAATCCTGGTCCTCTGATTCCAGAGTCTGGGGATAATTTCTTTGTTATCATGCTGATCGTGGTCCAATACTGCTTCCTCTTCTTGACCATCCACTCCACAAAACTTTGTAATCTTATATTCTTGTCCCACGCTCCTTTGAAGATATACAAAGTTAAGAATTGGTTTTGCTGAATTTATTTTTCTCTTCTTCCTTCGTATCTGTTTCTTTATAATAGAGGGTGAGTGGGAAGGAAGGAAGGAATTGAGCCCAAGTCAGAGATACGCCACTGGAGCAGGACACAGCTGAAAAAAGGAAGGAGGAAGGAGTCAAGAAGAAAGAAAACTTAGATGTACTCATAAGAGGGTATGAAAACAAACACAGAGGTAATAACTCTAAATGGATGGAATAGCCAAGGGAGAAACTAGGAACATATGATGATCCTGCAAATAGAGTTGGCAAAGGCATGGTGGCTATGAGTATTGACATTATTAAACAAAGAACCAAAACAAACCAAAAACCAGTGCTTTAAGAGCAGACAAATGATGTGCCAAACTTGGGGAGACTAGACTTAGGGAGGTGTTTTCATGTAATAGTACAAATGGTGTGTGAGCACGCATGAACATGCATGTGTAAGCATAAACATGTATGTGCACGAACAGGTGTGTATTTATTGTTGTTATTATTTAGTTGTTTCAGTCACATCTGACTCTTCATGACTCCATTTGAAGTTTTCTTGGCAAAAATGCTGGAGTGGTTTACCATTTCATTCTCCAGCTCTTTTTACAGATGAGGAAACTGAAATAAACAGGGTTATGAGACTTGCCCAAAGTTACACAACTAGTAAGTGTCTGAGGTCACATTTGAACTCAGGAAGATGAGTCTTCCTGGCACTATGTCCATTATGCCAATACATATGTGTACATGTACACATCTCTCTATATGTATACACATATCTGTGTATCTGTATATATAGTATATATAATGTATATAGCATACATCTGTCTCTCTCTCTCTCTTTCCTTTTACACCACATCTATATCTCCCCCTATATCCTTCCCTCTCACCCTCCATTACAAAGAAATAAAAAAAGAGACAAAAAAAAGTGAACCAATAAACACATGCAAAAAAAATTGTCATCCTATATAATGTTTCAGACTCATAGATGCCCACATCTGCAAGAGAGTAGTAGAAGATGTCTTCTCATAGTTTCTCTTTGGGGCCAAACTGAGTTGTTATAACTTTGCACCAGTCAGTTTTGATTTTCTTTTTTTGTGGCAGGTGTTCTTTCTGTAAGCTCTTTTATAGTAATTAGCTAATTTTAAAGACTAGGACAAAATTACGACCTTTATATCTATGTGATCCTCTCTGCTTTGGCCTTAGGGTGATTCTTTTATATGAATACTTATGATTTCAGTCATAATTACTTTAAGCTCCCAGCCAGAAAAAATTTCTAACAATTAGGCAAAGTTTAGATTCTTTGTTCAACTTTACACTTCTATCTCTCTGGTGTGTTTGTGGTTGGGGCAAAAGTCAGTTTATTAGAAATTTTTGGGTGATAAAACTGTCCGCTATTTCATACTGTCTTTGGATAGACAAGGAACAGGAAGGAAATTGGAGAAAGAACAGATTTTTTTTCCCATTATTTCCCTCAGCCTGAATTTTCTGATCTGAGATGCTTACCATTGCAGGTTTCATGACAGAATTTGGCTTAAAATTTTGAATTGGTATTTCTAAAGATATTTGCCTATGGTTCTGTTTTTTTTTTTAACTTCATTCTTGCCTGGTTTAGGAATTTGAAGTCTATCTCAAAAGCTTTTTAGCAGAGTTCTTTCTTAATTTTTGATAACCTGTGCAGTATTGGTTTTTATTAATTTTTCTTTGAAATTTCTTATAAATCTCTTTGGAATAGGACGTTTTATTTTATTTTATTTTATTTTATTCATTTTGTAATTCCTTTACAGATAATTCTATTTCTTTTTGGATGAATGAACTATTTACAATATCGATTGGATGTTGTTAAGCATTTGTTGTCATTAGTTTGGTTGTTATTGAGAGTGATGTTTTATTTCCTTCATAGTCTCCATTTTATTTATTCATAACTCTACATGTTAGTTTCTGATACTTATATTTGATTTCTTTTGGTTTTATTAAGATTTCATCTTGTTCTTTTTAAAAATGTTTTCTACCATTTTCTTCATAATCAAATTAAACATTTATCAATTTTGTTACTCTTCTTAAAATAGTTATCTTTTGGGGTTTTTAAAAAATTAACTCTATAGACTTTATGATCTCTGCACATTTTCAAGAACTATCACCAATGCTAGTTATCATAATTTCCCTGTTTTTATCTAATTTTTCAGGATTTCTTCATTTGTGCTTATTTTGAGTTTACTTGTTGGCTTTCTAATTTTCAAATGTATATTTTATTCAATAATTTTCTCTTATTTTATTTTGTTCCAGTGCTTTTAGGGATATAATTTTTCTTTTGCGTGCTTTCCTTGCCTCCCAGGAATTTTGGTATATTCCCTCAAAATTAACATCATTGTTACCTTATTATCAATTGTTTAAATTTATTCTTAATTTTAATTGTTTTAATTTATTCTTAAATTATATGTTATATAAATGATAAATATAAAACAAAACTAATTTAATTTATTCTTAAGTTTGTTACTTATGATTTTATTTATTTCATGATTTTATTCATTTATTTTATTATTTATTTATAATTTTATTTAAATTTCCACTTAGATGGATGTGTGTGTGTGTGTGTGTGTGTGTGTGTGTGTGTGAGTCCCTGGGTTGATTAGTATTTTATTTGAAAGAGGATGGAGACCTTTCATTGAACAACACAGGTAACATTGGAGTCACCAGGCAGGGGCTACCTCCTTGGCCCAGGGCTCTCCTCCTCTCCCTCTCTGTGGTCACCATCAGTCCCCAGGCCCAGGATGCACATTGGGCTCAGTCAGAGGTGCAGCAGGTCACCACAGTGCTTTTTCATTCTGTTTAGCTCTTCAACCTGTGTATCTGCAAGCATCACCTTCTGCTGAACATTGATAACTTTGGCTCCTAGTTCTGTGAAGGCCTTCTTCCAGTCCAGGCACATGGGGGCAGCCATCTTGGTTTGAGCTCTGACTAAACAGGATGTTTCTAGTGTATTTGCCTTTTTACATTTATCCACAATTTTTCTGTATATACATCCCTATTTTTTAAAAATCTTGTGCTACTGGATAATATTTATATTTTTTCATCATCCCTTCAGAAGGTGCTAAAAGTCTTTTAGCTTTAAATTCTCCATTTGTTCTATTCTATATTCCCCCCTTTTTCATTTTTTCCATTATATTGGTCCAATGATGAGAGGGTTATTAAAATTACCTACTAATAGTACGTTGCTTTCCCTTTCTTTGTCAATTCGGTTATTTGGTCCTTCATGAATTTAGATCCTCTATTTGGAGCATAACGTTTATTATTGGCATTGGTTTGTTTTCTGTGGATCGTTTAAATATAATATAAAAAATTTAAGTATAATATAATAATAAGTATAATATAAATATAATATAATAATATAATATAAGTTTATTTCCTCTTACGTTATGACTTTCTATTTTTTTTTTCATTTTTACTTTGTCAGATTGCAGTATTTCAACCCTTGATTTTTTGGATTCACCTGATGCTCAGTAAATTCCTCCCTCTGTGTCTCATTTTGATTTTATGTATGTCTATGCTTTTTATACATATTTATTCTAAGTAACAGATTGTAGGCTTTTGTTTCCTTATTCAATCTGTCTCTCTCTTGTTTTATGGGATTATTGAATACATTCACATCTGAAGTCATTAGAGTTAGATTTATCTTCCTTAATTTGTGTCTCTAATATCTTTTTTTTAAAATTAGTATTTTTTTAAATTGCCCTTTCTCTTTTAAGTTAATAACTTTGATCCTATTGACTGGTGAGTCCCTGACCAGAGTCACCATTTGCTGAGGAGCCGTGGCAAGGCTGCTTACTTGGTTCCCAGTTCAGCTCATTCTCTGGGCTGTACCACCTCCCCACCAGCTGCCTAGCCAACTAGGGATGACTCCATCCTTAGACCTGTTGGTTGAGTGGTGAGTCTCCAACTGAGATTACCATTTATTGAGGAAACTCAACTATGCTCACTCATTTCAATTCCAGATCAACTTATTCTCTAGACTTAATACCTTCTCTCTGACTGGCTTGCCCCATGCCTGTGCCCTTTCCCAATCCTCATACCCATTTTCCAGCTCTACTTTTTGCTTTGTCTTCCCTTATTAGAATGTAAGATCCTTGAGAGTAGGAAACATCTTATTTTCTTATATTTGTGTTCCCAGTGCTGGGCATATCGCAAATGCTTAATAAATTATTTATTTATCAGTCTACTATTAGTTTTGCTTCATCTACACTGATGCAGCTCTATTCCTAGAGACTTATTTCACCTGTCTAATTCCCTCCACCCCAATTTAGTATTCCTATCTTTCAGAGGTATCAATTCATGGTGGACATAAGGATAGATGTTACCCCCTGTCCCAAATCATATCTTCCCAATCTATTTCCTTCCCTCCTCATGCTCATGTTACTTCCCTTTACCATGTGATCTCATCTTTGGGTCATGTACTCCCATCCTTCTCTGTTCTGATTCTATTTAGGAGGTCTGATGTCCTTTCTCCTGAAGTTGGATATTGTCTAAGGAGGTTCAACACTGTCTCAGAGAAAATAGTTGGAAAGTTTATTTTTTGGTGGTGATTGAGCACATACCCACCATACCCACCCTTGACACTTTTGAAGAGTGACTTGTCAGGATTTGGGAACTAGATATCCATTTGCAATATGATTCTGGTAAGACTGCTCCTATAGATTCACCTAGTCTACTGTATTGCATAATCATTTAAGGCAGGAGACATTCTTCCTCTATCTTTTTGATCCACTTATATTTTTTAACAGTGTCTTTTATAAAACAGGCTTTTAATAAAGGCTTGCTGAATGCAATAATGAATATACTTATGGTAACTTTTGTCATTATGTATTTTGTCAATCAATGACTACTAATAGCATATTTAGTTTTATAAGAGGACCCATGAAATTTATTGTTGCTAAAAGGGGGATCATATTTGAAAAGCCTGGAAACCACTGATAATAGTGGAAAGTGTGGTGATCTTGGAGTCAGAGTAAATGAGTTCAAGTCCTGATTCCAACATATGCCTGTATACTTAGGAAAGTCTCTTTATTTCTCTGAGTCCATTTCTTCATCCATGAAATTCAGAGACCTCTACCAGATAACTTCTAAGGTCCTTTCCATCTCTGATATCCTTTGATCTCATGAACCCTTGGGCGCTATCTAATTGTAAATGATAGCTCTTCCTCTAGGAGTTATGTTGAGAAAATCAGTGTGGTTAGTCATTTGTAATTTGAAAAGGAAAACTGGGCTGCTTGGCATTCAACATGGGAAAACTATTATTCTTTGGTGCATGGGATACTTTTGCCCAAATGTGATGATTCTGTGTGCTGTCATTAAATACTAGAAGAACTGGGAATATGGTAGAAATTATTTGAGTAATTAATTACACTTTAACGTTTTAGGTCATTATACTTTTGGAAAACTCAGAGCAAGTAAAAATCAAGGATAAGGTCCCATTGTGGTCAGTGCTGCTCGCTGACTTAAAGGGACAGTAAGTTTAATTCTAGAACCTGTTTTATAAAGAATTCATCCTATGACTTTGGGACAGCTGTTTTACCTTCGTATCATTATTTTTTTTATTCTCATTTTGATCTGTCTCTTGAAGTTGTGAAATACAAGTAATTGATAACCCAGAAATGATTTGTAAAATCTAAAATTCCTACATTAGGTAGTTAGTATAAAATAATGGTGCTAATATCCCTTGTACATATTTTACTTTCTATTTAAAATCTCCATCAAAGTCATAAAGTGAGTTACTTAAGTACATACATAGACAAAAAAAGATGAGTATAAGTACATTTAAAAAAAAACCCCAAACAACCTTAAAATATTCCTGAGAATCAGGAAATTAGGAAATTCAGGGGAAAATGCATTTATTCCCCAGTTTAAAGGTGTCATCCATTATAATAAGATAATGTTATCATGTTATAGAGTTGGGGGGGAGAACATATTCCTGGTTGTCAGAAGATGTGGATTGTGGACCCAGTCCTACCACTCACTGGCTATGTAAATATAGACAAGTTACTTAATCTTTCTGGGTCTTGGTTCCCTTATCTACAAAATTAGGAAGTTGGATTCAGTCACCTTGAGAATTCTTTTAAGCTCCAAGATTCTCCAAATTATTTAAACAGAGAAAATATTAGGCTGCATCATCTTTTGTAATTCTTGTAGGACAAATTCCTACCCAAAGCCCAGAAGTGTCTTTTTGTCATTAGAAATCCAATTCAATTCAAACGTGTACTCTTCAAGGGACCCCCAAGTATAGGAAACTAGACAAGATCCTGCACATAATAGATCTCTAATCTGTATTTAGACTTGGTGTGCAGAGTTTTTGTGCACTGGAAGCTACAAGAAATCTTGTAGTCCAATTCCATATTTAAAAAAAAATGAAGACCATGGCTTGTAGGTTAGATTGAGTGATCACTAGGATTCTAAATCTTGTAAGTCTGTCTCTTTTCCATACTTTTATAAGATCTTGTGAGATTGATCTCCACTTTTTATACCCGCTGGATTGTTACCTGGCTACCTGGAAGGCTAGGTAAAAAGGTTTTACTTTTTCTCTTGTGCATTATTTCTGAATAGTGGAAGCAAAGAGAGTGGAGAGGGACTCTCTCCGACACATAGATTATAAGCAGAATCTGGAGTTGGATTTCATCAGTGCCTATCTCCTTTGAGATCTGACAAGCCCAGTATGCATCCCCAGTTTCATTCCTCTTCCCATTACAGACCAGAGGTTCTTCTCAGAGTGCTCTAGACAACTGCTATGCATAGACATGAGAAGCCTCAACCGGCCCCAGCCTGGCATAATGGAACACCGAGAAGACATACAAACTCACAAGCTGAGATAACAGTGGACAACATGATTTCAAGAGTTTTGCAGCCCTACTCAAGCTTTATGCCTGTAATTCACATATTTCACACTTTGGTCCCCACAAGAAATCCAAGACATGTGTCTAGGTCAACCACAGATCACCAGTGCCCCAGGCATCTCTGCTCTGGCCTTTTCAGTTGCTGTGCTAATTGCTCTCAGTGGAAGTATCGGTGAGTGAAAAGGGCCCTGGCTGCTGCTTGAGGGATCACTGCTGAGACTATTCTCTCCCTCTTCCACTCCAACCACCCCCATTACCTGGAATTGCATGATGGGAATATCTTTTGAATGCTGTTTGCTTCCTTTTTAGCTGCTGCCCATGTCTCCTTAACCCTATGGAACTGAAACCACTGACACTAGAGACTGTGTAGTGAAATCTACATCTTCAAATCATTTATAAAAATGTCAAGTAAAAAACCACTTTTGTATTTGGGCATAAAGATCATTTATTCTCACTCTACTTTTTGTTCTCTCTAAATGAATTTCTAATCTGTGACAAAACAGGGTCTCAATTCTGCGCTGTCTCAATTTAAGAACAAAGGAAAACAAAACACACTTTGTTGTAAAACCCTGACAAACTTAAAAAACAAACAAAACTACATTGGTCCTTCCTTATCTGCATGATTATTTTCTTACCCAAAGAAATGAGTAAAAATGCTAGTAGATGAGTCAGACATGATGTCCTTTTGTAGAAACTTATTTTATCTTTCAGATAGTAAACCTTTTGGGACAGGGGCTTGCTTTTATCACCATAGTCCCTCTTGAATGACATCATTGGTGCTACCATAGATAAATAAGATACAGCAAACAGAGGACTGCCTCATTTATTTTTACTCAGCCAAGAACTGATAACCTGAAGTCTCATTCTTTGGCCCTAGGAATTCATCCTTCCTCCTCAGATAATAAGGCCATTCACAGCTGGAAGTTAGACCTGACCATGTCTTGCTGTTCCTTGTGTTTGCTGATAAAGCGGCTCAGAGTGTTGTGAATCTGAGTGCCCAGGATACCAAAAGAGCAGTCGATGTCTGGAGGGGGGTGAGTTTCTCTCAGTTTCTCTCTCTCATCTGCCTGCTGAGTTCCTGCCCCAGGCATCACAGCTTTGTTTCCTTAAGCAACAGGCCAGAACGACTACATCATCAGAGTTCTAGTCCTAGAGATCAGCCCTGCCAGGTACCTCCATTACTTTTGTGCACAAAGAGGGGAGAGGAGCGTAGTATTTGCACCAAAGGGAAGGACCCATAAGCCAAACTTGTGTAGTGTTGTCAAGGTCAATTCTTGTCCTCCAAACCTCCCCCTCCCTTCTTAACTTTTTTAGCTCATAAATAAATAGTATTTGTGAAAAGGAGGCAGCATAGTACATACTTAGTAAGGACCCTGGTTCTGGAGGACCTGGGCACCTAGGTACCAATCCTACTTCTAGGAAATTTGGCAAGTCATTTGAACTCTCTGGGCCTCGATTTCTTCATCTGTAAAATCAAGGACATTAGAATAAATGGCTTCTGATCCTATAAGAACAGGCTCATCCTTTTGTGTGACTCCTTTTCCTTATCTCTCTTTGCCTTCCCATTTCTTTAGTCAATGAGTTAAAGGAATTTAATCAGTTTGGTAATTTTTAATAAAGAAGATTTGAGATGAAAAATTCATATTTCTTTTTTGTTAGTCTATGGGCTTTAAGTCTTCATAATAGAATTATTCACAAATACATTCCTTCTTTGTTTGATATTCTTTCCTGTAGCTTTGCTAAGAAATTAATAAGGGT
Source organism: Notamacropus eugenii (assembly GCF_028372415.1). Taxonomy (NCBI): domain Eukaryota; kingdom Metazoa; phylum Chordata; class Mammalia; order Diprotodontia; family Macropodidae; genus Notamacropus; species Notamacropus eugenii. The sequence continues at coordinate 459,128,439 of NC_092875.1, read as the reverse complement.
ATGAATAAAATTTCAGTTTATTGACACTTTATTTTGTCTATATCTGGAAGCCTGTCAGAAAGTAGAAATGCCCCCCTCCCTGCCTTGGAGAAATTCTTGTCCTCTCTTAATATGGCAAGAAGCATTTTTTCTTCAAGAGCTTCAGAGTTTTAGTGACTAGTTCTTACCATAAGAAGCAAATGTCTTATTTACACAGACCTAGAACTAACTAACCCAGAATATAACGTCTCATCAACAGCCAGCATCCACAGGGACTTTGATTTCTTGCCACTTTCTAGTGTTGCTATTTTCCAAATACATAATGAGTTTAGCCTTTACTGGCTACATCTCTGCCCACTTTCATATGCTCAATATTTTCTATATATGGTGGTGTGATGTAAAAAAATAAACAACGCTCCCTAATCATAATGTCAGCACTCCTTACCATTCATTTAAAACAAAAACAAAACAAAATTAAAAACAAAACCTGGGAAATTCATTCACTTTCTTTTTTGTATCAGTACAATTAAATATAATGAAAGACATTTATATTATCCTTTTTGTCCCATATTTGAGGTAAAAGAAATTAATCTAAAATTTTGTAAAAGGTGAACATGTATCATAATGCTTGAGGACAATAGAATATAATCTCCTAGAGGGCAGGAACTCTCTTCAGTTTTGTTTTTGTATTCCCCAGTCCCAAGAATGCAATAGTGCATGTATTAGGTATTGAAGAAGTGCTTGCGTTGCTTCATGATTTCCTGAGTCAATCTGTAAACGTTCATTAAGTGCCTGCTATGTTCCACATACTGTACCAAGCTATAGGAGTGCAGATAAGAAAATGGGAAACAAGTGACCTCAAGGGGACTTACAGAGAGAAGATAACACATACCCATAAGCTGAAAAGGGTGAGAGAAAAGATGCCCAGTGCTGGGCCATGGTGGAGTCCAATCCAAGGAGCGCAGCTGGTGGGAAATGAAAGGGGAAGAGTATAAGAGCTTTGAAGAAAAGGAGATGTCTTTCAATCTCCTTCGAGAGAAGATGTCTGAGGTTCCAAACTTCCCTTAAAATGGACTACATACACACACACCCACACACCTACAGAAAAGCACACCACACAGAGACATTGGACATTGTAGAAATGTAGAGGAAACTGGTTATTTAATCAATCCATGAGTTCCAGTTTGCCTCCCTAGAAACATCAGAAAATTTTCCTTTGGGTGAGACTGAAGCCTCTCTGTGAGTTGATCTGAGATCTCATCTTGCTCCTGTCAAATTAGCTCATGAACTCTTGCATATTTTCTGGTATGTTCTAATACTATCTAATAATATTCTAATCACATATGTACATATACATATGTGTGTGTATATATAAAGATCTATGCATACATATTTGTACACATATACATTATACATACACATATACATACAGATATACACATGTACACGCATACACATACATATATCATATATGCATGCACACATACATTTCCTTTTGATTTCTATTTGCTTGGATTTCCTCCCTGTTCATTATTTATAATTGTCTTCTGTGTAACTCGTCTTTGGTGGGAAGGAATCAACCTTTTAAGCATAAGCTTTGAGCAATCATCACTTTTTTAAAGATAAGGGCCAGGAAAGTAGCTTTATTCTGAACCTATGTACTCCTACACCAGCTGTATTTAAGCAAGGCAGATTCTAATGGAGTACCCCTCACTCAAAGACTGGAGAATATAGTGGTTAGCCTTGTGTGCCTCCTGCTCTCTTTGAGTCCAGAATTGAAATCTCTCTTGGAGAGGAAAGACCAACATTCAAGAGCTATGTATTGATGACTTCTGTGAGCTGCATTTAGACAGCCTAGTTGGGCATTTGTGTCTAACATTGGAAGCACAAACACATCATAGTCACAACATAACACTTTTATCAATGAGGTCGTCACATTCAATAACTATTAGACTAATACGAAATAATATCTTCTTAGATATTCACCTATTTTCACAAGAAATCAATTGAAATCATAGAGAAAACATAAGTAGAAAGAAATTCTAACTTTTGACTTATTTTTCCTAAGGGGCTTCAGTGGGGATTTCTGTTTCCACATGGGGTTTAACTTTTTTCTCAATTGGTATTATATCTTGGATCCAGCTGACATCATTGGACCCCACCAGTCTGTTTCTATTATCCCTCCATCCTGCCCTAGTCTCCCACCTACAGACTCACAAGAGTCTAAGGTCCAGGCACAGCAGCATAACTCTGTGCAGCTAGAAAATAGGAAATAGAATTTTCATGAAAAGAATAGCTATGATTGGAACCAAACGAACTGTATTGGGATCCCAAACCAACAATTAAGCTGTAAGACAATGAAGTGCCTGTCCTCTCCTGGGATTATCATCTGCAAAATAGAGGTAATGACACTTGCACCATGTACCTAAGTCAATCAGCCCATCAACGAGCATTTTTTAAACTCCTGCTGTGTGACAGGCTTTGCTCTAGGCACCGAGAATATGAAAAGACTGTAAAGGGGAAAACATGTGTTCATAGGTATGTATATAAAATTAAATATAAGTTTACTTGAGAAGATGAGCACTAGTAGGTGGGAGATAAGGGAAAGTCTTCATGTGGAAAGTGGAACTTGAGCTGAGCCTTGATGGAAACTATGGATTCTGAGAGACAGGGATAAGGAAGGAGAGTTTTTTATGCATAGAGGTAGAAGATGAAATGTTAGTTTTAAGGAACAGTGGGAAAGACATTTTGGCCAGACCATAGTGTTCATGAAGGGGTGAAAGGTGGAATATTGGTATGTTGTGTGGACAGCACATTGTAAACCTTTATGGACTACAGAAATGTGAGTTATTATTTTAGAGTTGTATGTCATTTTAGGATGGGTTTGCATTATTTGAAAAAAACACCCCAACCAAGTAGAAATGATTTTCTTTTGCTTTTTTTTATGTATTTTAAAGAATATGCAACCATAGGATTGCAGATTTAGAACTAGAAGGGACCTCCAAGGTCTCCTAGTCCAAACTTTTTTTGTTTAATGGATGAGGAAACAAGTTCAGAAAAGATGACTGACTTGCCCATGGTCATAAAGACAACAGTGGCAGAGCCAGAATTAAAACCGAAGTCATCTGATTTTAATTCCACTGTGCTTTCCTTTGTTCCAAACTGCCTTTAATACTTTCAGAGTAAACAGCAAGAATCTCTTGCCTGATAATAATCAACCAGTCTTTAAGCTGGGGAATGTTTATGAATCACAACATATGTTTGGGTAAAATAAATTTGTTTATATACTCAGGGATAGTGTCATAATGTGTCTTTGCTAAAGCTGTTTCACATGAAAATGTAACAGTGAATTACATGATTAAAAAAGTCAATTTTATATATTATATTTATATAATATATTTTATAAGTATTATTGTATTTATATAAGTATTATTCTATATTTTCATCTAAATTGAAGTTGTATATATAAACAAAAAAGGCAAGCAGAATTAAACATTTACCAGATGAATTTATTATGCTATCAAAAATATCTAAGTCCTTTCATTGAGGACATTAGATATCTTGAGTGTCCTGATAAAGTTTTGGTATCCAGTGCTCGTATTCTACATTTCACTTTGCATGCCTAAGCCCAGTTCTATGGACATATCCAAAAAAGCATCCTGATTCCATCATCTTGCTGTCAAGATGTGGATAGACATTGACCATGGCCAACATGGGACTTGATTTGCTTAACCATAAAGATTTATGAAGAAAGATTGATTTTTCTTCTTTGTTTGGCACAAAGCATGGAAGAAAAGGAAAATAAATTCTTACTGATTGATAAAATCACATCAAATCTTGAAGACTCAAAGAAAAGAAAAACACTTGGATTTTGAGTCATAGAACTTGATCCTGACTGAACTGTTACTCACCTTTTTTCTTATAGTAGCAACAATTTTATTCTCCCATAAATGTTTCTAATAAGAAAATAAAAATTATCTTTGCTATTCTTCTGCTTAATTCAACAAACACATAATTTATGGTTTTGGATTAAAAGGTGTATATAAAGCTGCCCTTTCTTCTTATCTTTGAGAGAATTCAAGCCCTTTGAGGGCAAAAGATATTTTATTTCTGTCTTTGTATTCCCAGAGCCCATCATAACTCTTTGTACATAGTAGACATCATATAAATATTTGTGGAAAGGAATGATCAGTGTGACATTGGAAAGTAAACACCTCTGTGCCTCAGTTTTCTCACTCTCATGGTAGAGAGGATGGGTCCTGGAACCAGGAAGATGTGTGTAAGACTTGCTTTGGACGCATTCTAAATTGTGACTTTGGGCTGGTAACTTAGCTTCTCAGTGCTCCAGACAACTAAGACGTAAAGCTTCAGACTAGTTGTTGATGTTTTGGGGTAAGGTTATTCCTACACTGAGTTCTCCACGTTTTAGAAGGAGGTAGAAGAAGGAACTTTGTCAATAAAGTGGAAGCCCTTTCAACATCAAAATCTATTATCCTATCAAAGCAGCAACTGTTTCTCTCCTAATACCTAAGATATTTATTTACTCAATGCTTGTGATTAATCATATCCCTATAGCTCAAAAGAACTCAGTAAGAGTTGTTTGGATGTCTATAGTAACAATTATTTTTGAAGAAGTTAATGACTAAAACATTATTGGCACTAATTTGATTACAGAAGGGAAAGTGCTCATAAAATTTTTTTTGTAAATGATACTGAACTGGAAGCTAAAGATACTTGCTCTAGTTAACTCCCTCAAATAAGCCAGTTTTCTGTATAATTTACTTCTTTTTCATCTATCAAATGAAGATATGAATACCTCTCTTATTCAGGGTTATCATAAATATAAGAGAACATAAAATATAAAAAACATAAAAGAGCTTTACCCAGGAATGAGGGACAAGGTCAATATGGTTACTGGAAGTTAAGAAGAGGAGCAAACAGGCCTAGGACATGGTATGGGCTCCAATCATGCAGCACGCAGCGGAGGAATGAAAACCAATAGAGCAGTGGTAGAAATAGAACTGAGATTATTCGGATATGTTGAAACTGTTTTCTTCTTTCTTTCTTTTCTGTGTGCGTGCGTGCATGCGTGCGTGCTGTGTGTGTGTGTGTGTGTGTGTGTGTGTGTGTGTGTGTCTGGGATGGATAGGTAATTCCTTGGTTCCAGCCAGTGGGCTGCTGTGTCAGCATTTATTTATAAAAGGAACATCTAAAAAAAGGAAGGAACACAGGGGGAAAAAACCCACTGAGGATTTAGGACAGGAAAGAAGGAACGCAAGAAAAACAAACCAGACAAAAGGAGGAAAGGGGAAAAAGAGGATATTGTTGAGTTTTCTTCTTTAAAGACTGGATGTGGGGGGTGCACAAAAGGAAAAATGAAAATAGATACCTTCTGATATGGGAGGAGGAAATCAGGAGATTTTCATTCTCCATTCAAGATACTATTTTGTTATGAGGATCTATTTCTATAACATTTCAAGGTTCACTGATTCACATTTCAGACAACAATCCTGCGATGTAGGTAGTATAAGTCTCTTATCCTCATTTTACAGATGAAGAGTTCCAGTGAGGTAATGTGATTTACCTATGGACACACAACTCACAGGTAACAGAGCTAGGACTTAAAATCCTGTTTTCTGGCTCCAAATCGAATTCTCTCTCTCTCTCACCATATCAAATCTGCCAAGGAAGAGATAGCTAATAATAATAGCTAGTATTTATAGAACAAGTTAGGGTAGCATTTTACATATTTCATTTCATTTGGTCTTCCAAACAATTCTGTGAAGTAAATGCTCTTATCATCCCCCTTTTATAGATGAGGAAATTGAGGATGAGAAAGGATAAGGGACTTGACCAGAGTCCCAAAGCTAGCATGTACCTGAGGCAAGATTTGAACTCAGGTCTTACTGTCCACTTTTCTATCTGTTGTGCCATTTAGTTTCCCTGTACCATTTAGTTGCCATTATTATTAATTCTATTACGATTAAGGCTAGATATATTCAAATAGTAGGGAAAAAGGAGTTTGATATGAATTTCATGTCATCATACCGGTTGGATTCAACAGGGACTTTGTATTAATTCCACCAATATTTACGTGCTCGCCCTGTCCAAGTACTAAGCTAAGTATTAGGAATACAAAGAGAAAAACTAGTCTAATATCTGTCTTCAAAAATTTATCCTGGTAAGAGGAGTATAGGGAGGGAAGGGAGATTCAATATACACACAAACAAGTTTAAGTCCAAGTAGACTCTGAAAAAGAGATTCAGATAAAGGGATTCAGGCCTTTTGAGGAAGGAAAGAACACTTCATGTGAGAAGATCAAAGGTCACCAGGGCAACAAGTGATGGGAGAACTTTATGTGTAACCCACAGGCAGGATCAAAGTCTTTGTTCATTCTCTTTAGGAATTAAATAGAAGACAAAGGAAATGCTGTATGTGACTTGGTGAAAAAGGTATTTTGATACAATTTGGGGTCTAGCCATAGGAATACAAGCAAGAAATAAAATTGTACTAAGGGAATGCTGGCTTAACTACATGCCAGATGTTTTTCATTTAAGCATGAAGAAAGGTTACAATGGGTATTGAGGCAGCATACAAGTCACAGAGGTGACTTGAAGAATCATCTGAACACAACGTGCAGTCATGAAAAGTGTTTGAGGAGTGGTGATCAAGGACACCGAAGTGTTTTCCATTAAAAATGAATTGTATGTGACCTCTGTGATGAGGGAGGGCATCCTGGATAAAATGTTCAAAAACCTAAAGAGAAAATAAATAGAGGTGGGTCAACTTGGGGGGCCTGGAATGAAAGTGGAAGACAAAATCTTGAGCTTGTAATGTGTGTCCAAATGAATGCAAGTGATTTACTTGGGGCTGCAAGGAAAGTAGGAATCAAGAGAGGTCTTTAGAAAGAGTTGGAGAAAATAAGGAGGATGAATTCATATTTTAGTGGGAGGAGGAAAAGAAAGAAAATACACGAAATAGCTAAGAATGAAGAAGAGGTACATCAGGAAAACAGCAGGGAGAAAAGAAAATGAGGAGCTCTTATTTAGGAGACAGTTTTGAGGTTCATGGGGGAGGGAAGAATGGAAAGAGGCAGCAAGAGCATTTGAGAAATTAATGATGCAAAAGACCAAAGAAAATAAGAACTGGCAGACTGTTGATGGAATGCAACTTCTCAAAGAAGGAAAAATCAAGGATAAAGACAAGAATTCAGAAACACAAAGGGGAAAAGAGAAGAGGGAGGTCAAAGGAAGCCTTGAGGGACTAAATAAAATCACACAACATGAATAAAGCATCACTTGAAGTGGGAAGATATAATAGAAGCAGCACATGAGTACAGAGGATAGAGGTCTAGTTTCTAGAGCTTCATATAATTTTATAACTATGAACAAGACGGAAGAGAGAAATGTGTGACAAATAAAGGGACTGAGCTGGAAGCTCTTTACCTCTGTCAGAACCTGAAGTGAGCTCTCTAGGGGTCAGCTATTTGTTTAATGAACTTTGCATTTGAAAGATATATTTGATCTGGGTTAGAAAATGCAGAATTGTAGAGGTGACTTTGAAAGGTGAAGAGATTTGTGAATATATGCCTATTTAAACAAATAAGAAAGGGAAAATCCTTTTGATACATGGCACTTCCCTTCATCCAGTAAGAAAGGTAATGAAAAAAGAATTTCAGTTGCAACTGGAACATATAGAACAGGCTTAGAGGTGACCCACAGTTATTTCAAACACGTAAGATCTGTTCTCCCTTTGATCTGGAAGTGCCTTCCAATGATGCAGATGATAATAGCCTATATACTTGCCTCTTCTGTGGGTGTCTTGTCCATGCCCTCCTTTAAATTTGTTATAAGTGGGGTGTATGGGGTTAGACCAATATCCTGCATCATATATTATGAAAAGTCCTAAATAGATACATGACCTGGATTTTAAAAAAATCATACCGTAAACAAATTAGAGGAGCATGGAAGGAGATAACTGCCACAGCTATGTACACTGAACACATTATTTAAACTAGCACCCTTTTCAGGCCTTCTTATCTACTTTTGGTGTTTACCTGTCACTCAACTCTCACCTATGGTTCCAAGAAGTTGTAGAACACGCAGTGGCCACACCCTGGTAAGCCATTTCAGCCAATGGGCTAAACCAGATTGAGGGTAACTGACAGGCCTCAAGCCCATTGTTGAGTTAAGGGGATGTTTACCCCAAACACATTAAAGCTTCTGGTAGCAACTTTTTTCCAGTTGCTGAGAAGGTGGCTGAAGCAGGTGCTGTGATACACTTAGGGCTTGGTCAGATATCAAAGGTACCAAAATCATCCACTGCATCCTGGGCTACTGCCAATCATCTTGACTTTTGCCTTACCACTGGACTTTGGATGACTCTGGAAGAGAGGTTGAGGCTGATGACTTTGTGCAACTTTGTGCAACTCTGCCTAACTTAAATCCAACTCACGCACAGTCACCTTGTGATATCATTGGTCCTCTTGGAAAACAGAAAACAAACAAACATCCTGTCCACTCGTTATTTTGGAGGTTTGCTTCCTTTTCTCCTGACATTGCTAAGGAAAAGTGAAACATTATGCCTATACAACTTGTTTCTCACAATTTCCCTTCAACCAACTCTTATTCTCTTCCCATCACATAGTTTCTCTATAGTAGCTTTTGTTCATTTTTTGGAGTTCCTCATTAACTATTGCAGCCTGCCTACACCTATCATGTTCTTCTTTGTTGCCCTTGGTGTAATGTTCCTTTTAAAAAAATTCTTCAGAGACTTTATATTCCATGCTTTGGTTCCATATAGTGATGCAAGTAGAATATTGTATTAATATTTAATTATGTTTTAAAACTACAGATCTTTGATTTCATGGGAAGCTTGGGATTATTAAAGGTGTACTGTCTATCCTAGATATACACATTGATGGGCAAACTTTATAAAGACTCCTATAAGTGATTTCTGAAGGAAAGGAAGACAGTAAAAGTGTAGAAAATAATCTTACAGCTTATTAATACACAAGAAAAGCAATAGTGTAGAGAGATGGGACCAAAATAGGGTCATGCTATTTGATCACAGTTTGTAGAATAATTTGGGTAAAAATACTCAAAAGGCCATTGAGAAGGAGCAGTTCAATGGGTGGGAGGAAACCCAAGAGAGCAGTAGTACAAAATCTTAGAGAGAAAAGAGTCTCCAGAAAGACGGGGTAGCCAACTGGGTCAGATACTGCAGAGAGGTCAAGAAGAATGAAGCTATGAAGTGCCAAATCTGATGGCCTTTTCTTAATTTTCATTCTTCTTAACCTCTCTGGCTCCGTTCTGGTCCTATCTCTCTCCAACTCCTGGCAGCCCCAACATCAATACACCTTACAAAATGCCCCAAACAAGTGCTCCTATTGTAGTCATTGCAGAAGTCAAGATAAATACAGCAGCTGGGCAATTCCGGCTTTGTCATAGGAGCTTTGTAACAGGCCTGAGACCTGCATAGTCTGTGACATCCAGTAAGGATCCATTAAGACCCGAGAATAAAATACTGATACTAGTTGGGGTCTGTGCAAGATGAAAGAGGTAGAGAAGAGACCCACAGTAAAGCAAAGTAATAAAGTATCATAGTATTTAATAAACCCATGGACATTAACTACAGAATTAAGAGCTTACTATCAGACCAAAATTGTTGGGAAAATTGGATAGCAGTGTGGTAGAAATTAGACTTAGACCAGTATCCCACATCATATATTATGAAAAGTCCTAAATAGATACATAACCTGGCTTTTAAAAACATCATACCATAAACAAATTAGAGGAGCATGGAAGGAGATAACTGTCACAGCTATGTACACTGAGCACATTATTTAAACTTTAAAACTTCGGATCCCACCAATGCGGATACTCCTTCCTGCAGTGCAGATAACAAGCCATTCAGGCCTTTCCCCCTGGGGTGAATCATGCCCATATTTTCCAATATTTTCTTCTCAGGTGTCCCCCCGAATACACTGGGTACCCTCTGTAAGGTCTCTTAATATTGCTTGCATACTGATCAAGTATGCAGACTGCCCATCCTTCCCTATATGTTTACCTCACTTCCTTACTTAGTTATATATTTCTTTGATGTATTTTTCACTGCTTCTTAAATGCAATTCATTATTGGTATTTTTCTGTGACTCTGTTATATTCATGCATATCTTTTCATTGTCCTTTGTATGACCTTCAATTAGAACTCTTTTTCACTGTGATATTTCATGGTTCGTAGCCACATGGGATCCCTAGAAAAAATGGCAGTATTAAAATGATGAATTCTTGACTCAGGGAGAAACTTGAACTTATTGAGAACATGGCACAATTTCCCTAATGCCATACATCTAGCTTTCTTCTTTGTATTCAGCTCAAGGCTGAGCTCGTGGTTCATCTGCAAGCATCTGTGCCACATACCATAGTCTGGACAGTAGGCATTATCTACTTGAGTTTTCCTGAGTGGATCCTCAGGTCAAACTTTTTGAGTGACTGTGGGATCACATTTGGGGGATTGTGCAGCGTTCTGGAGCTTGATACCTACCAACATCTGACATCCATCTTCAGTTTGGCCACTCTTAGACATCTTGCGTGATAGTACAGATGCCCATCTCTATCCCTAGTTTATATTTCACTTGATATTAACAATGAAGGGATTTCTACCCAAAGTTCTCTCTGTTATTTCATCTTTCACATGATCTTTAAACATGCATAGAAGTCATCTTTCTGGCAGGGTATCCTCAATACACCATTTTGTTCTACCAAGTAGCTATTTGTAATAATTCTATCAAATTATTATACACAGGCAAATATTCTACTAAATAATTTTTGTAATTAACAAACAATGGACACTTTGGTACTTAAATCAATTATGTGACCCTAAATATATCACCTACCTTAGGCATCATGTGTTAAAGCCCATTGGGCTCCATTTTCATCAAATGTGCATCAAATGTCACAGATATGTTTCTGTGTTACTCTCACAAGGAATTTGTAGAGATGAGAAAGCAGTATGGTAGGTAAACTCCTGAAATGTGAGATTATAGTAAATATGACTAACATTTATGTACTCACAGAGTAAATGAAGAGAGAAAATAAGGAGAAAAAATAGGTGAGAACAGGCTGCCCAAGTATTCCTTCATTGTATGTAGGGTTCATAGACCCTCTCATAAGCAGATAAAGACCTGATTTATGAGAAGCAACATGGTAAGGGCACTAACTCTGGAGACCCAGATACAAATTCTTCCTCCTAGGCTTACTAACTGTGTGATCTTGGACAAATAGCCCTAATTTCGGACCTCAGTTTTCTCATAAAATAAGAGGGTTGGACTTGATGATCTCTGAAATACCTTTCAGTTCTACAACCATGATCCTATGAAGACAGAAGCAAGTCTTAAAGATGAAAAAGAGTTAGCAATATACTTACTCACTAGTCTGAAAGAAATCCAGATGACAATCTGGCAATGATGGTATCGACACATAAACTGAAGATAAAAAAAAAAAAGAATATGCTAGAGAAACTGAAGCATAACTCAATAAATCCAAGTTTAATCCATATCAATGGAAGAAAAGAGGAAGGCAATGTGATAATATGATGATGTCAAAATAGAAGCTGAACCACTAGTCATTTTTGTTATTCAAATTGGAGGTGAAGATTTTTAGTTATTTAAATGGTGTCCAACTCTCCATGACCCTTTTTAGGGTTTTCTTGGTGAAGATACTGGAGTCATTTGTCGTTTCCTTCTCCAGTTAATTTTACAGATGAGGAAACTGAGGCAAACAGGGTTAAGTGACTTGCCCAGGGTCACACAGCCAGTACCAAGTGGTTTTGATGATTGCTGCTTTATAATACAATTTAACAACTTTTGGTATTTTTATGTGTAATCTAATCAGGTCCATACTTCTTACTGCAAGAATTGAAGTATTTCTGATTTTATTTCTACAGCTTCTCCACTCACTGATACATGCTGCAGTCCCTCCCCAAGGTTTATTGATGGTTTTTGACAGCAGCTGAGTTATTTTCTTATTTAATGGATCAGACATTGGACCTGGAGTCCCAAACATCTACATTCACATCCTTCTTAGAGCCATAGTAAACTTGGGGCCCTGGGGAATTCACTTAAATTTTCTATTCTTTGGTTTCTTCATCTGTAAAATGAGGGATTTGGATTCAGTGAACTCTAACATCCTTTCCAGTATGAACTCTACAATTCCCTGTACATTTCTGCCAAGAGGTAAGAAACACCTGAAGCCTTTCCCATTTCGTAGAAGGTTCTGGAGCATATGCTTCACTGCTGCAGCCTTTATGAGCTCAGGGTCACTTCCATGCTGTGATGAGGCATTGTAGGAGGATTTAGCTACCTCTCATCTTTATTTTAATGTCCACGTAGAACAGAGTAGTCCTTAATTTCAGTCAGAGATTTGGGTCATAAGACTGACTTTTATAACTCACTATCCAACTTATTTATTTATTGACAAGGCAATTGGGGTTAAGTGACTTGTGCAGGGTCACACAGCTAGTAAGTGTCAAGTGCCTGAGGCCTGATTTGAATTCAGATCCCCCTTACTCCAAGGCCAGTGCTCATTCATTGTGCTACCTAGGTGCCTCTACATAATTTAATTTTTACATCCTTAACAGTCCTTGGCTTGAGAACTTTTAACTCACAGGGTCATGACAAGTCCTCCATCACAAGGATGCATGCACACATAGACATCCACACAAATTTAATTATAAAATAAGTGTTCATTGATCATGGCTAGTCTTTGTTCTTCTTAAGCTTTCTTAGGAGTCATCTCTGTTGTTTGAGGCTCCCACTGGTAAGATCACATACCCATTTTAATGAGAAACATATATAATTAATGCAGAAAAAAACAGATTCCAGGAGTTGCTTGAATAGTTTTACGTTTTTTTAAATTACTCTCCATCCAATATGTTTATTTTCCCTCCCACATTCTTTATTTTAATTTCATGATTTCCTTGGGGCATGGAGGTATTATCTCTTTTTGCCTCCCAAATGAACACCAAGAATCCTCAATGGTCCAGACTTCATTTTGACATTTTGTTTTAATAATTTCTCCAGAACAGCTTCCATTTTATTCTTCCCTTCCAAGATATAGGGGGGATTCTCAGTCATGGATGCCATCTATGATCCTGTTCAAAAATTCCTGTGATTCTTTATTATATAGGAATAGCTACAGTTTGGAATTTTTAAAGCACATTATCCATTCAGACTGCATAATTGCCCCTGGGAATATTGAATATCTATTATATGGGAAGTAAGGGAAAGACTAGGTGAGAACTGCCCATATTGCTTTGTCACAAAAAGAGACAAATTAGTACATTAGCAAATATCTCACTTAATTTCTGCTGGTTAGTTTTTTTTTCACTTTAGCACTTAAAACAAAATTTTGTCAAATAGTACGTGATTTTTTTTCCTTTCGGTAGACACATTGTGATAAATACATCATCAGTCTGAATCTGTGAACTTCATTTTATTGTTCAGTAAAACTTGGGACCTTTGCTAAATGCAAAGGGATTATTTCTTTCCATTTTTCAACTTTATATATTTAGGAACATATTTATAATTCATAGGCTCCCAAAAGAACATGAATTGACTTGTTTGCTCAACTGGTTTCTTTCTTGTCACGTTCTTTCATCTCCCTCATAAATTTAATGACCTTAATAATTTATATTTTATTTAACAAAGGGACTTCTGTGGCATTTGATTTCTGACTGTAATTAATGGGCTGGGAACTTGGTCCAGGTTGAGTTTTAGTAGGTAGCCAAGGGCATAATAGCCATTTTGACTAATTAGGACGATTATTTTAACCAACTTGACACGCATACATATATATATATGTGCACATATGTATGTGCATGTGCACATGTACATGAGTTTGCACACATTCATAGAAACATGAATACATAGTTATATCCATAGATATATAGTCTCCCTTTTGAAAGGAAGTACAGTCTAAATAACAGTCACTCTCTGACAATACAGCATTTCAGATGTATTGGAAAGGGACATGCAAATATATACATACTTGTATTACATACATATGTATATATTTATATATAGACACATACATACAAGTATATATGTGTATGTGTGTATATCTATCTATCTATCATCTATCTATCTATCTATCTATCTATCTATCTATCTATCTATCTATCTATCTATCTACCCATATACACAACTGTAGTACATGTGTATGAGAAGCAGAGAGAGAGAGAGCGAGAGAGAGAGATACAATTTTGAGTTTATAAATTGTAGAGTAGGTAAAAACCTACATTGTCTGAAGGAGTTTCTTCTCTATGAAAATGATCAAACCAATGATCTAGAAATGTGTAGCAGTTGTCGATTTGCACTGAAGTAAGGTAACTGTTCTACAGCTTATAGTCTTGGTGCTCTCCCCCCTGCCCCATTCTCTCTTGTCTATCTTTCTCTCATCACACATATACTATAAGATGTAGAACAAGGATGTTTTTTGAAGAGAAAAAATAAAGCCTAAACTATTACAGGTGACTCAGTTTCAGCCCTGTAATGTTTTCTCGGATGCTACATTATATTTCTGGTTTCTATAGTTTACAAATTTTTGTCGTTGGGTGGCTTCTGTAGTTGCCCTTTCAGATTTCTCATATAAGACATTCATAATTGGAATGATTCATTCTTAAGCATTTCCCTATGAAGAGATTGAAGGAGTATTTATTCTGTTTACTTCTTTCTTTTGCAGAAACCTTTTACTTACAAGTTATTTTTTGACTGTGTCGTGATGTAGCATATAGGAGATACATGACATGAACTGTAATTATGTTTTCCAAAGCTACTTTATAGGCTATTTTGTTACAAAGGAATATTATTAAGAGTAAGGAGTCATCCATAATTCATAAGTGGCATTTAAACTTAACAATGGGTGGGAACATCTCATTTGAATGGGGTGATCTAGATATGTGTCACAGTGTTCTTTTGAAGAGGATTACAACAACCTTTGATTACAGGAATTCAATAGACATGATGCCTTTTGAAATGAGTAATCAATAGCTGACTACATAGTGCTGCCATCTGTGTTTCAAGGAAAAAGATCTATTCAGTGAAACCTAGCCAATATCTAGATTAGACCCTCATTAGCTTTTTTCTAGGTAGTTTACTAGTCTCTTAGTGACATCTTTTTGGAAAAAAAGGTGGGATTACGAACGTTGAGCAGGTGAAGCTTCACCTCTAATGATTTGTAGGTAGATCTGGAGTCAGAGGAACCAAACATAAAGTCTGCCCTGGCTCCTGCTGCCTGAATGACCTTGACTAAGTCTTTTCACTGTTCTGGGCCTCCGTTTCCTTATCTGGGAAAGGAGGATGTTGGTCTTGATAATCTTTACGGTCCCTTCTTTAGTCTTGCTGTGCTGTGTGTATGAACGTTACATGTGCATCATCTCATTCATCCCCTTGGGGAAGCACTCTTCTGTTTTGTTGTATACGTTTGAAAACCCTAATTTCAAAAATGGAGCAAATTATTTGATGTCTATCCTTTCCATTCTAACTCGAAGTTGGCATAATAAATAGAAGGAAGACTTCATCTTCCTGAGTTCAAATCTGGCTTCAGACCCTGGGCAAGTCTCTTAACCCTGTTTGCCTCCATTTCTTATCTGTAAAATTAAGCTGGAGAAGGAAATGGTAAACTACTTCAGTACTTTTTCCAAGAAAACCCCAAATGGTGTCAAGAAGAGTGGGACATAATTGAAATGACTGAACAATGGCAAAACTCAAAAGATATAGATCCTTTTACTTCATGAGTACTTCACTTGTCTTAGGGAAGGCATGTCTAAACTGAAGCATGGGAAAGAGGCTTTGGAAGGATATCCAAAAGAAATTCTCCTTTATTAAATAAATATGTAATTCAAGAAATGAGTTTTGCTTTTGAGAACTATACTTTTACAATGCTTCTGACTTGAACTTAGCTTTAAGAAGAACAGTTAAACTCATTTCTTTTTCCATCATTCCAAACCTTTTTGGAATGCAGGCCTTGTGCCACCATTTTCCGCCTGAGGTTGAGGAGCACCTGAGGGTGAATGATCTTATTCCAAGGCAAGATGCATCTGGGTGTTCTCTCCTAACAGCTGCATTCTGAAAAGGAACACACTCATTCATTCATTAATTTACCAATTGGGAGGACTCACTGGCCCTGTTAAGTTGCTCTCCTGCTATGGTCCCTAAACATAATCACTAATTTTCTGGAAGTGCGCCTGTAATACTTAGACTGAATTGGCCCAGGGCCTCTCTTGAAGTCAAGTCCAGCTAGGCAGCAAGAGCCAGTTCACAAATCCCCACCCACAGTTGTTCAGCTGTAGCCATAGATCCCAACACACTCAGCTGTTTCTCTTGAAACATGCTACAAAGAAAGAGGAAGCCAAAGTTTAGCTGGTGATAAAGACCTGTTGGCTCGGGAAGAAAAATATAAGAATGAGGAGTGGCTCCATTCCAACTCTTGGGAATTATACTGTTTTCCTCGATGTTCCATGATGAAAAACAAAATTCAGATTGTACTCCTCTGGGAAATTAAGCAAATTTTTGGGTATATCAAGCCCATTCAGAAAAGTGCTAATTATTTTCTTTGTGCTATCAAAGGCTTTCTCTCTCTCTCTCTCTCTTTCTCTTCTAATTTTGGAGGTGTACAATTTCTTTTGAAATTTTAACACTTAAACACTTTCTCTGGGAGAGCTTTGGGCTGTTTAGGCTGGTACATTCCATTATTCTTAGAAAAAATACTGCTTTCTTACAGGCCTAAAAGTAGCTGAAACATATAGAATGCCTTGTACATGATATCATTTGATCCACAGAGCAACCATATGGATGAGTAAACCTATGTGCCAAGAAATCAAATGACTTTCCCAAGGGCACATTTAATAATTCCCAGAATCAGTCCTTGCAAATCAATTAGACTTCCCACTATGCTATTTTGGATTTTTATAAATTTTGTAGAAAGAGTATCTATCTATCTATCTGCCTATCTATCTGCCTATCTATCTATCTATCTATCTATCTATCTATCTATCTATCTATCTATCTATCTATCTATCTATCTGTCCGTCCGTCTGTCTGTCTGTCTGTCACCTGTTCACATTCACAATTATGATTATTAACTGTATATTTCCCTTCATCCTACTTTCCCCTGTCCTTCTCTCTTTTTCATTTTATCACCCCTCCTCAAAAGTCTGGTTTTTTAATTTAATTTAATGTTTTCCCATTTATTTATGTAATTTTAGTTTTAAGCATTTATTTCCACAAAATTTTGAGTTCCAAATTTTCTCCCCATCTCTCCCCTCCTCCCACCCCAAAACACTGCGCATTCTGATTGCCCCTTCCCCCAATTTACCCTCCCTTCTGGCATCCCTCCATTCCATCATCCTCATCTTCTCTCTTTTCTTGTAGGGCAAGACAGATTTTTACACCCTATTACCTGTATTTCTTATTTCCCAGTTACATGCAAAAACAATTCTGAACATTTGTTCCTAAAATTTTGACTTCCAACTTCTTTCCCTTCCTCCTCTCCACCCATCCCCACTGAGAAGGCAAGCAATATAGGCTATATATGTGTAGTTTTGCTAGACTTCCATAATAGTCATGTTGTGAAAGATTACCTATATTTCTGTCCATCCTATCCTGCCACTCCATTTATTCTATTTTCTCTTTTCACCTTATCCCTCTCCTAAAGTGTTTACTTCTAATTACACCCCTCTTCTGATTTGCCCTCCTTTCTATCATCCCCCTATACCCGACTTATCCCCTTCTCCCCTACTTTCCTGTAGTGTAAGATAGATTTTCATACCAAATAGATTATGCATGTTATTCCCTCCCTAAACCAAATGTGATGAGATTAAGTTTCCCTTTTTCCCTCTCACCTTCCCCTTTTCTCCTCCATTGAAAAAAGCTTTCTCTTGCCTTTTTCATGAGAGGCAATTTAGCCTCTTCTATTTCTCCCTTTCTCTTCCCAATATATTCCTCTCTCACCGCTTAATTTTATTTATTTAGATATCATCCCTTCCTATTCAATTCAACCTGTGCCGTGTGTGTGTGTGTGTGTGTGTGTGTGTGTGTATAACTTCTCCAACTACCCAAATACTGAGTAAAAGTTTCAAGAGTTACAAATATTATCTTTCCATGTAGGAATGTAAACAGTTCAACTTTTGTAAGTCCCTTATAATTTCTCTTTCCTGTTTACCTTTTCATGCTTCTCTTAATTCTTGTGTTTGAAAGTCAGATTTTCTATTCAGCTCTGGTCTTTTCATCAAGAATACTTGAAAGTCCTCTATTTCATTGAATTACCATTTTTTCCCTTGAAGTATTATACTCAGTCTTGCTGGTTAGGAGATTCTTAGTTTTAATCCTAGTTCCTCTGACTTCTGGAATATCATATTCCAAGTCCTTTGATCCCTTAATGTAGAAGCTGCTGGATCCCATAATATCCTTACTGTATTTCCACAATAATTGAATTGTTTCTTTCTGACTACTCACAATATTTTCTCCTTGACCTGGGAACTCTGAAATTTGGCTACAATATTCCTAAGGAGTTTCTCTTTTTGGATCTCTTTCAGGAGGTGATTGGTGGATTCTTTCAATATTTATTTTACCCTCTGGTTCCAGAAAATCAGGGCAGTTTTTTTTTTTTGATAATTACATGAAAGATGATGTCTAGGTTCTTTTCTTGATCTCGGCTTTCAGATAGTCCCATAATTTTTGAATTGTCTCTCCTGGATCTATTTTCCAGGTCAGTTGTTTTTCCAATGAGATATTTCACATTATCCTCTATTTTTTCATTCTTTTGGTTTTGTTTTGTAATTTCTTGGTTTCTCACAAAGTCATTGGCTTCCATCTGCTCCATTCTAATTTTTAAAGAACTGTTTTCTTCAATGAGCTTTTGAACCTTCTTTTCCATTTGACTAATTCTGCTCTTTAAAGCATCCTTTTCCTCATTGTTTTTTTGGGCCTCTTTTGTCATTTGAGTTCGTATGTTTTTAAAGGTATTAATTCAGCATTTTTTGGGGTCTCTTTTAGCAAACTCTTGACTCACTTTTCATGATTTTCTTGCATCACTCTCATTTCTCTTCCCAGTTTTTCCTCCATCTCTCTTACTTGATTTTCAAAATCCTTTTTGAGCTCTTCCATGACTTGAGACCACTGTATATTTATTTTGGAGATTTTGCATGCAGAAGTCTTGACTTTTAGGTCTTCCTCAGAAGACCCAAATTGATCCTCCTCTTCTGAAAGGATGGAAGAAAATACCTCTCACCAAGAAAGTAACCTATTGTCTTACTCTTTTTTCTCTTTTTGGGGCATTTTCCCAGTCAGTTCCTTGACTTTTGAGTTTTTGTCAAAGGAAAGGCATTCTTTGGGGACCTGTAAATTCTCAGTTCCTCCAAGGTGGCACGATCAAGGGAGAGGATCTTATTTTATGGAATAAAATCCTCTCCTGGCCTGCACTCTGGTCTGTGAGCAGGATTCCCTCTCCAGAGCCTCCACTAGCTCTACCACAGCAGCCAGCACTCTTCCTTACCCCAGGGCCCCCACTCAGGGCTGAGATCCAGATCAGCTGCTCAATTCCCACAGGAGCTTTTGGCCAGGGCTCCATCAGTGGAAGTTGCTGCTGCTTGGGGCCCAGGCTAGACTGCTGCATTCCCTTCTCACCCAAGTGAAAGACTTTTCTCACTGACCTTTGAAGCTATCTTTGGCATTTGTGAGTTGACGAATATGGGACCCACACTTGTTGCCAGTGGCGTGGCACCTTGAAACCTGCTCCAGTCCTGTCCTTACCACAGCCTGGCCCATGTTGTGCTGTGCTTAGTTCTTCTCCTTTGTTTGCCTGCACTCCACTCCACATCTATGCTGGGCTGCGCTTCCAAAAATCTGTTTTGCTTCTGACTACTACTTCCCTCAATCTGCCCTCCATTCTATCACCCCTGTCCCTTTGCTTATCCTTCCTCTTGCTACTTCCCTGTAGGGTAAGATAGATTTCTCTACCCAGCTGAATGTGTATATTATTCCCTCCCTGAGCCAGTTGTGATAAGAGTAGGGTTCAAGTGTTGCCCACCATTCCTCATTGTTAAATCTTTTCCTTTCACACCTCTTTTATGTGAGGTAACCTTTTTCTGTTTTCCTGCTATTTATCCCCTTATCCCAGTGCATTCTTTTTTTCTTTATTTTTCTTTATTTGAAACCACCCCATCATAGTTAACTTACATTCACACCCTCTGTCTGTGTATACTCCTCCTAAGTGACCTAACTAAATGATAAAGTTCTTAGAAGTCACACTTGTCATCTTCCCTTATAGGACTGTAAACATTTGAGACTGGATAATTTACTATCATAGTGACTGGTCTCTGAATAACTTCACAATGACAGTAACCTGAATATGATTGAGGGAACTTTGCTGGTTATTTTTTCCTCTTTAAACTTTTCCTCTCTGAGGCAATCAAGAATCAGAATAAAAGACTGAGAAGGAAAATGTTTTGATCAATCCTGGTCCCAGATTAGGAATCGTATACACTTTAATAGCCAGAGTAAGACAGCTCTTGGAAAAAACTTTAGTAAATTCCAGAAATAGGGATTTTTATTCTTCCAACAAGAAACCTCCATAGCTTATGTGGGTGGCAAGACATATAAAGAGTGATTATTCTGAAACAGAAAGCTCAGAAGCAGTTTAGGGAGCTTTGATATGCTTGTCTTTTTTTAAGCTCTTTATTTCTAGTCTATGTGTTCTTGTGCTACTCTTTAAAAAAAAAAAAAGTTCTAATTTATTCATTGCAATGTACTTGTAGCCAGACAGAGCTTACCCAGCCTTCTAAATCTGCAGTCTTTGAAATAGAAAGAACTGTATCATAAGTAAGAGCTGGTCTGAGTAAGGCATGGAGAAGGGAGACTCCTTGAGCATCATGAAAGATCCAGCCTGGTTTTAGCAGTCAGGCTATAGACGCATCCAGTTTTTGAGAGGATTGCTAGAATTGAGCTAACATTCTAGAATGATAAGTTAGCAATTCATGCAGGAATTTCAAATTGAAAGCTTATTAGATTTAATTCTCTTTTGATAGAATTAAAAATGTTCTAGAACACACACATATGCATCCATACACATACGTGTATACAAATGTATGAATCACTCAGCAGTAGTATATGCCAATCACCTTGCTGACTGCTCCATTTACAAAGATACAGAAAGAACACAAGGAATTTATAGTTTAGTATGGGGGACATGTAGACACATAAATAACATACATATATATGTATACATATATAAATATACATATATGTAGGTATATAGGTATATATATATATCGATTGTGTATATATGTATACACAATTGATGCATGCCCATACATATATTTCTGTGTGTATATACAGAAGATATGTGTGCTTGCACAGACACACACACAGACACACACAGACACACACACACAGAAAGGCCACGGGCTGGGCAGAAGAATGAATGAAAGAGAGTCATGAATAATAATCCTGGAAAATGTGTTGGGACCAGATCAATAAATACTGAAATGGATTTAAACCCTAAGATCTTGTGATAATGTTTATATTGCACTTTAGCATTTGCAAAATGCTTCCACGTAAATTGTCTCGCTGGGTCCTCAACAACAGTCCCACCGGGTGACGCAGACCTATTTGACAGAATTTTTTTAAATGAGGCTCTGTGATGTTAAGTGATCTTCCCAAGGTCTGTAACTAGTATGCAGCAGAGGCAGCTCTGGGGACCAGGATTTTTTAGCATCTAGTCTTCTTTCCATTTTATCACTTAATCATTCTCTTGTTTACTTTTAAATGAACTCTTCAGGTCCATAGATAAATCCACTTGAAATGAGGATTTCACCTACAGTTTCTTGTTTACATGAATAAGCTGTGAGACTTCAGGGTAGTAGCCTGTTTTACCTCCTGGGTCTGTGTAAATGAGGACTTTGGAATGATGGTCTCTATTTTTTTTTTTTTAATCATTCCAACATTCTGTGATTCTTTGAGAATCCCATGTGGATGGATCCATATATCTGATTTGCCAAAGACTGGTTTCTGAATCAGATTGGGCGAGCTCATTTGGGCCCTAGGGGATCTGCTTTGCACTTAAACTCTCTGTGGTATCTCTTCTTGCTCTTTATTTATTATCTCTTATGTTGAAAGTTAGTAAATGTACACAAATTGCAAGATTTTGGATCTGATCTGTGCCCTGGGAGAATATATTTACAGTTACTGCTCACAGGGGGCTTTCTTGGGTTGTTATGGAAACCAATATGGCATATTGGTAGGGGGCAGACTATCCCCTCACTCCCTTGGTGAGGACAAAGTTCAATTAAGTGCTATGGAATTGATAGAGAAAAGGCCTTCTGGCTCCCAGTTTTGACGTGTGAATATTACTTTGAGCTCATCTCCACTGGGCCTCGGATAGGCTCAGTTGGCTTGAACTTCCTCAGGTACAATTAGTGGTTCTGAGGACTGCTCATGGATGCTAAAATGCACTTCAGAATTGCTTGTCCTTGATTGTTACAGTGCCCTAAAAGTACCTTATTTCTTAGGTGAAAAACAGTTCATTGGTTACCACGTTTGGTTGCCAAGTACAACTGGGAATTGAGAGATTGAACAAAAGATATCAGACCACCAAAAATGCTTTACCTAAGATCCCCATGAGGCAGAGAAGCATTGTTTCCTCAGCGTTACTTAGATAATTTCTTCCTGTTCTACATGAATTTGTTATTTTAGGTGGGGCCATTAAAAATTAGTTGTAAGAATGGTATCTAATGTACTGATTGGTTTTCCCACTTAAGCGATCAAGGGGATGCTCCAATTCCTTTGAAGTTCAAAGTAAAACCACCACGATGATAACAGCAACCAGGTTTTATTTTAGCTATTAGAAGGGAAAACATGCTAGGCATTGCATAGGAGACCCTACGGGAAGGCATACTGTTGCTAGACTGATGTGGGGAGAGTGTGAAGGCTACAGTGTGGCTGTAGGGCAGAGGTAACAAATTCACATGATCATCTATAAGGATCTTTTCTGTCTGCACAGACTCTTAGAGAAGAGCATATGAACATTATATTCATACATACAAATGTGTGTATATAAACATCTATGTTCTAATATATGCACACACAAATCTATTTATCTATATCTAATTTATTGTTGTTGAATATTTCCCAATTATATTTTAATCTGGCTTGCTGCACTTGGGAGGGATGCAGCTGTAAGCTGTTTGTTTCATACCTTTACTGTAGAGGAATGTCCCATGGAGTAGGAACCAGAAGACCTGGGGGGGAGGGAGTGTCATACTCTAACTCTGATATTTCTGAGAGCAGAGACTGGCTTATTTTTCTATTTGTATCCCTTCCACTTAGCACTTTGGAAAGGATATCGCAAGTATTTAAAAGCTTCATTTATCCATTCATTCATATAGCAATGGAGTCTTTGCTAAGATAATAGCCTCCTTGGTGTTCCTCACGCAAGACACTCCAATACCAGATTCCAGGCATTTTCACTGGCTGTCCCTCCCACAAGGAATGCTTTTCCTCCTCAGCTCCACCTGGTTTTCCTGACTTTCTTCAACTCTCACCTAAAATTCACCTGCTAAACAAAGTTTTTTCCTGCTCCATTGTGCCTTCCCTCCATTTTTATTTCCAGTTTATCCTGTGTGGCTTGTTTGCACATAGTTGTTTGCACGTTGAATCACCTTTAGACTAAGCTCTTCAAGGGCAGAGTACATACTCAACAAATGCTTGCTTTCTGATTGATAATCAGTGGCATTACCTTCAGTAGGAGAATTTACTGGAATAGAGGATTTCTAAAGTCATTTTCACATTCTGTGATTTAACAAATCTCTGAAATGGGTCATCCTACCCAGAAAGGGAGTTAGTGAGGTAGTAGATCAATGTAGAGTGACTTGGAAAACAGATAGCAGAGCTGCTGCATGTATCTAAATGTGCCACTGAGTTGCAAACTATGACCACTTCCAAACCAAAAAATCAGGTCTTCCAGGTCCTGGTGGTCACATATTTTTTGTCTCATGACCATTAATGTTGATCTGACTTGAGTGTTGACTTTGCACAGGCTAGGAGATGAAAGATGCAGTTACCAATTATTTGTGAACCAATGCATCCTACTACCCACAATTTATATTCCACATTATAAGTGCTGATAAAATGTGATTTCAGATTTAAAAAAAGCACACAATTGATTCTCTAAGTTGCAGATGATGGTTTTTTGCCTAGCTTTTAATTGATAGGGAAAGGGTATATAATAATATTTTAATTCAGTTTTGAATAATTGCATAAAAAGTTGACACATTCTGCAGAATTCCATAAATCATATTCTTTCCTATTTAGGGAATACTAGCAAAATTTCATGATGTAGTAGAAAAACAAAGGACTTAGAATCAAACAACCAGGTCGAAATTCCAGTTCTTACAGTTTCTGAATCCATGGTTATGGACAAATAACTTCTTTCTCTGCCTAAGTTTCTTCATCTGTAAAGTGTAGAGAAACAAGCATTCATAATGTGTCATGCACTGTGTTAAGTACTTTTACAAATATCTCATTTGATCCTCACAACAACCTTGGAAGGGATAAGCTATTATGATCCTTATTTTCTAGTTGAGGAAACTGAGGTAGACAGAAGCTAAGTAACTTGCCCAGGTCATATAGCTAATAAGCATCTGAGGTTGGATATAAATTCAGTTCTTTCTGACTCCAGGACAGCGTTCTATTCATTACAATACCTAGCTGTCCCTAATGGATGTGCCTACCTCTCAGTGTTTTCTGATTGAAGTGCTTTGTAAACTCTGCAGTGCTTTTATAAATGTGGGTTATTATGGTTAGGAACAGTAGTCAGTCAGTAAGCATTTATTAATCACCTCCCATGTAGCAGGCACGATTGTAAGTGCTGGGGATCCAGAAAGGCAAGAACCAGTCCCTTTTCTCAAGGAGCTCACAGTCTGAGACATTAAGCAAGTGAATAAGCAAGTGAAAATGCCTGGAATCTGGTATTGGAGTGTCTTGTGTGTGGAACAGCAAGGAGGCCATTATCTTAGCAAAGACTCCATTACTACATGAATGAATGGATAAATGAAGCTTTTAAATACTTGCGTTATCCTTTCCAAAGTTCTGAGTGGAAGGGATACATATATGCTATGTACAAACAAAATATATGCAGGAAAAATAGGAAATAATTGAAAGAAGAATGCACTAGAATTAAGAGAGTTAGGAAAAGGCTTGCTGTAAGAGATGGGACTTAAATTGGGAAACCAGTAGGTGGAGATGAGGAGAGAGAGCGTTGTAGGCATGGGGAACAAGAGGTAGAGGATGTCTTGTTCGTGGCAGCCAGGAGGCCAGTATCACAGGAGTGAAGAGTATGTGAGTGGTTGGGGGGGAGGAGGGGAGTGTGTAAGGTGTAAAAAGACTAGAAAAGTGTGGGGGGAGAGGCTAAGTGATGAAGAGTTTTTTATGCTAAAGAATTTTATGCTTGATACAATAATGCACTGAGGCTCATCTCAATTGGCAGACAGAGGTAACAAGTACTGAGAAATGACAGAAGTACAGGGGAGAAAGTGGTTCATTTTTTATTCCTCTGAAAAAACAGCAAAAACAACAGTTCTTTGTATTAGTTGTTGAATTTTCTCTTTTCTCCATTCATGCGTAATGAATATTGATTTAAGCAAAGGATTTTATAAACATGAACAATGTTCATAAAATTTGACTGTGCAGGTATAGCTTCAGAGACAATAGTTCTAACAGTGCTTGGTTTACATTAATTTTTGTTCGAGGAAAATATCTACAGAGCTAATTTAAAAAGAATTCACTTCATGTTTTGGCCTGTGTTGTTTTAGTGTGCTTTCAAAGGCCAAGTCAGAGAGAAAACCCTTTTTTCGCAAATGAGATAAACACTTCAGATCAGCCCAGTGCAGGGGGAAAAATTAAAATAAGTGCACTCTAAGAAATCTAGCATTAAATTATAAATAATTGGGCATTTTGCCCCTAAATTTAGACCATTTTAGAATAGATTGTGGAGAGCAGGTGATTATTCAACTCTTTCTGGGACAACACAGTTTACTCTTTCATTGCCAAATTAATTTTAAAGATGAATCTTTGCAGATATTTATAAAAATTCATGAAAGAAGCAACAAATAGAATGTTTGAAATTTTCCATCCATAACATAAATAGAAAATTATGTGCTTATGTGGGGGAGGAGGGGAAGAGGAGTCAATAGTTTTAGTAAATCTGCCTTAAGGTATCCTTCCTTCTGAACACAGATTCATTTTTCATCAAGGATTTAAATAGACTTTAAAATATATGTTCCTCAGTCATCATTTAAACATTTCTAGGAGGGCCCATTCTTCTTTGGGATTCCTGACATTGTTATTTTAGGGAGAATATGGTCACTGACATGAAGTTTATTCCTTCAAAAACTCATTTAATTCTCCTGAGAAGAAACCATATTTAGTGGATCCATTTCTTTCTGGAATCTCTGTTTCTTGATATATGTAGTTTTCCATGATGTAATTCAGGATTATTTGGGATGTTGTATGTTAATGAGGGAATGTAATATATTTGTGCCTTTAATTGAGCGTATTCCCTATGGAGAATATTAATTCACGCTGAGACATGACTTCTTTTCAGGTGTCCTTTCCTGAAAAGTATGCCCATTTGAGAGTCTTTTGGACAGTCTTGGCAATTAGATATATTATACAAATTGTTTCAGAATTGGAATCATATACTCCACTTTGGATTCACCTATCCCTTAGACTAGACATTTTAGGTGGAGAAGAATTCTGGTCTTGTTTTAGGCCAAACTTATCTGGAATACACCAGAACAGAACTCATATTAGATCCTTCTCTCAGCATGAGTCAACAACTCATACCATGAATGCCACGCTCCATTAAGAGCAGGGATCTTGTGTGTATCATGAAACTTTTGGTAGTCTGTGGAAGCCCATGGATCACTTCTCTGAATAATGTTCTTAAAGGCACAAAATAAAATACTGGGGATTACAAAGGAAACCAGATATGTTGAAATACAATCACCAAAAATATTAACCAAGTACGCAGACACCAGTTAAGAACCCTTGTTCTAGAATCTCTAACAATTGATTCCTACAGTGATTGTTCTTCATAAAATTCAAATAAAATCTCATGAATCCAGAATCAAGATTGAAGAACAGGGGAGAATCCTGCCCCACCAAGTGAAAAGTCTGAGTTGGAGACTATGTGCATGCTTATATTCAATTATCCTGTCATAAACTAAGATGTAAAAGCATACATAGTAGACAAATGAGTCTAGCTAATGAAAAATGTTAGTGTTCACGATAAGCCCACATTCATATCATCTCACACATTACATTGCATTATGTCACTTGCTTTGAACTTCTAAATATTATTAAACTACTAAATATGAACTACTAAATATTATTCATCATGAGTAAGCCCGAAAGGAACGGTACTTTGCTGTATGAGTTAGAGCCATAACCTCTAAAGATACCAATGAGGAGGCTGTTCTTTTGTACCTAGAAAGTGTAGGGTTGACAGAGAATTAGCTATTTGTTGTGCTTTGTTGTACTTATGAAAAGGTGAAGGCATGAACAGATGTCATCCTAGTTTAATTTCGTTTTGTTCCTTCCCTTCTCCACAGGCTTGAATTTAACCTTAAGCATGGCTATTCCTCTTCACTGTCAGATTACAGCACGGTAAATACTTTTGACAGATTAATAACTCTTTTATATTTAAGTGCTAATACAGCAAGTAGGATGAAATGCCCTTTTTATTTGGGATAGATGCTGAGTATTGAAATTACTTTTCCAATTCCACCAGGTTTCAACTGCTTAAGTCAAAATATGTCCTTTCATTCAGGTTCCTTGATCCCCTAACACATTGTTTTTTCCATAGTTTGGATTTTTTTTTTTTTTAGAAAATATGAATTATAGACACCATACACATTTTTCTCTATAAATTATGTTAAAGAATTTTTATGTTAGAATTGATTTTTTCCTCTCTCTTCTTATGTTTCTATAGTTGTCAAAGATACTTCCCAGAAAGAATTATCTTAGAAACGGGAGAGTTCATTTAAATGTTTCTAGGCTCAATTAGGATTGATCATATTGTACTTAAGAAGAAAGTATTGAATAGGGATCACTCACAGCAAAGTTGCCTTGAACTGCTATATCATTCTGCCATCTACTAAGCAGGTTGATGACCTCAAGGATTTTTAGGGTAGATGACATATAGTCTGCCCTAAGGAGGGAATTGAGCTTCTCTGTGAGAGAGACATGGTAAGTCTTTGCTCAGTGTTGTGTTCCTAGCAAGATTATAACTTTTGCTTCTCAAGGCACTGATGGCTGAGATAAAAGTTCAAAAGTATATTCATGCATATCCTATATTATTAATATATCTGTACCAGTTAATCAACAGAAGGTACCAATGTTTGAAAATTCAGTGTGCTAGCAAAATTGGGTATACGATCTCTTTAAATTACATTTCAATATCTTAAACCCTTTTGTGATATAATATTTTTGTTTGAAATTTGATTAAATATTGACATACTTTAAAATATCCTTTGTTAATAATTGGGGTAGGGAATTTGTGTGTCAGTGAACATCAATGATCAATTGGCATTATAACTTTGGTTTTTCATATGTTACTGGAAATATTTTAAGATCAATTTACCACCTAAATGAAAGGACATATTTTGACTTAAGTAATTGAAACCTGGTGGAATTGAAAAAGCAATTTCAATACTAAGCAACTATCCAAAATAAAAAAAAGGCATTTCATATATATCTATATGTGTGTGTGTGTGTGTGTGTGTGTGTGTGTATATTTAATCATGAACCTCAGGTCAAGAACCTCTGATTAAAAGGATCAATTAATTGAAATTCACTCACCCATTTTCTTTTGCTGGGAATATCTGGATAATTAGCTCCGTTTTCCATTTAACTGGGCTCATGTGAAGATGAAGTCAATTGGATTAGTAGAGTGCAGCTCCATCACAAGACACCTGCCTAGTATTTTCTTTTCCACCGTGCAGGGGTGTCAAAGTGTGACTGACTCATTGTGTCTGCTCTCAGCTCTCAAAGAGAAACCGTGAATGAATATTATGCTTCCCTAGAACCAGCAGTGTTGTAACAGGCGTCTAAACATTTCTTCTTACGACAAGCAACCTTTGACCCCGAGAAACTGTTTTTTAAATAATCGTCTGTATTCTAAGATGGGAATTATTTGTTCTACTCAGGAAAATAGAATCTTAATTTTCTCAATACACAGGAGCCTATATTTTTAGCTGCGTCACATCCCATCTCTTTTTCAGGAAATCCATGTCTTATGACATCAATCATCTATCTATCTATCTACCTATCTGTCTATCTATCTACCTGTCTACCTGTCTATCTATCTACCTGTCTATCTACCTGTGTATCTATCTATCTATCTATCTATCTATCTATCTATCTATCTATCTATCTATCTATCTATCTATCTATCTGTCTGTCTGTCTGTCTGTCTGTCTGTCTGTCTGTCTGTCTGTCTGTCTGTCTGTCTATCTATCTACCTATCTGTCTATCTGTCAATTCTGTCTATCTGTCTATCTGTCTGTCTGTCTGTCTGTCTGTTTAATCTGTCTGTCTGTCTGTCTGTCCGTCTGTCTGTCCTTTGGTCTGTCTGTAAAATCTCTAGATCAAAAGGACATTTCAGGTACTTTATTTGCAATATTACAAATTTTAGTTACTTTATTACAATAATTTCAAATATACACATGAAATGCGTATACACCTAAACACATATATGGGAAAATCAACAAAATCAATCTACACATTAAAAAAAAATTAAGGTTATGTGCAATGTTTCCCATTTGTAAACTACCTCCTATGCAAAGGAATAAAGGAAGATATCTTCTCATATCTCTTCTTTGGGTTCAAATTATGTCTTTATAATTTTGCAGCATTCATTTTCTATTGTTTTGTGGTTGTGCTTTCCTTTTAAATCATCCTAGTCACTGTGTGTGCTGTTTTTCTGGTTTTGCTAATTTTACTTTCCTTTAGGTCATAGAAGTCTTTTCTTCTCTGTGTTTATCTAGTTTGTTGTTTTTTAGAGGACAGTAATATTCTATTACATTCACAAACCTCAGTTTGTTTAAGAATTCTGTAAATGATGGGTGTCAACTTTGCTCTTGTTTCTTTACTATCACAAAAAAGGTATGTCGTATATATTTTGCTGTATAGAGAGACTTTTTTTTTGCTCTGACCTCCATGAACATATATACCTAACAGTGAAATCTAGGTTAAAGGGTTTAGACACTTTGGTCACTTTATTTGAATAATTCCAAATTGTTTTACAGAATGGTTATACTGATTCAAGTTCTATGCCTAATGCTTTAGTACACTTTTCTTTCCACAACCTTGCTAATATTGACTATTTCCATTTTTCATTTTTACCAATTTGCTGAGTGTGAGGGAAAGCCTCACATTTGTTTACAAACTACAAAATTCATTACCAGGAGCATTCTTTTATACAGTTATTAATAATATGCAATTCTTCTGAGAAACATTTGTATATTCATTGACTACCTATCAGGGAATGACTTTTGGTCTTAAATATTATTGTTAATTATTTGTATATTAAACCCTCACCAGAGGTATTTCATACGACAATTTTTCCCTAGTCAACCACTTCTCTTCTTATACTAAATGTGTTATTTATGTTTGTGTCTGCATCCACATGTATGCAAAAGTTTTCCAATTAAATGTAATCATAATCATCTATTTTGTCTTTTGTAATTCCCTATTTCTCTCTTTTGGCTAAGAATTCATCCTCTGTCTATAGCTGTGAAATGCATAGCATCTACCTCTCTCTAATTTTCCTATGGTATGATCTCAATTTAATTTACATATTCATTTTGAACTTATTGTTGAATATGAAATAAGAAATTTGAACAAGCCTAATTTGTGCCAGACTCCTTTGTAGTTTCCTCACTAACTCCTTTCAAGTAAGGCATTCTTTCGTAAGTCACTTAGGTTTTCAGGCTTATCAGACACTGAGTTCAATTGCTTCTGATTTTTGCCTTGTGTGTTCCATTGATCTACTTTTCAAAAATTTTTTAACCAGTATCAACTCATTTTCATGATTGCTTTAAAATACACTTTGACACCTAACAGTCCTCTCCTGCCCTTCATTCCTGCTTTTTCTCATTATTTTTTTTGATATTCTAGAATTTTTGTTCTACTGTATGATTTTTTATTATCTTCTATAGTTCTTTAAAGTGTCTTTTTGATAATTTAAGTTATTTAAGTTCGATATTAGGCAATCTATTAGTTTGAATATTCTACCTTTATAACAGATTCCTTAATTTCTCTTGTGATTTTGGTTTCATTGGCATATAATTATACACGCTAGGTTCTGGTAATTCTTCTGCTTTTGCTGTGATTTCACCTTGTTTCTTTGCTATTGGGTCGATTTATTTTCCTGCCCTCTTTTTAATCATATTAATTAAAGGTATATAAATTTGTTAGTCTTTTCAAAGAACTACATTTTAGTTTTACTTATCATTTCTGTATTTCTTTGGTTTCCAGTTTATTCCTCTAATTATTTTATATCTTCTCTGCTGTGTTATGTTGGGTCTATTTGTTGGCTTTCCAATTTTGTTGTTGTTGATGGGGTACAGCCTTGTGCACATTGTGGCACACAAGAATGAACCTAATTAGGTTAATTAAATTAGGTTAACAATGAGGTTCATAGTAAATCTAACCTGGGAACCCTCTTAAACTCTCCTTGAATCTTCCCGCTTGATCTGGTGTTCACCTGAGGCTATAATTCCCTCAACTAGCCTTTCATTATCACTTCCTCCAATTCTCTGTTACCTTTAACCTAGCCCAGGCCTTCACAGTCAGCTACCTCCGGACTACCTCCCACTACTTCCCACTCTTGATCCTATCAAAACCCTTTTCTCTTGGTTCCTGGCCTCAGACCTCTAGTCACCCCAGCCACTCCCATCAAGATCCTTGCTAGATCCCTTCTCCAATCACCTCAGACTACTTGGTCAACCCTAGATCCCTCCCACAGACTTTCTGTATATAAGGTTCATCTTGTTTCCAGGAAAGTGTTCAGATTTAACCTAGTCTGCTTATATTAGTGTTACAACTGCCCAGATTCCTTAAGAGTCTGGCCACTATGGCCAATTTTTTAATAAACTTTTTCTTTGGCTGAAAGAAGGCTTGAGTTGAATTCATTTGGGCAGGACCCACATGTTGTTGTTTTGGGGTCCCAGGACCCCTAACCCTCAACAGTTGTATAGTCAGTCCATTAATCCTCTCCTTTTCTATTTTGTTGACATAGTTTGTAGGGATATTGTTTTTCCCTGAAAACTATTTTTGTTACATCTCAGAAATTTTAGTATTTTGTTTTGCCTTTATCAATTTTTTAAAACAAAATTACGAATTATGTATATGATTTGTTCCTTGATCCACTCTTTATTTAAAATTTCATTAATTAGATTCCATTTGGGTCTGTGTCTTTTGCTTATACTCTCTTAGCTGATTATTATTTTTATTGTGTTGTAGTCTGTAAAGGATGTATTTACTATTTCTTCATTTTTATATTGATTTGAAATATCCCCGTGACATGGTCAATTTTTGTAAAAGTTTCATGTTCCATAGATAAATTTATGTATTTTTACCTGCCCAGTTTGGAAGGCATCTTAGGTCTTTTAGCTCTAGTTTCTCTAGAATTTTTCCTTAAAAAAATTTTTCTGTTTGATTTCTCCACTACTTAGAGGGAACCTTTGGTCATTTGAATGGCTTGGTACCAAATCTGTATATTAACTACAACAATATTTCCATTTTTGTTATATTGTCATAGTCCAGACACGAGCACTGGATATTCCTCCAACTCTTTAAATTATTCTTAATTAATTTAAAGATCATTCTCAATTTGAATATATACAGATACAGAGTATACTTTAGTAAAGTAATTTCCAAATATTTGATCTATGCTGTAGTTATTTTAAACGGTAATTTCATCCCTAGATTTTGTTGTTATCACATAGAAATGTTGATTTTTATGGATTTATTTTCTACCATGATGCTTTGCTTATGTGTTTAATTGTCTTAGTTTCCTTGCTTACCCCTAGGATTTTCAAACCATAGTGTCATCATCAAATAGTCTTATCTATCCCTTTCTTCTCTTTGTCTATCTTTATGTGTTTAGTTTCTTTTCCTTGTTGCTATTGCTAGCATTTCTAGAAATACATCTGATAGTAGTGAGGAAATGGGCATTATTATTTTACTCTAGCATTTATTAGAAAGGCTTTTAGTTTTTTCTCCATTTCATGTAATGCTTGTTTTTGGTTTTAGAGAGATGCTTTTTTTCATATTAATAAAAAGTTTCTGCAAGAGAAGAACCCTTTTTTGTACCAGTCACAGTCCTGTGAATGTCTTGCCTGAATGTGGGTCCTGGTTGAGCTAGTGTTATTTCGTAAGGCAATTGGGCTTCTCAGTTCCTTGTTCTGAGAATTCTGGTATAATTGATATATCTCAGATACAAAATATTTCTCTCTCTCTCTCTCTCTCTCTCTCTCTCTCTCTCTCTCTCTCTCTCTCTTTCCCTTCCCTCTTTCCCTCCCTCCCTCTCTATCTCTCTCTCCATCTCTCTCCCCCCCTCTCTTTCTGTCTTTTCCCTCTGAAATTAGTGGGGGGAATAGGAGAAAATTTCTACTTTGCCATATTGCTTTCTTTGCTCTTTGAAGTGATTTTTTTTCCTTGAGAAAAGGAGATTTTATATGAGGAAAGCATAGCACCAATTTTAAGATGTTTAAAGGGATATATCATTTACAGTGATTTGGAATGTGGTCTTCTTGGTGCTAGAAAACAAGGGATGGGAGTTGCACAGAGGCAGATGAAGACTTCCAGTGAGGATACAATTCCTTTGAGCTATCTAGTAATGACTGGATTCTTCAGAGGATGGAAGATCCTCCCTCACTTTTCATATTCAAGCAAAGGCTGGACATTCACTTGTCAAGTATGGTGAGGACGGAGTTCTTAGGTATAGGTTTAGTTAATTTCTAAGTTTATTTTTATCTCTTGATATACTAGACGTAAGGCAAAGATTCTAAAGGGCATCACTGTTGAAAACAATGTTGGAATTTCATTTAGGGGAAAAGAAAAGGATTTTTAAAAAAATTTATGCACAAATCTCCATAGTGAAAGTAGCAATGTGTTTTAATTATCAAAATATTCTAAGGCTCCAGTGAGAAAGGGCAAATTATTCATTGTTTTTGATTTTTAAATAATTCTTTAAATAAGTTTGGTTTTTAGAAGTTAAAAATAGCATTGCTTGAAGGGGAAATCTTTTCCTGAATAGTATGAGGAAGCTTCTATGAAGTAATGGCTTGAAAATGCAAGGTAGCTCTTTTAGTGGTAATTAGTACCACATGAGTGCAGAGCCATCTTTTAAGCTCATGGATGCTGAGCTTAGTGAATGGTACTCAACTTCATCAGTGTCTTCTGAGACTGTTATGAATAATAATGAAGGAAGAAGCATCTATTTACATATATAGCGAATGCTCTATGGTGTCATACTCTGCTGAATTCAACAAGGTATTGGGAGGCATCTCCATCATAGTTGGCATTACTTGATTGACATCCCAGTCTAACATCCCCAGGAAAGCAGAGTTGCAATCAGTGTGCTAGAGGAAGGACCATTACCTTTTTGACACCACTTTCATTTCTCCTTTCTTCTAATTTTCTCTTAGAGCAAGTTTTATTCATTCTTTAACTGTAATACATCTAGTTTTGACACTTGTTACCAATAATTACAAAAAAATCACTTGACTGGAATTGTGGGTAACATAGATATTGTTGAACTGAACTATGGCTCTTGACACATCTTCTTTCATCTTCCATGCCCAGTCTAAAAACTAATAGATAGCAATTATACTTTACAGTTTTGTTATAATATAATTCAGAGAAAAATATTTAAGGGCTCCTGTGGTAGTTTATAAGGCAAACTATTTCCAAGTAAAATGTGCTATTTTCTCTAAAATGCCCTTTCTCTCTCCATGTTGTTTATCTATCTTGGACCCAGTCACCTCACATTAAAGATTGTGGTGTCAAACATAACTCAGTCTCAACCTCTCTAGCTCTGAGTGTGTGGTCATGGGGCACATGTTTGGACTGACTCTCCATTTTCTCTTTAATATGTTACTCAAAATTATCTATGAAAATGTGAAGATATGAACTATTGCTACTTTATTCATAATTTACATATGACCCACTGAGCTAGTAAAACTTAGATAATTGACAATTAATTTCATGTCTATGACCTTCCTGACAGCTTCCTATCATCAAGGATTATTGCTCTAAACCTACCATTGATACTACAGGCCATTTATTTGACCTCTTTATTTTACAGAAGAGGCAACTGAATCCCACAGAGGCTGTGACTCACCTGTGAAGAGGTCAGTCACAAATGACAGCACTGAGACTTAATATCTGTGATTCCAAGTTCAGTTCACTTGCTACTGCAATCTCTCACAATGGTAGAATATATTTATTTGAAGTAAATCTTTGAACATAAAATAAAACAGATTTCTCAACATTTCTTTAGGCAGTGTTTTAAGAATCATGTAACCATCTTTCTACTCTTTACTAACAAGAAGAATTCCATGAGTATTATCGTATCCTTGCATTACCGGAGAGACTTGGAGCTACACTCTTAGGCAGGAACCCAGAATTTATCACATTGTGGTGGTCAGCATTCATTTCTGCTGATGTTGTCAGCACAGGACAGTTATCTAATTCCTTTCTTCTATTCATACAGTACATAGACCATAGGTGCCCCTTGGGTCCTAGGATCACAAAGACAGAACATAGGGGCAGAGCCAAGATGGTGGAGTAGAAAGACACACATACACTAGCTCCGAACCCACAGCCCATAAATTACCTGTAAAGAAGAACTCCCATCGAATTCTGGTGCAGCAGAAGTCACAGAACAATGGAGCAGAGGAGATTTCTGTTCCAGAGAGCCCTGAAAACCCAAAGCGAAAGGTCTGTCATGCACCGAACCCAGAGCAGAGCCCAGCCCTGCCTTGGCCGCACTGCACCAAGAGGAGCAGATCCCAGCAGGCTTCAGGGACAGAATCTCCAGCGGCCGTGAAGGTCCCTCCACCCATGGGCTCCAAAGGTTGGTGAGAGGGTCTTCTTGGCTTGCCGAGAGGGGAGTGGGGTCCCACCATAACTCAGGCCCCCTCGGGAGGCAGCAGCGGAGGTGGGAGCAGACAGGGGCTCCCCAAGCAGGCAGGAGCTGGGATGCATTGTTGAAGGTCTCTGCATAAACTCCCTGAGGGAACTGAGCCCATGAGGTGGCCCTGCCCCCACCTGAGCAGCTGAACTTAATCTCACACTGAACAGCAGCCCCACCCTCGCCAAAAGCCCTGAGGCTGGGAAGCAGCATTTGAATCTGAGACTCCAAGCACTGCCTGGGAGGATCTGGAGGCAAAGTGGGAGTGAAGAGAATACTCA
This sequence comes from Notamacropus eugenii, assembly GCF_028372415.1. NCBI lineage: Eukaryota > Metazoa > Chordata > Mammalia > Diprotodontia > Macropodidae > Notamacropus > Notamacropus eugenii. The sequence goes on along the minus strand of NC_092875.1, from coordinate 459,091,922 downwards.
GAAGGCAAGTCACTGGCTGAGAAAATGCCCAGAAAAGGGAAAAAAAATAAAGCTATAAAAGATTACTTTCTTGGTGAACATGTATTTCCTCCCTTCCTTTCTGATGAGGAAGAACAATGTTTACCATCAGGGAAAGACACAACAGTCAAGGCTTCTGTATCCCAGCCCACCCAATAGGCTCAGGCCATGGAAGAGCTCAAAAAGGATTTTGAAAATCAAGTTAGAGAGGTGCAGGAAAAACTGGGAAGAGAAATGAGAGAGATGCAAGTAAAGCATGAAAAGCAGGTCCACACCCTGCTAAAGGAGACCCAAAAAAATGTTGAAGAAAATAACACCTTGAAAAATAGGCTAACTCAACTGGCAAATGAGGTTCAAAAAGCCAATGAGGAGAAGAATGCTTTCAAAAGCAGAATTAGCCAAATGGAAAAAGAGTTTCAAAAGCTCACTGAAGAAAATAGTTCTTTCAAAATTAGAATGGAACAGATGGAGGCCAATGACTTTATGAGAAACCAAGAAATCCAAAACAAAATCAAAAGAATGAAAAAATGGAAGATAATGTGAAATATCTCATTGGAAAAGCAACTGACCTGGAAAATAGATCCAGGAGAGACAATTTAAAAATTATGGGACTACCTGAAAGCCATAATGAGAAAAAGAGCCTAGACATCATCTTTCATGAAATTATCAAGGAAAACTTCCCTGAGATTTTAGAACCAGAGGGCAAAATAAGTATTCAAGGAATCCACAGATCACCGCCTGAAAGAGACCCAAAAAGAGAAACTCCTAGGAACATTGTGACCAAATTCCAGAGTTCTCTGGTTAAGGAGAAAATATTGCAAGCATCTAGAAAGAAACAATTCAAGTATTGTGGAAATACAATCAGGATAACACAAGATCTAGCAGCTTCTACATTAAGGGATCGAAGGGTGTGGAATAGGATATTCCAGAAGTCAAAGGAACTAGGACTAAAACCAAGAATCACCTACCCAGCAAAACTGAGTATAATATTCCAGGGGAAAAATTGGTCTTTCAATGAAATTGGGGACTTTCAAGAATTCTTGATGAAAAGACCAGAGCTGAAAAGAAAATTTGACTTTCAAACACAAGAATGAAGAGAAGCATGAAAAGGTAAACAGCAAAGAGAAGTCATAAGGGACTTTACTAAAGTTGAACTGTTTACATTCCTACATGGAAAGACAATATTTGTAATTCTTGAAACTTTTCAGTATCTGGGTACTGTGTGGGATTACACACACACACACGCACACACATGCTGCAGATTCTGTCTCTGAAGCCTGCTGGGATCTGCTCCTCTTGGTGCAGCATGACCAAGGCAGGGCTGGGCTCTGCTCTGGGTCCAGTGTGCGATGGACCTTTCGCGTTGGGTTTTCAGGGCTCTCTGGAACAGAAATCTCTTCTGCTCCACTGTTCTGTGGCTTCTGCTGCTCCAGAATTTGTCGGGAGTTCTTCTTTACAGGTAATTTATGGGCTATGGGTTCGGAGGTAGTGTATGTGTATCTTTCTACTCTGCCATCTTGGCTCCTCCCCCTCAAGTGTTTCTTGTAAGCAACATATTGTTGGATTATGGTTTTTCATCCCCTCTGCTATTCACTTCTGTTTTATGGGAGAGTTCATCTCATTCATGTTCACAGTTATGATTGCTACTTGTGTATTTCCTCCATCCTCTTCTTCCTCTTGTTTGTCCTCTCTCCTTTCACTCTTTCTTTCCTCACCAATGTTTTACTTCTGTCTCCCACTTCCCTGATCTGCCCTTTCCTCATCCATCTCATGCTTTACTTAATCTCCTCTCCTCCTACTTCTCTGATAGATTTCTATTTTCAGCTAATTGTGTATATTATGCCCTCCTTGAGACAAAACTGACGAGAGTTAGGTTCACTTCATGTGAAATAATTTACCCCATTCCACTTCTCCCTTCCTTCCACACCCATTTTATGCTTCTCTCTCATACCCTAAATTATTTTGACTTTCCCTCATATTCACTTTATGCTCATAAACTCTATCCAGGTATATTCCCTCTAACTGTACTATTATTGATTTTCTTTCATTTTTTTCATTCTTTTGAATTTGTGTGCTTGATTTTTGATGTCTCATGGAGTCACTTACCCAGTTCTAACTTTTAAGGAGTTATTTTCCTCAATTAGCTTTTGCAACTTTCTTTTCCATTTGGCCAATTGAACTGTTTAAGGAATTGTTTTCTTCATTGGATTTTTGAATCCCCCAATTCTACTTTTTAAGTTTTTTTTCCAAGCTGTTGACTCTATTTTCATAATTCTCTGTGTCATTCTTATTTCTTTCCCCAATTTTTCTTCTACTTCTTTTACAAGATTTTCTTTTTGACATTTATTTTCACAAAATTTTGGGTTACAAATTTTCTCCCCTTTTATCCCCTCCCCCCCCCAAACCCAAGCATTCTAATTGCCCCTGTGACCAATCTACTTTCTCTTCTATCCTCCCTCTCTGCCCTTGTCTCCATCTTCTCTTTTGTTTTGTAGGGCCAGATAGCTTTCTTTACCCCTTAACCTGTATTTCTTATTTCCTAGTGGTAAGAACATTACAGTTGATCCTAACACTTTGACTTCCAACTTCTTTACCTCCCTCCCTCCCCACCCTTTCCCTTTGGAAGGCAAGCAATTCAATAAAGGCCAAATCTGTGTAGTTTTGCAAATGATTTCCGTAATAGTTGTCTTGTATAGAACTAACTATATGTCCCTCCATCCTATCCTGTCCCCCATTACCTCTATTCTCTTATGATCCTTTCCCTCCCCATGAGTGTCGACCTCGGATTGCATTCTCCTCCCCATGCCCTCCCCTCTATCCTCCCCCCCCCACCCTGCTTGTGCCCTTGACCCCCACTCTCCTGTATTGTGAGATAGGTTTTCCTATCAAAATGAGTGTGCATTTTATTCTTTCCTTTAGTGGAATGTGATGAGAGTAGACTTCATGTTTTTCTCTTGCCTCCCCTCTTTATCCCTCCACTAATAAGTCTTTTGCTTGCCTCTTTTATGAGAGATAATTTGCCCCATTCAATTTCTCCCTTTCTCCTCCCAATATTTCTCTCTCACTGCTTGATTTCATTTTTTTAAAGATATGATCCCATCCTCTTCAATTCACTCTGTGCACTCTGTCTCTATGTATGTGTGCGTGTGTGCATGTGTGTGTGTGTACTCCCACCCAGTGCCCAGATACTGAAATGTTTCAAGAGTTACAAATATTGTCTTTCCATGTAGGAATGTAAACAGTTCAACTTTAGTAGGTCCCTTATGACTTCTCTTTGCTGTTCACCTTTTCATGGTTCTCTTCATTCTTGTGTTTGAAAGTCAAATTTTCTTTTCAGCTCTGGTCTTTTCATCAAGAAAATTTGAAAATCCTCTATTTCATTGAAAGACCATTTTTTCTCCTGAAGTATTACACTCAGTTTTGCTGGGTAGGTGATTCTTGGTTTTACTCCTAGTTCCTTTGACTTCTGGAATATCCTATTCCATTCCCTTCGATCCCTTAATGTAGAGGGTGCTAGATCTTGTGTTATCCTGATTGTATGTCCACAATACTTGAATTGTTTCTTTCTAGCTGCTTGCAATATTTTCTCTTTCACCTGGGAATTCTGGAATTTGGTCACAATGTTCCTAGGAGTTTCTCTTTTTGGATCTCTTTCATGCGGTGTTCTGTGGATTCCTTGAATATTTATTTTGCCCTCTGGTTCTAGAATCTCAGGGCAGTTTTCCTTGATAATTTCATGGAAGATGATGTCTAGGCTCTTCTTTTGATCGTGGTTTTCAGGTAGTCCCAAAATTTTTACATTGTCTCTCCTGAATCTATTTTCCAGGTCAGTTGATTTTCCAGTAAGATATTTCACATTATCTTCCTTTTTTCCAATCTTCTTGCTATGTTCTGTGATATCTGTCTTTCTCACAAAGTCCTTAGCGTCCATCTGTACCATTCTAATTTTGAAAGAACTATTTTCTTCAGTGAGCTTTTGAATCTCCTTTTCCATTTGGCTAATTCTGCTTTTGAAAGCATTCTTCTCCTCATTGGCTTTTTGAACCTCTTTTGCCAATTGAGTTAGGCTAGTTTTCAAGGTGTTAATTTCTTCAACATTTTTTTGGTTCTCCTTTAGCAGGGAGCTGATCTGCTTTTCATGATTTTCTTTCATCTCTCTCATTTCTCTTCCCAGTTTTTCCTCCACCTCTCTAACTTGATTTTCAAAATTCTTTTTGAGCTCTTCCATGGCCTGAGCCCATTAGGTGGGCTGGGACACAGAATCCTTGATTTCTGTGTCTTTGCCTGATGGTAAGCATTGTTCTTCCTCATCAGAAAGGAAGGGAGGAAATGTCTGGTCTCCAAGGAAGTAGCCTTCAATAGTTTTATTTCTTTTCCCTTTTCTGGGCATTCTCCCCAGCCAGTGACTTGTCCTCTGAATATTCTCCTCACTCCTACCTCGCCTCCTGGTCCTCCCAGCCAGCGTTTGGGGACTGAGATTCAAATGCTGCTTCCCGCCTTAGGGCTTTTGGTGTGGGCAGGGCTGCTATTCAGTGTGAGAATTAAGTTCAGATGGTCAGGTCGGGGCAGGGCCGCCTCTCAGGCTCAGTTCCCTCAGGGGGTTTATGTACAGACCTTCCACGATGGATCCAGGCTCCCGCCCGCTTGGGGAGCCCCTGTCTGCAGCCGCCTCTCAGCTTCTACCTCCTGGGGGGGCCCGAGCCATGGGGGCACCCCACTCCCCTCTCGACCCGCCAAAGAGACTCTCTCACCGACCCCCATCACCTGTGGGTGGAGGGACTTGTGCGGCTGCTGGAGATCCCATCTCGAAGCCCGCTCGGATCTTTTCCTCTCGGTGTCGCGGCCGCTGCAGGGCTGCACTCAGCTCCCAGTCCCGGCGCCCAGTCCGCAGCGTGAAGGACCCCCCCGCGAGAGGTTTGCAGGTCTCTCCGGAACAGAAATCTCCCTCGCTCCAATATTCCGTGGCCTCTGGGTGCAGAATTCACCGTGAGTTGGTCCCCTCTTGCCGTTCTGTGGGTTGTGGGTTCGGAGCTATGTGTACGTGCGTCTTTCTACTCCGCCATCTTGGCTCCGCCCCCTCTTTTACAAGATTTTTAAGCTTTTTTAGAGTCCTTCCATGAGTTCTTTTTGGAATTGAGGCCTGTTTTCCTGTTTTTCTTTAGGCTTTGCCCATAGGTGTTTTGCGATTGTTGTCCTCTTCTGAGGTGTGTTTTGTGTCCTCTTCTGTCTTGTGTCCTCTTATTAGTGTTTTAATCTTCTCTGTCACCCTAATAATGTTCTGTGGTCAGATTCTTTTTTGTTGTTGTTTTTGCTTTTCTTTTTTGGCCTTTTCCCTTTCTTTTAAATTTTTGCTGTGCTCCCAGGGTGGAAGGGGCATTGTCTCAGGCTTGTTGTGCCAAAGGCTACAGGTGCTAGTTGTTTACCTGGTGCTGTTCTGATGCTGCCTTGAGGTCCATGGGGGACTCTTGTGTCTGATGAGGCACTGAGGGAATGACATGGGGGAGGGGTGGCTCGCATTGCTGGAGGTCACAGGGGTCTGGCAACTTACCTGGTACTGAGCTGGAGTCCTAGTGTTGGTGTCTGGCATGTGCTGAGGCCCAGCATTTCCCTGGGGCTACACTGAAACTCATGTTTGTCTGATAGCTGTATGGTGCTATGCTGAAACACATGCTAATTCTCAGAGATGGAGTATGCCCATTCCCCTGACAATGGTAAGGTACCTGGCGTAGGGTGTCCTGGTGTTGGCGTTTAGGTGTGAGTTGCACCTGGCTTTCTGGGATGCTTCCTATCCTGGACTTTGTTTCCCCTTTGCCTGAGACAGACCTTTCTTGCTGATCTTCCAGATTTCTTGGGCTCAAAGATTATTTTCACCCCATCTTTTTTTTTCTGGTTCTATTGTTCCAGGATTTGTTTTGAGGTGCCCTTTTATGGTTGTTTGGAGGTGAATATGGAAAGGTTATGGTAATTTACTGCTTTTTCCACCATCTTGGCTCCCAGAAGTCCATCTTTCCTATTTTAAAGAAGAAAAAACCGAGAAAGTGGAAGTGACTTGCTTAAGCTTTGGCATTAATAAGCAACAGAGGATGGAGGAATGTAAGGCCAGACCTTCTGATCCCTAATCTAGCATCTTGGCTTTCACTTTCATTTATCTGGTGGGTTCTAGGCTTTACTGTTTTGTAATTTCATTATGACCTAACTGAAACTTAAAGCATTACCCTTGTTCTCTTCCTTCCTTCTCCTCTCCTCTCCTGGCTCACCTTTGCATTTGAAGGCAAAACATCAGGCAAGAGAAAAATTCTCCTCAATTTCACATAGATGATGTCTTGTCTAATCTCAAGTCCAGATCCCTAATTACATTATGGATGATGGTACAGAGAAGTGGTCTTCCTGAGACTGGCCATGAGACCAGAACCATATGGATTACCACAGTGGATTCTGATCCAGTGCCTGAAAACTCAAGAAATACTTGTTTTTAGTTATATCACTACTTATTTAAGTTTTAAAAGATTGTTTCACTTGAACTTTTAGTGTTTCTAAATTAGTAAATTGAAAGTTATCTTTACAAGTTGATGCTAATCTTTATAAGGTTTTTTTTTTTTTTTGGTAATCTTAGTACTTTGACATTATTTTTTGAGTACAGCACCTGTATAGCAGAGGAATCAAACATGTTTGACATGAAAATGTCAAGTTGAAATTTTTTTTGCAAGGAAAGGAAGGTATTTTGGGGGATTAATTAGAGCAGCTTACATAGAAAAAAGGTAGATGCAAATGCCAAATGGAATGGTCAAATAGTGTAGTATAAGGAAATAAGGAAGGATGAAAAGAAAGAAGTAGTTATTAAGTAGTTACTTGTGAAGCATATGAATGAATACCAAACTGTGGCATAGGGAGCTGTCTTTACATCTCAGATGTATGTAGTTATGGTGAATGGAAAATACACAGATGCCCAGTAAAGAGCTAGATCACAAAAGGGCACTGGTTGCTTTAAGATTACTTGACTATGCATATTTGTTGGGAGGGTGTTGTTTTTACTTTCTCTTTTTTTCTGATGTGAGGAGTTTTTTAGAAAAGTATTTTATGAGTTAAAAAAAGATTGCACTAATAGCAAGAAGGAAAGAAAATACATGCTTGTTAATTGAAAAAAAATAAAGATCACAGAAGTTTGCAAAAAAGATATTCTATGAGTAGCAGAATTTGTGTCATGTTTTACTTATTCATAGGAGTCAGAAGATATCTTTAAAAATGATATTTAAAAGGTGAATAAGGCACCTGTGCCCTAAAATATCTCTCCCAATCATAAGAAATTACAACCATTAGAGTCAGATTGGGTTAAGAAAGTGATTTCTAAAATTTGTTTTATGACACAGTTTATTTTTAACAAAAAAATTACTACTCCCTCATTTTTCACAAAACAATCTACAGTAATTTTCTCAGCTTGAATTTTATTCAAATATAATTTTATTAACTCAAAATCTCAGCTTAAACATGAAAAGTAAAAGCATAGCATATCCAGAAATTTATTGAATTATTAACAATCTCAGGTGATTTATCTAGTCACTCAAGTTACTTTAATTATTAAAAGTTAGAATTTCTTAACCAGTTTATTTTTTACATTTTATCTAACAAAATGAAGAATGTTGCAAAATTTAACATGTGATACATTTAATTTCCACTCAAAAATTGTTGAAGTTCAAGTTTATGGACCTCATGCTCAAATGGAGTGGGCCACACAGTGGGCCAAATCATCCTTACTAACCTTAGACTAACTCATGGTTGTGGGAAGCAGTCTTATTTATGCATAGCCATTAAATAATCACCGTGATAACTGTAACAGTATAACAGTGTCTATTGGAACAAATCACTTCTGCTGACTTGGTTTTGAACTTTTTGTTTTCGTTGAATAAGTGGTTATATATATGTGGGAGATGTACTCAAAAATTTTTAAGCACTGTGGCCATTGCTTCATAAAATCCCTCCATATGCCAGAGTTTTCTCTTCATGTTTAAGTTGGGACTTTGAGTTAATAAAATTATATTTGAATAAAATTCAAGCTGAACCAATCCCTAAACCAATGAAACCCTGTCCATTCCCTATTACCATTGTGCTCTGACCGTCCCTTTCCTGAGAAAGGTTTGTCTTTGGATTTTTTCTCTTCTTATTTTATATTCTTTCCCTAGGCAATCTCGTTCACTCTCATCTGTAGAGGCTACTGCCTCTATGTAGATAAGTCAAGCTAAATCAACAAATGTTTACTAAGGTCACTGTGCTAAGTGCTGGAAATACAAACACAAGTAGGAAAAAATACAGTCATTGTCCTCAAAGAATTTACATTCTAGATGGGAGAAGACAATACATTAAAAAGGAACTGAAAAGTAGGGAATGGGGGGTGGGGTGAAGGTAGAATGAACCAGAGCACAGTAGAAAAAGTCCTGCAGAGATGAGTCAGCAGTACAGCCTAGAGAGACATGATGACATAGTTGGCCTGAGACCCTTTCTTAAAGTGCAGATTCTGGAGGAACTAGCCAATCAGAGGGAGAGGATGAAGGGGCAGAAGGCACTTCCAATACGGGGAGTAGTCCAGCAGTGAAGTGAGCTTCCAGTGTAAAGAGATTTCTGTGAAAATGTAGAAAAATTCTATAGAGATGAGTCAGCAGTGAAGCCAGGAAAGGAATGAAGATAACTCCCAAGTCCTTATCTCCAGCCTTGGCCTCTTTTCTGAGTGTGACGACCACGTTAGTTGTGCCCACAGGACATTTCCACTTGGCTATCTCATTTGCAATACCACAATGTGGCATGGAGGAGAAGATGCAGTCTCATAGTCTTTAAGGTCTGGGTTATAATCTCACTCATGTTTTTGGTTTTTTTTCCTAGCTGTGTGACCAAGGACAGATTGCTTGTTTCTTCTGATTTCAGTTTCATCATCCATAGAAAGCACCAACACTTACAGGAAGTGCCTCCTAGGATTGTTATGAGACTCAAACAAAATAATGAGTGTAAAACATTTCACAAACTTTAAAGATCTCAGTGCCATTCATTATTACAAAGATAGTAGTATGGTATGGTGCACAGAAAGCTGACTTTAAAGTCTTGCAGGCATTCAGTCTGGCCTCTGACAAACTGTTTGTGTGACCCTGGGCAAGTCACGTAACCTCAGCATCCCAAACATTTTCCAACACAAATTACAGATAATTTGCCATTATTACTTAAACTCGATGTCTTTAAAAAAATGAGTTTATTTCTATTCCCTCTAAATCTAATCTTCTACCTGACTTTCCCCTTCCTGCCAGTGTCTTATCACTTACCTATTCTCCTGTATTCATAACCTTTGTGATACTTTGCCTCTTCCTTCTTTATTACCTTGCTAATCTAAACTGTCACTTAGTCCTATGGATAACACTTCTGCAACATCTCTCAATATGTCCCCTTTTCGATTTTTTGCAACTAGTGTCTGTGACAAAGCCCCCATTTCTAAAACATTTAGAGAACTGAGTCAAATTTACAAGAATACAAGCAATTTCCCAATTGACAAATGGTCAAAGGATATGAACAGGGAGTTTTCAGAGGAAGAAACTGAAATTATCTATGGACATATAAAAATGTTCTAAGTCACTATTGATTAGAGAGATGCAAGTCAAAACAGCTCTGAGGTACCATATCACACCCATCAGATTGACTAAAATGACAAATGAGGAAGATGATAAATGTTGGAGAAGATGTAGGAGAGTTGAAACATCAATTCATTGTTGGTGGAGCTGTGAGCTGATCCAAAGATTCTGGAGAGCAATTTGGAACTATGCCCAAAGGGTTACAAAAATGTGCATACCCTTTGACCCAGACCCACATGTACAAAAATACATATAGCAGCTCTTTTTGTGGTGGCCAAGAACTAAAAATTGAGAGGATGTCCATCAGTTTGTAGTATATGAATGTGATGGAATATTGTACTATAAGAAATGATGAACAGGAGGACTTCAGAGAGGCCTGGATAGACTTATATAACTGATGCTGAGTGAAATCAGCAGAACCAGGAGAACATTATACACAGTAACAGCCACACCTTCATAGCAATGCAGGGATCTAAAATGTTTCCAAAGGACTCTAGATGCAAAATGCCATCCACATCCAGAGAAAGAACTATAAAATTGGAGTGCAGAATTAAGCAGAATATTTTTCCATTTTCTTTTGTGTTTTGTCATGATTTCTCCCATTCATTTTAATTCTTCTATGCAACATGACTAAAGTGAAAATGTGTTTAATAAGAATATGTGTGTAGAACCCTTATAAGATTGCATGACATCATGGAGAACGAGGTGGGAAAAAAGGGGAGAAAAATTTAAAACATATGGAAGTGATTGTGGAATACTGAAAACAAATAAGTTATTAAAAATATGTCCCCCTTTCTCTTCTCTGCATCCACTGTTACCACTATAGTGCAGGCACTCTCTACCACCCACTTGAACTGGAAAAATAGCTATCTATAGATTCTGACTGCTCCATCCTCTCCTTCCTTCTATGCATACCAATTCATACTACTGTCAAAATATCCTTCTTTATGTAGATATCTAGTGATTTCATTTTTCTATTAAAGTATATCCAGTGACTTCTTATTGCCTACAAAGTACAGTTTTCACTTCTTTGCCTGGCATTTAAAGAGCTTCACAATTTGGAGTTACCCTATTTTTATAGCCTTATCTCATATTATTCTCCTCAGTGGACAATGCCACAGCCAGATTATGTTCTCATCTCCCAATTGTGCCTATAAAATCCCTACTCAAGGTTTACAATTCAGCTCAAACATTACTGTCATGAAGTCTCTCTGGATGCCTTTCCTATGTTATTACTAATTTCCTCTATGGATGTCCACACAACATGGTTCTATATTTCTCTAGCTCACTTATTATTCAATATTGAATTACCTATTTACGTCTTTTCCTATCACTACGCCATGAGATTTGTGAAGGCAAAAGTAATTGTTTATTTAAATTCCTGCTCTCCCTTAGTGCTTAACACTCAGGAAATGCTAGCAGTGGAAAGCATGTCTTATTGTTGTCTTCAGAATTGTCTTAGATGACTGTATAACTGAAAATAGCTGAGTCGTTCACAATTTTTAATCATGCAATATTGATGTTACTGTGTACAGGGCTCTCCTGGTTATCTTCATTTCACTTTGCATCAGTCCATGTGTGTCTTTGGTTTTTTTTGAGAGCATCCTGCTTATCATTTCTGTAGCACAATAGTATTCCAAAACAGTCATATAACCATTCCCCAAATGACGGTGTGAAGTACCCCTTGATTTCCTATTCTTTGCCATCACAGAAAGCAATACTATAAATATTTTTGTACATATAGGTCCCTTTTAAAAAATATCTTTGGCATACAGATCTAGTAGTGGTATTGCTGGGTAAAAGGGTTTTATATCCCTTTGGGCATAGTTCCAAATACCTCTACCAACAGTACTTTAGTGTTTCAATTTTCCCACATCCCCTTAATCTCTTGTCATTTTCTTTTTCTATCATATTAGCCAATCTGATGGGTTTGGGGTGGTATCTCAGAATGATGTTAATTTTGTATTTCTTTAATCACTAGAGCATTTTTCCTTATGACTATAGGAAGCTTTGAATACTTCATCTAAAAACTGCCTGTTCAGATCTTTTGACCATTTATCAGTTGGGGACATGTCTGGTATTCTTATAAATTTACTCAGTCCTCTATGTACTTGAGAAATGAGGCTTTTATTAGAAAAACTTGCTGTATTCTTTTCACAATAATGATTACTGTATATTTCTCTCCATCCTATTCTACTAGTGTTTGTCCTTCCCTCTCTCTGTCTCTGTCTGTCTCTCTCTTTCTGTTTCTCTCTCTCTCTTTCTCTCCCCTATTTCTGTCCATCCTTCAAAATGTTTTGATTCTCTGTACCACTTCTCTCAATCTGTCCTCCTTCTCCTCTACTTTCCTATATGATAAGATAGATTTCTATACCCAAATGAGTATGGATATTGTTCCCTCTTTGAGCCAATTCTGATCAGATTATGGTTCAAGTACCTCTCTATACATCCCCCAAAGTCATTTGTTCATTTGCCCCTCTTTTACATGAGACAATCTATCCCTTTCCCCTCTCACAATTCATTTCTGATTTTCACTTCTTCATTTTAATTTTTTTAGATATCAAACCATCATAGTCAAATCACACCCCTGTCCTCTGTCTGTGTATACTCTAATTACCCTAAGAATGAGAAAGTTCTTATGACTTACAAGTATCACCTTGTGATGTAGGAATGTAAAAAGTTTAATCTTAGTGAATCCTTATGAATTCTCTTTCCTCTTTACCCTTTTAGGCTTCTGGTGAGTCTGATATTTGAAAGTTAATTTTTAATGGGTTTATGACTAAATGAGAAAAAGAAAGCAGAATGGGATATAAAATGGATAATTTTTATGGCATTAACATCAATGCAGCCAGGATTAGAAGGAAAGCAGGAAACTAGGAAACAATTTTTACAGTCAATATCTCTGGTCAAGACCTCATTTCTAAATTATATACAGAACTGAGTCAAATTTATAAGACTACAAGTCATTGAAAAGGGAATTAAAAGAGATGGGCCCTGAAAGAAGGGTGGGAAGACTGAAGGAGGCAGTAGTCAAAAATTAAAACTCGAGTGTGGAGGAGAAGGGAGAACTAAAAGCATAAATGGGGGAAAGGGGATGGAGGGAAAGACACAGAGAGTAATCATAACTGTAAATATGAATGGGATGAAATCTCCCCAAAAATGGAGGTGGATAGAAGAATGGATAAAAAACCATAGTCCAACAATGTGTTGTTTACTAGACATACATTTGAAATGGGGACATACACACAGGGTAAAGGTAAAAGTTTGGATAATATATTGTGCATCAGCTGATGTTAAAAAAGCAGGGGTAGCAATCCTAATTTCAGACAAAGCAAAAGCAGAAATAGATCTAAGGAAAAGAGATAAGGAAGGAAACTATATCCCGCTAAAAGGCACCATAGACAATGAAGCAATATCATTACTAAACATATACACTCCAAGTGGTATAGCATCCAAATTCTTAGAGAAGAAGTTAGGGGAGTTACAAGAAGAAGTAGATAGTAAAACTATACTAGTGGGAGACCTCAAACTTCCCCTCTCTGAGCTTGATAAATCTAACCTCAAAATAAACAAGAAAGAAGTTAAGGAGGTGAATAAAACTCTGGATAAGGTAGATATGACAGATCTCTGGAGAATATTGAATGGGAATAGAAAGGAATATACCTTTTTCTCAGTGGTAAATAGCACATATACAAAAATTGACCATGCACTAGGCCATAAAAACCTCATAATCCAGTGCAGAAATGCAGAGATAGTGAATGCATCCTTCTAACATCATAATGCAATAAAACTTAATCAAAGGCCATGGAAATATAAAGCAAAATTTAAGTAGAAACTAAACAATCTAATCCTAAGGAATGAGTGGGTTAAACAACAAATTATAGAAACATCAACAACTTCATTCGAGAGAATGATAATAATGAAACAACCTACCAAATCTTATGGGATACTGCAAAAGCAGTTCTTAAGGGAAGATCTTTGAATGCCTACATGAATAAAATAGAGAAAGAAGAGATCAATGAATTGGGCATACAGCTGAAAAAGCTCAAAAAAGAACAAATTGAAAATCTCCAAATAAATACCAAGTTAGAAATACTGAAAAACAAAGGAAAGATTAATAAAACTGAAATAAAGAAAACTATTGAACTAATAAATAAAAAAAGAGTTGATTTTATGAAAAAACCAATAAAATTGGTTTTAATTGGTCAATTTGATTAAAAAAAAGAAAGAAGAACACTGAATTACCAATGTCAAAAATGAAAAGGGTGAACTCACCTCCAGTGAAGAGGAAATTAAAACAATAATTAGAAATTACTTTGCCCAGCTGTATGCCCATAAATTCAACAATCTAAATGAGATGGATGATTATTTAAAAAAATAAATAAATCACCCAGATTAACAGAAGAGGATGTTAAATACTTAGTTAACCCCATCTCAGAAAAAGAAATTGAACAAACCATCAATGAACTCCCTAGGAAAAAAACCTCCAGCACCAGATGGATTTACAAGTGAATTCTATCAAACATTTAAAGAACAATTAATTCAGATTTCTGGGGAAATTGCAGAAGAAGGTGTCCTCCCAAATTCTTTTTATGATACAAATATTGTTCTGATATCTAAACTAGGAAAAGCCAAAACAGAGAAAGAAAATTATAGACCAATTTCTCTAATGAATATAGATGCAAAAATTTTTAAATAAGATATTAGCCAAAAGAATACTGCAATTTATCATGAGAATAATACATTATTATCAGATAGGATTTAAACCAGGAATGCAGGGCTGGTTCAATATTAGGAAAACCATTAGCATTATTGATCATATCAACCACAAAATTAACAGAAACAACATGATTATCTCAATAGATGCAGAAAAAGCTTTGGACAAAATACAACACCCATTCCTATTGAAAACACTGGAAAGCATAGGGATAACTAGAACTTTCCACAAAATAATAAGCAGTACCTACCTAAAATCATCAGCAAGCATTATAGCAATGGGAATAAGCTAAATGCATTTTCAATAAGATCAGGGGTGAAACAAGGATGTTCACTATCACCACGGTTATACAATATTGTATTAGAAATTCCAGCTGTAACAAGAAGAGAAAAAAATATGGAAGGAATTAGAATAGGCAAAGAAGAAAGTAAGTCATCACTCTTTGCAGATATGATGATATACTTAGAGAATCCTAGAGAGCGAAGTCACCAACTACTTGAAATAATACACAACTGTGACAAAGTTACAGGATACAAAATAAACCCAGATAAATCATCTGCATTTCTATATATTACTAACAAAGCCCAACAGCAAGAGATAGAAAGAGAAATACCCTTTAAAGCTATGGTAGACACTGTAAAATATCTGGGAGTCTACCGGCCAAAACAAATCCAGGGACTATATGAAAACAATTACGAAACACTTTTTGCACAAATAAAGTCAGATCTAAGTTAAGTGGAAAAACAGTTTCTCATGGGTAGGCTGAGCTAATTTAATAAAAATGACAATTCTAATTAAATTAATTTATTCAATGTCTTGCTAATCAAACTACCAGGTAATTATTTTCTAAAGCTAGAAAAAATAATATCAAAATTCATCTGGAAGAACAAAAGGTACAGAGTATCAAGGGAACTAATGAAAAGAAATGCTAGGGAAGGTAGTCTAGCTCTACCAGATCTCAAATTTTATTATAAAGCAGCAATCATCCAAACCACTTGGTATGGGCTAAGAAACAGAGGGGTAGACCAGTGAAATAGGTTATGTACTCAAGACACAGTAGTTAATGAATATAGCAAACCACTGTTTGAAAAACCAAAGGACCCCAGCTTCTGGGACAAGAACTCATTGTTTCCAAGCAATTTTTGCTTGGAAAACTTGATAACAGTGTGGCAGAAACTGGGCATAGACAATGCCTGACACCATACACAAGAATAAAGTTCAAATGGATACATGATCTAGGTATAAAGATTGATACTATAAACAAATTAGGGGAGCAAGGAATAGTGTATTTGTCAGATTTATGGAGAATGGATAAATTTATGACCAAACAAGAAATAGAGAACATTATGAAGTACAAAATGGATAATTTTGATTATATTAAATTGAAAAAGTTTTGCACAAACAAACCCATGCAACAAAGATTGGGAGGGAAGCAAAACTGGGAAAGATTTTTTGCAACTAGCGTCTGTGAAAAAGACCTCATTTCTGAAATATATAGAGAACTTAGTCAAGTGTACAAGAATACAAGTCATTCCCCAATTGATAAATGATCAAAGAATATGAACAGGGAGCTTTCAGAGGAAGAAATTAAAGCTATCTATAATCATATGAAAAAAATGCTCTAAATCACTATTGATTAGAGAGATGCAAATCAAAAGATCTCTGAGGTACCACATCACACCTATCAGATTGGCTAACATGACCAAATAGGAAGAAGATAAATGTTGAAGAAGATGTGGGAGAGTTGGAACACTAATTCCTTGTTGGTGGAGCTGTGAGCTGATTCAACCATTCTGGACATCAATTGGAACTATGCCCAAAGGGCTACCAAAATGTGCATACCCTTTGACTCAGCAATATCAGTTCTGGGATTCTATCCCAAAGAGATTACAGAAATGGACAAGGGTCCCATGTGTACAAAAATATTTATAGCAGCTCTCTTTGTGGTGGCCAAAAACTGGAAATCAAAGGGATGCCCAACAACTGGGGAGTGGCTAAACAAGTTATAGTATATGAATGTAATAGAATACCATTGTGCTATGAGAAATGTTGAACAGGAAGACTTCAGAGGTTCCTGGAAGTACTTACATGAACTGATGCTGAGTGAAAGGAGCAGAACCAGGAGAACTTTGTACTCAGCAGCAACCACAGTGTGCAAGGAATTTTTCTGGAAGACTTACTACTTTATTGAAATGCAAGAACTTAAACAATTTTCAATGGACTCTTGAGGCAAAAACACCTTCCACATCTGAGGAAAAAGCTGTGCAATTGAATCACAGATAGAAGCAAATCATTTTCTTTTTTAATATGTTTTGTTTTGTTTTATGGTTTCTCCCACTCATTTTAATTCTTTTATGCACCATGTATTTAATAGGAATGTACTGTACAATCTATATAAGTTTGTATACCATCTCAGGGATGAAGTGTGGAGGGAGGGAGGATTAAGGTGAGGGAGGGGAAAAAACCTAAGCTATATGGAAGTAATTGTCAAACCCTGAAAACAAATAAAATAATTTAATTAAAAAAAAGAATACAAGTCATTCCCCAAAAGTGATAAACAGTCAAAGGATATGAACAGGCAGTTTTCAGATAAAGAAATTAAACCTATTTAAAGTCATACGAAAAAATGCTCTAAATCACTATCAGAATGGCTAACATGCCAGAACAGGAAAATGATAAATGTTGGAGAAGATGTGGGAAAATTGGAAAACTAATATATTGTTGGTAGAGTTGTGAACTTATCCAATCATTCTGGAGAGTAATTTCGAATTATATCCAAAGGGCTATAAAACTGTGTATACTGGACATAGAGCCAAGATGACAGAGTAACAGCACAGACTTCATAGATCTTTCCTCTGAGGCCCACCCAAATACCTGTAAAAAATGACTCTAAACAAATTCTGGAGTTGCAGGATGCACAGAATGATGGAGTGAAGCAGATTTCCAGTCTAAGACAGGCTGGAAGGTCAACAGGAAGCATTTATTATGCAGGACTGGGAGCAGAGTGCAGTGCAATGTGGGCCACACTGACACAGACAAGGCCTGAATAGGTCTTGGGGGGACTGAATCCCTGGCATGTGTTGCAGTTTCCAGACTTCATGACCCCAAAACACCCAAGGGCAAATTGGAAGATCAGTGGAAAAAAATCTGTGGGACCTGTGTGACAGAGTAGAGTGGCCCAGCCCCAGACAACAGAGTGGGGAGAGGATGGGAGAACCCTCCGCAGTCACAGCAGCAGCAGAGGCAATGACAGTGACTGTTTCTGGAGCTGTAGACCCACAAATTGTGGGAGGATCAAGTGACTGATAGTACACTTTCCACCCCCACTGGAAACAGAGAACTACCTAGCCAGACAGCTCAAGAGTCAAGTAAATAGCTGGGGAAATGAGAAAAAATCAGAAAAAAATCTGACTATAGAATTTTTCTTTGGTGACAAGGAAGCCCAAAATATACAAATAGAAAAACAAAGTCAATGTTTCTACATCCAAAGCCTTCAAAAAATATGAATTGGTGTCAGGCCATGAGAGAACTCAAAAAGGATTTTGAAAATCAGGTAAGAGAAGGAGAGCAAAAATTGAGAAGAGAAATGGGAGAGATGCAAGAAAACCATGAAAAAGAGTCAACAGCTTACTAAAAGAAGCTAAAAAAAATGCTGAAGAAAATAACACCTTTAAAATTAGACTAACCCAAATGGCAAAAGAGGTCCAAAAAGCCAACGAGGACAAGAATGTCTTAACAAGCAGAATGAGTCAAAAGGAAAAAGAGGTCTAAAAACTCACAGAAGAAAATAATTCCTTCAAAATTAGAATGGAGCAGATGGAAGCAAATGGCTTTGTGAAAAATCAAGAAATTAAAACAAAACCAAAAGAATGAAAAAATAGAAGGCAATATGAAATATCTCACTGAAAAAACAACTAACCTGGAAAACAGATGCAGGAGAAACTATTTAAAATTAGTTGACTACCTGACAGCCATGATCAAAAAAAGACCCTAGACTTTGGCATCTTCTGCTTGTATATTTTGGTCTTCCTTATCACCAAAGTAAGATTCTATAGTCAGATTCAAGAAATTATCAAGGAAAACTGCCCCGATATTCTAGAACCAGAGGATACAATAGGGTAGGGGATAAGTGTGGGAGGGCTGAAGAGGGATGATAGAAGGTACAGCAAATAGGAGTAGGGAGTAATTAGAAGTAAACGCTTTTGAGTAGAGACAGGGTCAAAAGAGAGAATAGAATAAATGGGGGCAGAATAAGATGGAGGGAAATATAGTTAGTCTTTTACAATATGACTGTTATGGAAGTGTTTTGCATAACTACCCGTATATAACCTATATTGAACTTCTTGCCTTCCTATGGGGATGGGTGGGGAGGGAGAAAGGGAGAGAAGTCGGAACTCAATGTTTTAAAAATAAATGTTAAAAATTGTTTCTACATGCAACTGGGAAATAAGATATACAGGCAATAGGACATAGAAATCTATCTTTCTCTACAAGAAAATAGAGGGGATGGGGATAAGAGAAGGGAAGGGTGTGACAGAAGGGAGGGCATATTGGGGGAAGTGGTAATCAGAATGCATACTGTCTTCGGTTGGGCAGAGGAGAGAGATGGAGAGAAAATTTGAAACTTAAAATTTTGTGGAAGTGAATGTTAAAAACTAAAAATAAATAAATAAATTTTTAAAAAATGTCCAGAAAAGAACAGAAGGAAGACCAGAAGAACTATAACAGGGCATCATTTACTACACACTTAAAAAGAAAAGAAAGCTGTATGTAAAGTTTTGTAGTTTCATGTAAAATCCTCTTTTAAAAAATCTGCTCTGTGTATGGAAATGCTTGTTTTATTTGTTATTTAAGTTAACAATTTAAAAATAAAAGCAGTACTAAACCACTATTTAAAAGAGAACTGTGTATACCCTTTGATCCAGCAATACCACTTCTAGGTCTGCTGTATGTCAAAGAGATTATAAAAATGGGAAAAGGGCCCACATGTACAAAAATATTGATAGTAGCTCTTTTAGTGGTGGCCAAGAATTGGAAACTGAAGTGATGCCCATCACTTGGGGAATGACTGAAGAAATTATGTTATATGAATGCAATGGAATACTATTGTTCCAAAGGAAATGATGAGCAGGCAGATTTCAGAAAAATCTGAAAAGACTTACATGACCTGATGTTGAGTGAAGTGAGCAGAACCAGGAGAACATTGTACACAGTAACAGCAATATTATGCAGTGACCAAGTTTGATAAATGCTTTTCAGCAATGCAAAGTTGTAAGACAATTCCAAAAGACTCATGATGGAAAATGCTATCCATATCCAGAGAAAGATCTATGGAGTTGGAATGAAGATTGAAGCATACTATTTTCTGTTTCTCTTTTTTCTTCTGTTTTTCCTTTCTTGTGGTTTTTCTTTTTTTCTGATTCTTCTTCCACAGCATGATTAATATGGAAATATGTTTAATATGATTGCACACATATAGTCAATATCAAATTGCATGTCATCTTGGAAGGATGGGGAAGAATTTAGAACTCAAAATCTTATGGAAATGAAGGTTGAAAACTAAAAAGAAATTAATTAATTTTAAAAAATAAAGAAAAAACAGGAAAAAAAGGTGGTTTTGGGGAACCATATAGAAAAGTGAGTGTATGTCTAAGACAAACTTTAATTGTTTCATAATTCTGTTTTGAATTGACCCTTATTATTGCTTTTATGTTCCTGAAATCTAGCTTGGTCAGTCAGTCATCAGACAGATGTCTCTTTAGGGGGAGCTACATGGAATAGTAGACAGAATGCTGGCCCTGGAGTCACAAAGACCTGACTTCAAATCCATTTTCAAAAACTTACTAGCTGAATTATTTTGATCAATTCATTTATTTCACCTCTGTTTGTCTCAGTTTTCTCAACTATAAAATGGGGATAATACAAGCTACTTCTCAGGGTTTTTGTGAGGAGCAAATGAGATCTTTGTAGAATGCTTAGCACATACTAGATACTATATAAATCTTAACTATTATCACAATAATTATTATTATTTTGGTGAATTGGATCAGTGAAGTGCATCTGTGTAATGCAGTTTAGTTATGTCTATAAAATCTTGACCACACAATAATTAAAAAAACAACAACTTTTTTGCCACATTTTAATAATCAATGCAGAATTTTTAAGGAAAAGGAACAGAATAACTTGTCTTTGTTTGGTTCTTCAAGGTTTTCTCATTTCTCATTACTCTTTCTTTTTGCTTTTTTCAGTTTGCATACAACCATTTAGTCAGTGATTTCTAGGGCTGTACTTTACATTTTATTCTCAAAAGTTCTTCTGGGCATTTTGCCTCTTTTCTTTCTTCTGTGTGCCAAGGCTATTTCATATTCATCCTCTCAAATGAAGGAACGTGACCATGCTGTCTGTGACTTTTTTCATTTGCTCATGTTTCATTTTGAAAGATGCTCCTAAGAAGCTTCATTTCCGAAGGTTCAAATTTCACTTTGTGCCTTTAAATTAACATTCTACATTTCCTGAATGTAAATTAGAATAGGTATAAAAAAGATTTCCAGTCCATTTGTAATTTTTGACCTCCTGTTTGTGCATTAAAGAGTACCTGTGCATTGCTAAAAAACGGTTCTAAATAAGTGCACATTTCCTACTTTCCAAGTATATTCCCAGCCTCCTATTTACTCCTTCTCTAATCCATCCTCCATTCCGCTGTGTGAGAACTCCTTCAAATGAATCTTTACCATTAGGCCAGTCATCTGCTCAAAAATCTTCAGGGGTTTTCCATTTCCTACAATTAACATACACAACCTTGTGGTTTAAGGCCCTCTGCAATCTGCTTCCACATTATCTTTGGTTTTGCTTTAAATCATGTTATTCTCCTTGATTTATTCAATGTTTTAGCCAAACTGGACTACTCTCTCTTTGTTTCTATTCTTGTCTTGACTTGGCTTGTCCCCACGCCTCAATTCTCCATTGCCCCCCATCTCTCTTTTTTTTATTTTCTCCATCCTTTCAAGTCTAAATTCAGATATTCCCTCCTCCAGAAAGTCTTTTGTGCTTCTGTACTCCCCACAATTAAATTTATTTTTCCCTTGATTCATTTTTCATAATTCTTTGCTGGGGTCTTTCCTTTGTATTTACCTTACTGTCTCTAACATTTTATTTATGTACTCATCTTCTTTCTTCACATCTACTAATTCAAGAACTATTATGACTGTTCTTGGGCTCCCTCAGTTTTTTTTTCAATAGTGTAGAGGGCCTTAATATCTGTTTAGTGAAAGAATACTATCAACAGAGTAAAGAAAAGTACAATCAGAATCTATAGAACTGGTATAAGGTCTTGTTACTACAACTTACCCCCTATAAAGTTAGATGATTGGACCTAATAGACTCTAATGTCCTTTCTAGCTCAAAACCCATGTTCTATTATCCTGTGATAAATTGGCCATGAGTATTAAATACAGGGTGTTCAAAAAGTAGATTTGAAACTGCACTAAGTCTTTTTGGACACCCTGTCAGTGTAAACTTTTCCATTTTTTCTTGGATTCTTCTTTTAATTGTGTTTTATTGACATCGTTTTTGGACAAACTTTCAAAACATTTACATGTTAAGAAGATTCTGTCCACAGTGATTTAAACTAAGATTTTCTATTGGAAGTAACTACCTCCTAGAGAGTAGTATGGTATAGATTTTGGGGAATAGAGCCCTGGGTATGGAGCCAGGAAAACCTGGGATCAAATCTTACAAACTCTAGAAAATTGCAGGTCCTTGCCATGGCAAGTTCCTAGGGGATGGAATGCTTGGCCTGGAATCAGGAAGAGTTGAATTCAAATCTAACCTTAGACACTTTCTAGTTGTGTGAGCCTGAGCAAGTCACTCTAACTTCTGTTTATGTCAGCTTGCTGATCTGTAAAATGGAGATAATAATAGCACTTCCCAGAACTGTTGTAAAGATCAAAAGAGACGATAATTGTAAAGTGCTTAGCACAGTGTCTGGAATGTTTACTATGTGCTGTATAAATTTTGGCTATTATTTTGAAGGTGAGTTTCTTAAGGGTTTTATACATGGAAAAGAACACAGTGGATTCTGATTGATCAAATTGATATGGGTTGTAGACCTATACTTCAGAGAAGCTTTCTGTGAGCTTGGGAAAAACTGGTGCTGGGAAGCCTGTGCATGTTTGTCCCAACATAGATTCATTCGCTATTTGAGATATAATTGATCATCTAGCCCAGCGGTTCCCAAGTGGGTGATACTTCCCCCTTGGGGGTGCTGGAATTATTGGAAGGGGTGGTAGGAGCTTCACTTATAATTGGGGGCCATGGGATAAAAATAAGTGGGTGGTGGAAACATAAGGAAAGAAGAGAAGATGAAATTTTGAAAAACCATTCATACATGTTTCATCTGTTGTGTGGCAGATGAAATCCTAGTAATTATATTTTCCAAATAAACACACAAAATGCAAGTTATAACTGTTCAGTGGTTAAGTACACCAATAGATCTCAAGAAGCAAGTGTTGGCAGGCAAGCATGTTGCCCATTATCGGGAAGTTCAACATGCATCAGCAGGAATATATGCATGTAATGACTTGTTTGCAATAAGATACCATGAACACATGATGCAATATTACATCATCAAAATTTCAACGCAGGAAAAACCCCACAAATTTACGAAAAATTATTGAATTTAAGGTGCATCATTTAAAAAATACATTTTTAAATGACTCAAATTTCAAAAACAAATGTTAAAGGGTTAAAGAAAGCAGATTTCCAGGAGGATGCAGAGTAATTTTTTAAAAAGGGATAGTAAGTCAAATAAGTTTTGAATTCTTCTCTAGCCCAACTGATTCAATTTACAGAAGAGGAAACCATATCCCACAGAACTGAAATGACTTGGCTCAAGATCACACAGTAGAACCCTGGACTCCAGTCCTAGTCCAAATGTTCCTATTTCTAGACAAGGCTGCCTTTCCCTAGAGTCCTTTATCCACAATCTAAGTACATTTGGTATAGCTAATCCTTATCACCCACCCAATAAGCCATCCAAGAGGGAACCTAGCCAAATAGCTAATTTTGATAAATCTACATTTCAATTCTTACTCTTGTGCTGATGAATAAAGTTGGGGAAAAAAATCATAAAATCATGCTCACCGAGTCCACTACAAATTTATGTTACATAAACTCAACTACTGCCTTCATGGTGATGAGGTAATCCTTTTATGCCTCTTTACCTAATTCACTATCCCCCTTGCCACAGTAGTATTTCTAAATCTTTTCATTCCTCCCTAAGCCTCTCATGACTCCCCCTCCTCCACTCTCTCAGATAAGAACTTTGACTCATGTTTCACTGGAAAAATTAAGCCATTCTGTGAGTGCTCCCTCTTCTCCCCTCCTCTTCATGCATCACCCGTCTGCCTTCTGCCACCTTCTCTTCCATCACCTTCACCATTTCACATAAAATGCATGAAGACATAGCCCTTCTCCTTGCCAAGGCTAACTCTTCTACATGCAAAAGTGTCCCATCTTCTTCAACAGATTGTTCCCTCTGTCCTCCCCATTCTCACTTATTTTCAGTCTCTCCCTGCCTATTGCTTACTTTCCTCCTACTAACAAATACACTCATGTATCCCCAGCCTTAAAAAGGAAACTTCTCCCTTGATCTACTCATGCCTACTAGCTAAAGTAAGTTATCTACAGTGGATGCCTCCACTTCCTTTCTTCTCACTCCTTTCTTAAATCTCTACAAGTTGGCTTCTGACTTCATCATTCTACTGAAATTGTTCTCTCCAAGTAACAGTGATATGTGAAAAACCTAATGGCCTTTCTGTTTTCCTGTTCCTGATCCTTCTTGACCTCTCTGTAGCTTTTGACACCATCGATCAATCACATTTTTCTCCTTGATTCTCTCTTCTCTTTAGATTTCTCTGACTCTAGACTAACCTTGTAAGATGGTTGTCTTCTTTCTCAGTCTCTTTTGCTAGATCTTCATCCAGGTCACACAAACACACTCATGTTTTCCCCATCCTAAAACAGAAAAACAAAAACAATCCACTTACTTGAGTCCTACTGGCTATCATTTTTACAAGAGTGGGAAACTGTTGGCCTCAAGGTCATATGTGGCCCTCTAGGTCCTCAAGTATCATCTTTTGACTGAATCCAAACTCCTTGAGGTCACATGTGGCCTCAAGGTCACAAGTTCCCCAGTCCTGATAATGTCTCACCTCCCTTTGGTGGCTAAACTTGATAAGGCTATCTACAATCAGTGCTTTCAGTTTTTTCCTCACATTTTCTTCTTCTCTGTGATCTGGCTTCCAACTTCATAACTGCATTGAAACTACTCTTTCCAAAGTTAGCAATAATCTCTTAGTTGCCCAATCTAATGACCTTTTCTCAATCTGCATCTTTTTTGATCTTTCTGTAACCTTTGACGCTTTGCATACTTGTGTGATTAGTCCTTCTCAGTCTCATTTTCTGACTCTTCCTCTAGCTCACACATGGGTGTTCCCCTGGCTTCTGCCCTAGGATGACTGCTCTTTTCCATCTTTGCTCTCTTGTGACGTGATCTCTTCAGCTATGCAGATGATTCTAGGATCTATATATACAGTTTTAATTTCTCTCCTGAGCTGTAGTATAACATTATAACTGCTTATTTGTGATTTGACTGGATGTTCTTAAATTCAACATGTCTATAACTAAACTCATTATCTTTCCCCTGAGACTCTTCACTCCTCTCAATTCCTCTATTACTGTTTGCCATTTAAAGCCCTTCACAACCTGGTTCCGTCTAACCTTTTCAGTCTTCTTATACTTTACCCCAAAGAATCTTTGAACCAGGGACAATGGCCTACTTTTTGTTCCTTGTGCAAGGCACTCTATTTTCCCACTCTGAGCATTTTCACTGGCATTTCTCTTGCCCATTATACTCTCCTACAGCATCTTTGCCTCCTGGCTTTCTCCAAGTGCCAACTTCCTCCGAGTTTTCTACAAGAAAACTATGCTGCTCTGCCTTCCCTCTCTCAATTACCTTCAATTTGTCCTCTATATAGCTCATTTGTTTGTAGTGATTTGCATGTTGTTTCCCCCATCAGATTATAATCTCTATGAGAGCAAGGACTAATTTCCATTTTTCTTTGAATTCCTAGAGTTTAGCAGAATACTTTGCATATCATAGGCTCTTAATAAATGCCTTAATAAAGACTGAGAAAAATCTTATGTCCTCAACTACAACAGAATGCAACTTTTATTCCTTACTGAAGTTTCATATCATCACATATATCTCTCTGTGGGAAGCAAAGTGCATTCAAGTGGACTAGAACGTTCTCCAAGATATTTCCTTCCTCCATGATGATGGTTTATGATGCAGAGGAGTGACAGAGTGGAAAGCTTCGCAGTTGCTACAGGTGTACATCTTAGTGATCAAATGTCCTGGAGCAGGTGTTCCCCAGAAGCAAAATATTGAGGCTAATTGCTTTTCACAAAATGAATCATAAATAATAGACTAATTTTTATGTGTGAGAGAGAGAGAGAAGAATCAACAGGCTGTAAAGACAATGGAGTATGGCAGAAAGAACATTGACTGTGGCATTAGAGTTGTCACCACATTTGGGGGTCATGACACTGGAATGGTTTATCATTTTCTTCTCCAATTCATTTTATTGATGAGGAAACTGAGGCAAACAGGGTTAAGTGACTTGCCCAAGGTCACACAGCTAGTATCTGAGGCTCGATTTGAACGCAGGTCTTAGTAACTCCAAGTCCTGTGCTCTGCACCATCAATCTGCCCCCTAGTATTAAATACCTAAGTACAAATACTGTCTTCACTGTTGAAGGAACATTGGTGGGTGTAAGTGATTGAGTTGGTGCATACTTGCAGATTGGTTCAATTGAACCACTAAATCAGGCATACACTCATCAATGCATAAGGTCAATCTTTATTGTTCTTAAGAATGTAATTATCTTGCAATGATATAAATAGTAACTGCTCAAGGAACAAATTGCTGACTTTATTGCTAGAAGTCTTGACAAGCTTGTCTCATAGTAGTGCTCAGGACGCAGCTGTTGTTTGGCACAGCTGGAGGTTTGTGTTTTTCTTTGAGTTGGTGTTCATGCTGCCCTCAAGCAAACATGGGGGTGCTCATGTCTCAAAGTGGGGAAATACAGAGCATATTAGTGACTGAGATCTCTGGCTAGCTAAGGGTGTTAATTGCTACACTCAGATTCTAGTTAGTGGCCCATCACCTAATTTATATACCACAAAATTTGGTTGGTAGTTTATTACGTAGGCTAATGTGGTCTTCTTCAGCAACAAAGGATGAACACACATGTAGGCTAATGACAAAATTATTTGCAATAATTCTCATTGGTGGACTGTCATATGTAAGGGTATACATATGTTTGGCAGTTGTTTAGGAACATACAATATAAAGTGCTTATCTAATTATGTAAAAAACTCAAATAAATAACAACTTACAGAAAAACATCACACTAGGTATAACAGTTTGGTCACAACTCAGTCACAAAATAGAGGCTTAAGACAAAATGGTCACTTCCACTTAGGTAACAAATATTTCCTCTGTTGCTGGCTGATAGTAAATCTTTTTTTTCCTCTTGTAATGATCATTGGCATGGATGTCTCTGTGTAGGGTAATGTTGTTCAGCTGATTCTCTTTCCCTTCTGGGTGGGGACAGAATTAAATCTTTTCCAGGTCTTTCTTAACTCCTTCTTCTTTTTGTTTAGGGTGTGATCTTTTCTCTAAGGCATGGTCCTCTTCCTTCATCCCCTTTCTCTCTAGAAAATTAACTCCACCTGGTTACATTCTTTTATAACAATTAGTTTTTTTGTTTTTTTGGCCAAGGGCAATGAGGGTTCTAAGATCCCTATGATCTCCTAGTCTACTGTTTTATGGAGTTTATATTGGGAAAAAAAAATGGTAACATAACCAAAATGCTCATAGATCCCAATATATAGGCAAAGGTATGGCCCATTTCTTTAATTCAAGCTTATGTGTATCTCTAGCTAATCCCTGACCTCCACATTCAAGCACCAAATGAGAATACAGGAAACACAAAATCGAACAAGAGTGTAATATATTACAATGTTTGTTACTGGATGGTCACCAGCACCTTCAGTCTCAGTTCCCTGAGATAGCTCTCCCTGATCCCTACCTTGTTTGCCACAGGTAAGCCCCACTTTCAGTGACTGCTTTCAGGTTTCTTTGCTTAATGCCCCTCTGTCTCTAATTCTTTTGTGTTCAGGTTATTATATCCTGGAAAGGGCTAGGGATGCTATTTCCCCACACTAAAGTTCTGACTTCATAGCTGCTCCTTAGACCCTGAAGTCCTGTCTCTTTAAGAACTCTTGGGAGTGATTCAAGTTTGCCTTCTAGTCCCAGAAGTCTGCCTTCAGCTGGGAATGGGGAACAAGGGGCTCAGAGAGGAGTGATTACTATTTGGAATAATGAGTAGAACTGTGATTTGGAAGGGTGCTGAAAAAAGGACCAAAGCCAATCCCTTAAAACCTTTTCAAAGCATTATATGAGAATTAAAATATATATTAGGTATCATCTCAGGTGGTCCTTGATTTTACAAAGGAGAGAAGTGAGTCCCCATAGAACGGAAGTGATCTATTTAAAGTTACGAAGTAAGGTTCATTCAATTTTTGCTGAAATTATGGTTGACTGAAGCAAAATGGATTCCAAATATTGTGGAGTATTGTATTATAGAGTATTGTAAAGGCTTTTGACTTTACAGGTCACCTTGTCC
This sequence comes from Notamacropus eugenii, assembly GCF_028372415.1. Classification (NCBI taxonomy): domain Eukaryota; kingdom Metazoa; phylum Chordata; class Mammalia; order Diprotodontia; family Macropodidae; genus Notamacropus; species Notamacropus eugenii. The sequence goes on along the minus strand of NC_092875.1, from coordinate 459,063,830 downwards.
AACTTCCCACTTTTAATGAGGAGTAACAAAAACCTCAATTTAATGTCAGATCAGAGACTGTATTCCAAGTCTAACTCCCGGGCCAGTCTTATTTCAGACAGATTGTTGAAATTTGACCTCCATTGGAGGTTTAGTTTTCTTATGGAAGCAGTAGTACTTGATCCTCTGACTTAGGAGAAGTGACTAAAAATGAAAGGGCATCTGTTGGCCCTTCTGTGCTTATTGTCTGGTCTTCCAGACTCGACCTTCCCTGTTTAACCTATGTAAGCACTTTTAAAGGTCAAATATTATTTTTATTTTTATTAATGGGGCATAACTGATATCTTTGGGTTTTCCCTTCCATTTTTCTTTTTCTTTCTTTTATTTTTTTTCCTTTGGTAAAGGTAAGGGAAAAGTCTAGTTAGCCAGAGATCAAATAGTATTACAGATGGAACACCAAAGCTTTGATAACAACTCCAAGACTTCCTAACTGTCTTATTGTGAGTCTCAATTTATAGATCAAAGAGGTTGATGAAGACCTTTCAGGCGTGAGAATCCCAAATTAACTTCAGCATATTGTGATATGAAAGATAACTCTTGTTAAGTCCAAGGGTCCAGAACAAGGGTTCTTATCCAAGAACAAGGGTCCACACAAGAGTATAGGCTTCAGGACTAAGGAAAATCAAAGAAGATCATGAAAACTTTAGTTAGACAATTTTAATAGTTTCCCTAGTGAGTTATTTCTCATCTATATGGCAGTGTTCAAATGGATCATCAAGCACTTTGGCTTAAAACTTCCCACACTGCCTATAAAAGGGGCTCAGCTGCAAAGAATGTTCTGATTTCACAAATGTGTATTAACCTCCTGCTTCCCAGTGGAGTGTTCTTCACTTTTAGAGAAAAGTTTCACATGCTTGGAAGCCAGTCTTCCCTTTACCCTTTATTCCCCCCCTTCTCCTCTTTCTTGCTCTTTCTCCTTTCTTTGCCTTCCCCCCTCAATTGCATTATATATTTGCTTCTTTGGGGACATGGTGCACTGGAAGCCGTATAAAATCTGGTGTCAAATCCTCATACTTTCATGTGCTGCCTCCGTGATCTTGAGCAAATTGTTTAATTTTTCTGGGCCTCAGCTTCTTTATCTGTTAAGGAAAGTTGGATTAGATAACCTTCAAAGTCCTTTCTGGATCTAAATATATGGTCCCATTCTAGACTTTTTCACTTTGGACGTTGGACATAAAGGCAGTGTGACCAGGTGAATGAAGAAGATGTATGTTGTATTTTACCAATTAGGGTAAGAAATTGCCCACCAAAATTGTTCTCCAACCTCCTCTTCTGGGCATCACATGTCTATGGCTCCATACAGCATAAGTCATTCTCTGTTAGTGTGGGTGGGATTGATGAAAACTGTGTGGGCAGGTGAACACTTGAGCAGAACTAGATTTGTTTTAGAACCTTCCTGCCAGGCTGTTTTAGTTCTAATTATCTTTAAGTAAGAGAAACTGAGGTGTTATTAGCAGAATTGAGCCAGCCACCATTTTATTCCTGCCAGGGCACAAAATTATTGTCAGCTACATATTTCAGCTCTTTGCAGCATTTGGAATTAAGAAGAAAAGCACACTAAAAGAGTTGCCTTGTTTCTTCTTAGTAGTTTATTTTAATGCTATGTTTTCCTTATTAAAAAGACACAGAAAACCTGTCCCTCATTTGTTCAGAAATTAAAAAGCTCCGACCGATTTTCTAAGATGCTGGTTCCTCTCAAAGGGTTACATAATAGGTTGTTTTTTTGGCCAACAAGCATGGCCTCTTGCTTTCATCAATTGACCCAAAGCACTCAGTGAAGTTGAATGGGTGAGCCAAGCCCATCAATGTTTCCTCTTCTCTGGAGCAACTAAATGGCCATTTGAGTGTAATAACAGGTGATGGTAATTGTCTGACAGGGCTGTTGTTAAATGCTGGCTATTGTGCCAGAGTGACTATTTTGAATGTCAATAAGGTACAGGGGCCCTTGGGAAAAGTGAAGGGGAAACTCTAGCAGTAAGAAATGGCTTCTCTTTCAAAAGGATAATCCTGAAGTTAATAAAAATTAAATTTCACATAAACATGTTTCCCCTTGGCTGTAATGCTGAAACTAATTGTCTAGCAGTTAGGTACCCTGCTACTATTAAGTCTAATGGCATTGGTATCAAATATGAGTTAATTAAAATGCTTTGCAACAATAATCTTATGTCTATTAGTGTTAATAGAGTTCATTCTAAAAGAGGCTGTGTGGGAGTGAATTATGGACTATTCTTTACTATGACAGGATGCAAACAGTTGCAGCAACTGGGAGTGAGATGAAGGGGTAGCAATTCTAGTTGCCAGTGATCAAAAAGGTAGATACAGTGATCGAACCAAAAAGTCCTGTCACTCATACTCTGCTAAAAAACATTAAACACATGTCACGCCCTGAGCTATGTATTCTTCAAATGATAGATTTTCAACATTGCATCACTATTAAACACATACATTCACACAAATACTTTTCTTACCACCATGGTATTTCTAATTCTAAGATACCCTACCATAAAAACAAATATATCAAAACCACAAAAATCACACTCCCAATTATTTTCTGTCAGTAACCATACAACCTCCCCTCATCCCTGCCTTTTTTTGTTTCATCTCTTTTCCAATAGGGATACTTCAGAGTTTGTTATTTTTCTCCTAGTCCCTCAATTATAGTAAAATTCTTTTACAAAACTCTTTGGTATACTACGGATTTATTCCTAGGATGTTCCCAAATTTACATAAAAAATAAAATACATGACTCTCAATGCAATAAAGAGTGTATATAAAACATGTTCATTCTCATCACCAGCATCAGTACATGATTTTAGTGCATTTTTTTCATTCAGATGGGACACTCCAGTATTGCTGATCTCCCCTACTAAATTGTATGCTCTCTGAGTTTGGGGGGCATTTTTGTTAATTTTTGTATACAAGATACAGTGTTTTCACATATTAGATTTTCAATATACATTAAATGATGTGTGTGTATTTTTTTAGTGAGTGTTGAGCAGGGGCAGGGACAGGTTCTTCTGCCTCGATTGACTGAGCCATTTTCCATTTCACACAATAAGTAGTGTTTTTGCTGATGAGTCAGGTTTTGTTCATTCATTCATTTGGTTGGTGTTGAATTTCTACTATGTAATGTATTGGGTACTTTGGGGGGGAGGTGGAAAGGTGGAAATATATGTAAAATATGGGCCCTGTCATCAAGAAACTGTAATCAAGTCCCATTTCCCGCAATAAAGATGTACTAAATTGTTATACCTATGTCTTTCTACTAACAATTTTCTTTCGACATTGAATAATGGTGTCAAAAAATTTTCTTCATATCTTCCTATATGGATAAGAAGATTCATATTTCTTTTCTCCTTAAAACAACAATAGCACATTATCAATGCAACCCATTTC